>NC_141757.1:111395509-111739590 GCF_982258835.1 Parasteatoda tepidariorum | reverse complement strand
CTGAACACCTGCATGACCAAGAGAACAATGTTTCCAGTGAACAAGCTTTTCAACTATTGGATGATCACTTGGTAACACAATAGGAAATTTGAAATTCTCCAAGTCGTCTTTTAACGAGAGTCTAGTCTTAATTCGAAAAAGTCCATTATCATCCTCAAGAACTTGGAGATTCTGTAGTTGCTTATCATGAGGTCCCGTGAAAGATTCTCGCTGTGCTATTTTTAGCAACGAAATTTCAGTTCTGTTCCTTTCTTCCACAGTTAAGTTTCCAAATTTTCTAACATCTTTCTTCATTTTACAATTATCCAAAAATCTGTAAACCCAGGAAATAACTATTAGTAGTTTAGAGTAATCGGAGAAAAGATCATAAATTTTGTCTTCATTTTCTGCATTTGTGACGCTAACAACTGTTTTTCTTTTTTCTGCATTTGTAATTTCTTCATTAGGAAAAATATTGGATTTAGGCCAATTGTCAGGATGGTTTTGCAACCAGGAGGGTTCACGAAACCAGTCAGACTTTGCTAAAGTTTCAATACTGCATCCTCGAGAAGGCAAATCGACAGGATTTGATTGACCGGAGATGTGATTCCAATCATCTGGGTCGGTCAAAGTTCAAATTTCTTACACGATTATATACAAAAGTAGCCCAGTTTTCATTCTTCTTAATCCAGTAAAGCACATTGCTGGAATCAGACCAGTATCGTGTGGCAACTTTTTTCATTCGTAAGCTTTCTTTCACAGATTGGCAAAGTCTTTCTCCTATGTTACATGCTAAAAGTTCTAGCCTAGATACTGATATTGGCTTCAGTGGGCGACCCTTGACCTAGCCTGTATTAATTGACAAGTAATTGAGTCCGGTGCTTCACTCCTCAAAAATACGCACGCAGCGTATGCTTTTTCGGAAGCATCACAAAATACGTGCAATGTTATTTCCCTAACTCTCTCATTTTTATCTAAACATCTGGGGATAGAAATATCATTTAAAATTTTGAGTTGATCTTTCCACTTATTAAATTTCTTAGCCATCCAAGATGGCAACTCGGAATCCCAAGACAATTTCAATTTCCAGCATTCTTGTAATATTAATTTTGGTATTAAGGTTACAGGACAGGTAAATCCAATAGGATCAAAGATTTTGTGTACGGTTGACAAAATATTTCTTTTAGTTACTGATTGATTTTTTGCAATGAGATCTAAATCTCTTAAATCAATGGATAAAATGTCCTTTTTACTATCCCATTTTAGACCCAATACAGGGACTGTTTTGGTTTCTATCAATTCAGATTCAAATTCTTCAAAAGGAGTATGCTCCCACCCACGTAAATTAAATTTTGCGGAAGCGAGAATTTCTTGTGATTCATGAATAAACTTAACTAATTCTGCTTTATTTTCAACACTGTGTACACAATTGTCTACGTAAAAGGATTTCAAAAGTTTTTGAGATGTTTCTTTATATTCAGAAGAAACATTATTCAAATGGAATTCAAGAGTAGCTCCTAATAAGAAAGGACTCGAGGATATTCCAAAAACAACCCTTCTATGCTGAAAAATTTTCGAATGTTCTTTTTTACCGTTCTGCCACCAGAAAAATTTTAAATAAGCCCTATCTTGTTCATGGAGTCCGATTTGCAAAAATGCCTTTTCAATATCGGACACAACTCCATATTTTCCTTTTCTAAACCTATTTATGACAGAAGGTATGAGTTCTACTAAGTTGGGCCCCTTTTCTAAGCAGTCATTAATAGAAGGCGACTCCTTATCTCGAGCGGAGCCATCAAAGACGGGTCTAACCTTCGTTGTCGAATTTTCTTTAAAAACAGGGCGGTGAGGTAAATAGTGTTCTGGTTCAGAACAATGCGCCTCCTCTATTATACCCTGATCTAACCAGTCATCAAAAATTGTTTCGTAATCAGTAATTTTGCCTAATTTCTTAAGGGATTTTATACAATTTTCTAGTCTTTTCTCAGAAATGCCCTTACAATTTTTTAAGGGGGAATGCCCATCAATCCAGGGCAATCGAACTTGATACCTCCCCTCAGAGTCTCTAGTCACGGTTCGAAAAAAATGCTCTTTTGCCGATTGTTCTAATTCTTCCCTAGTTTTTTTCTCACTGGGGTCAGCAATACCAAGTGTATCTAACCGCCATAAATCTGAAATATTCACATCATTTACATGACAAGACAGTACGGTATTTGTACTATCTTGTTCTTCTGCCTTATTATTCTTTCCCATTAGAGTCCAACCTAATTTAGTTCCAACGCAAACCAATCCTGAACTAAGTTCCTCTATGCTCCCACTGAGCAGTTTGCCAGCGATGTCAGCCCCAATTAACAAATGAATTTCTAAGGGAGAAGATTGATACAACAACTGATCATTATAACCCTGTGTAGTATCAGTTAAAAATATGCTACGAGATTTAAGTTCTTTTATATGAGGGAATAAATTTATTCTAGAAATATTAGAACAAATTACTTCTTGATCCAATACCTCAAAATTACAATGATAACTATTATCTACATTACTTATATGAACTAAATATCTTCTATGATTTTCTGTCTTTTTAACACCCCCGAATAAAGAATGCAAAATAGATTCTTCACCGATAACATCATATTCCATACACGTTGCAGCGTATTTCGATATGTACGATCGCTGCGAACCCGTATCAATGAGAATCCGAATAAATTTGGTTTTATTATCCCCTCGTATTTGTACTACTAATGTTTGTAAATAAACCTGACGCATGCATGTAGTGTTAGTTAAAGAGTTTTCCGTAACGACTTTTTCATCCGACCCCTTTTCATTAATTTTATTGCCATGAAATTCTTCATTCATTTTACACATAATTAACAAATGTTGCCCATTACATTTCAAACAATTAACTTTATTTTTAGGAAAGCGCCCAATATGGTTATAACTTAAGCATCGAAAACAGATGCCCTTCTCCATAAGGATTTCTTTCTTTTTTTCGAAAGGTAAATTCATAGCATATTTACAATCTTGATTTAAATGGGATTTATTACAAAATACGCACTCATCCACTTTCGAATTTGCCAGATGTGAAACGTTTTGTTTTGAGCTATTAATTAAATCAGCGGCAGATATCTTATTCCTCTGGAAGTGGTGAGTCATCGGTTTTCTGGTATGATTTTCTAATCCGAAAGGGGAACGAGCTATCAATAATTTTTGCTCTGATTCTATTTCCTTTTTCAAAACATTTAAGAGATTAGCTAATCTATCATTTCCAGAAATCTCTGTTTTCAATTCACTTTGCGCCCGTTCATATATCTTCAATAAATCGCTTGGCAAACATGACTCAATCAATGGATATAACAAAATAGCGGAAAAATTATCTTTCACTACTCCCAAAGATTTAAGAGATCTCAATTGACCTTCTAAAGCAGGGGTCCCCAACCGTTCTGTACTTAAGAGCAAATACCAGAATATCGGTCGAATGGCGGGCACCATTTATTTTTTCAAGATAAATATATAATTGGTAGACAAAGGTAATAATACACAATACATATAATGCACGAAACATTTAATTTTAAAAAATTTATTTCACATATGAATATAATTAGTATTAATATTCTTGTGTAAAATAAGTGATTACAAAATTGCTTCAAAATATACGAAATTACTAAATTGCTTTCAAAATATACGAAGTATAAAAATTATTTATAAAATATATAAAATACAGTCAATGTGATCTTTGGCATTGCATTTCACTGGCCAGCGCTTCATTATTGGGAGAGTAGGATGAAATTCCTGCTCACAAGCAATTGTCAAAGTGTTCATTTTTAAGTCGGGATCTATATTTTTATTTTATGATATTCATTGTCGAAAACAATAATTCACACAAGTATGTGGTACCAAATATGTATGTGGTACCAAATGTTTTATAAGCTGCGCTTTTTAAGAATGAAATTTATTTCTGTCAACTATATTCCAGTATTTCCAGAATCTGATATAATAGTTTTGAGGATAATGTCATTCTGAAGATCCAAAATTTCTATCTCCACTTCTTCTCGCCTTTCTTGAAGAAATTCTGAAATGTATGTTGCTATTTCGGTTACGTTTATTTGATTGGTAAAAGGATTTACGAAAAAAGGTGATTAAAGGCTCGATGATATTAAATTGTTAAAAGCGCTTTTCAAATCCATCTTGAAGCAATTGGAGGTTTATGACAAATGTTGATAAGTCAATTTCACTGTCACCTATCACTTTTTTCATGTTTGGAAAATGCACAAGAGACTTCATTTTCAAATGTGATATCCACGAAACTAGCTTAGCTCTGAGCGAGTTTATAGCCCCTATCATTCTTGCTGTACTATGTTTGTCCTTTTCCTGCAGCTCTAAGTTTAAATTATTTAGTTTTTCCATTATGTCCGTTATGAAAAACAAATCTGATAGCCAAAGAGGATCTCTTAGTTTTAAACATATTTGATTTCTGTCTGCAAGATAATTTTTTATTTCTTCAATTAAATGCAGAAATTTATCAAGTATTTTGCCTTTACTGAGCCAGCGTATTTCAGTACGTATTTGCATAGCATTTTGGGAAAAGGGGAAACTGAAATAATTTTTCGTTGGATACAAGCAGTGGGCGCACCTAAACCGATCGACGGGCGCCATAATGCTCGCGGGCATAGGGTTGGGGACCCCTGTTCTAAAGTATCGTATAATCTGACTAAAGAATATTTCTGACCTTGAGGATTCGAATTATTTATTACTAAAGCAAGAAGTTCTCGAATATAAACTTCAATCAACAAATCATCCCTCCCAAAACGCTGTTTTAAACATTCAATAATTTATTCATAATTTTTTCCTGAGGGGGGAAATGATTCTACTAATTGTCTCGCTGCCGAATTTTTTACAGTTGATTGGATTAAATACTGAAGTTTATCGTCATCCTCAATGTCCGAATCTTCGTGTATTTTTTTGAATTGCCCCCACCACTGAAACCATTCCTTAATGTTTCCATTAAATTGTTTCAATTCTAATTCAGGAAGTTTGAACTTGCGCGGCGAATTAATATTTTCAGTAGAATTTTTTAACACGAGTTCTTCTATTTTCGGTTTTTCTATAATATTCAATCGTCTCTTTAATTTAGTACAGGTTTCTAGAAATCTATCTTCGTACACAGTTATTGCGTCATATTCTAAATCAAAATTATCTTGCGAGCATGTTTGATCATCACTTAAAATGGATAAAAGTTTAAAATCCAATTCTTTCAATTCTTTGTATTTCTGTTCTAGAAGAACAATTTGTGTGGCCAAAATATCGGGATCATTTTCATTTTCTTTCAATAAATCTAACGCCTTATTCAATACCTTTGAGAAATTATTTCTCGCTGGCGTTCGTAATTTTTTAACACTCTCAACTGACATATCTAATTCGTATAAAGTTTCATAAAGTTTAATAAAGTTCTATTCTAGTCTTTCTAATTTCTGAAGTCTATTCTGATCCCGAGCAGGGATGCCAGATTTTGGGTATTACCAAAAGATATCAAAAAGGGAGATAGCTTACCTCCGCCAAAAGGCCGGGAACACTTCGTATTAATCCATAGACTTCTATAAATCAACTAACTAATTTCAGTTGAGAGTGAAATATTCAATATTAAATTTTATTCACAAACATATGGACACAAAATATTTACTGACACACACAACAAAAACAACATGCTTCGCAATCGTAGTTCTAAAACAGTTCTCTCTCGAACCAGAGTGTCAGTGTGTGTGGGAGGAGTCGGATTAGCCTTGAGCACGTGATTATCATGCGCTCACTAGATGAAATTAAGTGATAGATTAATGAATTTAATTGGAATTTCCAACAATATACATGGTGCCTCATACGCTTTGCATCCAATCTGCGTCTTCTGTTACAAAAGACTTCACGTCCCTTTTTTAAAGCAATCCTGTCCTCTGTGCTTCATCCCATTCATTTAGTTTTGCTTTGCACAGATCTTTGCCAAGTAAATAGCTCGGCTTTCCTCCTTCTCGTTCTGCGTAAAGTCTCAATACTTATATTGTTTGCAAAATGCTTTATGGTTTGCATTCGAAAATGTTTCAGAGGTTTTATGCTTTTAATCTATAGATCAGTTGTGAGTATCCAACGATATTTTTGTTCATCTTCATTATTTTCATCAATATCATCGGCAGCAGGCACTAAATCAGAGATATTGCAGGAATGGGAAAATTATGGGATGCGTCTTGTTGTTTGACATACACGTCATCGACTTCAGACAAGCAATTTTTTTCGAAGCGCTAATGTTCCCTTGAATATTGAACAGCAATTATCCCCGAGCAACCCGTTTATAATGCATTTGAGTCAATACTATCCATTACTGTGGAAATCAAATTCAGAGCTTTTAGAACGTTTATTTTTGTTTTAGAAGCATTTTGCAGGTCATTGGAATTAAGAAAATGATCCAATTTCTAAAGTAACGCTCTTTAAATGATTCGATAATATTCTACTGGCAAATTTTACAATTTAAGTGCCATACATTCTTTCACTTCTCACAGTCATCAGAACAATAAGAAAAGAAGAATGTCAGAAAAGCTACAAAAATATAACAGGCAAGTCCTTTTTTTAGAAATGTAAAGAAGAAGAAAATTAAAAATAAAAGCTCAGAAAAAGTTTTTGCGAGCTTTCTAGCGAAAACATTATATTGATCTGTCAGAAAAACATGTAATGCGGGAAATTTAACATCATCTGTCTAGGTAATTTTCACAAACCAGTAGAATATGACGTAGGAAGCAGGATAACGTACAAAACGTACAATGAAAAACCGGGGTTCCACTGTGTCTTTATTTGAAATAGTGTTTGGCCAGAATATTTTGCACAATTCTTAGGTGTTTGTTCTGAAATGCTTCTAATTTGTCTGTTCTAGCTTTAGGGAGTTTTCAACACTCACCATAAAAAAGTAATGAGCAAACAACAGTTTTAAAAACATTTATTTTTATGTTACATTTTTAATTTTAAGCAATAATTTTGAAGCTCTCCAAAATTTTTGATAGCTTCTGAAAGAGATTATTATGATTATTTGGCTTATATCATCACTGCTTGATCATTTAATATTGCTCCAAGATGAAGAAATTTTCCAAGGTATTTTATATCTAATTATTAAATTTTGCATTGATTTTTGCGATTTTTGCTTTATTTTTATTTCGAGTGATTTGATTTGCATACTTACTAAATTTATTGGTTTTCATTTCAAAATCGATGAGTCTACATGAAATGGGGATTATACCAACGGGTCTGGTTCATTTCATCGACAATCACTTCATCGACAGGCCATTTCATCGACAGACCATTTCCTCGACGGGGTCGTTTCGTCAACAGGCCATTTCATCGACATCAACCTACAGTTCTTCTTATTTAGCAGAAAATGGACAAACAAACTGAAGAATAAAATTTATATTCTACTTACTTTAAATTTTTAATTCAATTTTAATATTATTCAGTTTGGCTTCAAATTTTTCTCTCTATTTTTTTTTCATTGTGGATGGGATCAAAGGGCGCAAGAGGAAAATTTCCCAAGCAGAGGGTGCAGGGGGAAAATGAAGGTTCCCCGTGTATATGAAACTTCACCCAAACGAAAGTTGACCCAATAGATAATTAATGATGTGCACCTGTGGGCACGGGAGTTCTCCAGGGGTCCGTTTGGAGGGAAGGAATCCTTTTTTGGGGAAAAACAACCTGAGAGGGAAAATAGATTTTCCTCTTACTATCGCTTAGCCATATATTCAATCGACGACATTTTTTTAGCCATTTTAAATAATGTCGGAAATAAGCTACTTAAAATCTTCAAAAGGGGGCTATTTGATACTGTATAAAAATTATTTATTTACTTTGCACAGTAAATATAAAAATGAAACTAATTATTGGAAATGTGAACAGAAAAATTGCACAGCGAAACTCACTACATTTAATGGCTTTTTGAAAAATGCTATAGAGACACATAACCATGCTCCGGATTTCCATAAAATTCGCAGGAAAACGTTTTACAACAAATTGAAAAGCAGGTGTGAGATGGAGTTCTCTGAGGCTATTCCAAGAATATACAGGTAAGAATTTTATTTTTAAAAATGTTATATAGTATGATTTCATTTTAATTTTTCAATCGAGAATTTAATTTTCAGATAAGTCAGTTTACATATATATATTATTATTATTCAAGTATTAATTTCTCTACTAGAGTCTCATAATTTTGATTTAACCTATATTTGATTTAATTATAGAAACAAACTGAAGATTTGAAGAAAAAAAAATCCCTTATTTGACTAAGGCAATAAACAAGAGACAGTGTTTTTAAACTAAAGTAACATGTTGAAAATTTTCAATTTAAGAATAAAGTTTTTTTACGCCAATTAAATAATAATTTTTACAAGTAAATTTAAAAATAGAATTTGTTAATTTATGAAAGTCATTTAAAAAAAAACTCTCTGGAATTTAATTACAAATTTTCCAAAAGTTTATTCAACGTAAAATTGATTTATTCAGAAAGTTTTGGAATTATTCCCAGCCTTGTGTAGAAAACTTTTTTTAAAAAAGTGGTAAAGCCATGAATAATTTATGGTACTGCAATTTGTTTATTTCATTGTAAAGTTATTTGTAAAACTTTCTCTTTTAAGTATGACATAATAATTAATATACCTATTATCAGTCATGGAAATTTTTTTCTATATGAAAAAATTAACCATCAAGCAAGTATTAAAAGAAAAAAAGTGAAAATAAAAAACCTAAAATTGAAAATCAAAATAAAATAAATTTCTTTAATTAAAACAGTTAACGTAAGATAATCACACCTGGAAATAACTCATAGATAATATGTTAGAGATATTTTAAATAGATAATCTTTAATGCAGATTTTATTTTCTCCCAGCTTATCGTAAAAATATTAATTAAATATAACTTCAGAAATAAACCAAAGAATATTTAATTCAAATTTTTTTTTTTTTACAAATTTAAAATTTTTAAAAATTATTATTTGCTTTTGAAAAAGCAGTAAAAAATTACATAAAATTTAAAAAAAATTTATGAAGTTTTAATATTTGGAGTTGCTATTATGAAGAAGAAAAAAAAATGGTTGTTTCAAAGTGCATTTTTAAATATAGGGTACTTATTTTTAAAAAAAATTATTACTCCTTAATCGAGTGATATCGCTCCTTAATCGCTTTTTTCGCTTCCAGAGAGAACGGTCCTTGAGACAAACTGCGAACTGCGCAAATTGCATGAATGTCAATGCTCTTTTAACTTCTCATCCTTAATCAAATTTTAAACACCCAAGAGAATGGTCTCTGGCACACTTTCGAGTGTTAGCGATTCTTTTTATTGTGAGAGTGAGCCCCCATACTCACAACTTTCAAATTCCCTTAGTAACCACATATATGCTAGCTTGAGCAGTTCCCACAGTAACGTAGCTGAATTTTTAACTATTTTTAATTAGTAACCACATATATGCTAGCTTGAGCAGTTCCCACAGTAACGTAGCTGAATTTTTGGGACAATTTCATGAAACTTCATACGTCATGAAACCTATACGCTCCTCGTAAGTTCTTTTTTAGGAGTAATAACACTGTATGGTATCGCTTTAAATATGACCTGTCTAGATAGTTAGCAACGTTGTATCTTGTCGAAAAATTAACACACAGTATTAAATATGTTAATGGATTCCAATATATTTCTCTTTCTTTTTATTCTAAATAAAGAGTTTTGAGATGAAATTTTTGATCATCTTAAATAATCTTGTATTCATAAACTTTAAGCCGGGATTCGAACCCGCTTCACCTCATTGGAAGGCGAGCGCTCGATCCCCTGAGCCGACGGCTGATATGTATATTTTAATCATATCTAGGGAACTAATTAATAATCAGTTTTTTATTATTGCAGTATAATTTAATTAGGTTTTAAAAATGTCTCTTTGAGTGGCGCAGTTAGATGCGTAAATTTAAATTAATTATTTTTCATAATAAATATTAAAAAAAAAGGAGTATGAAGAGCGAAGTCTTGAGGATAAAACAATCTGAGGATATCTACAAACTATTTTTTTATTATTTTTTATTAAATTATTTAGTTGCAATAGTTAATTATCCACCTTTCTTAAAGTTTTTTTTTGTTCTAATGTTATTATGAGTTTACTTTTAGTATTATTCTAAATTAACTTAAAACTAAAAGTGTATTTCTTTTCTTATATTAAAAAATCCTGCATCATTACACTAATATGTAACTTTTATGAAAAACATATTGAAAACGGTAGTAACTAAATAATTATGCAATTATTAATCAGTAAATAAGTTATCTTTATTTATTTATATGGTAAGCTCAAAATGAAGCAATTTCAAGTTAAAATCTGAAATTAATTTGCTATAAAATTTTCCAAATTGTTAATATGAATTAGCTTCGTACAACATTACTATGCAATCCGTTTAAAAAGTAAATTTATTATAAACGAAAGTTGGAACAATTTGAATTGGACATCTAATTAAATAGTTTAAAATTTTTATGTAACAGTCTGTTTGTCGTTAAAAAAATAAACCTAATAGCCTAGCATTCTCAAGCTTTCCTCCAGGTTACATTTCAACAAAACAAAGTGACAAATAGTAGTACTAATCTTTCAACTTTGATGTTAGAAGCAAGCTATATAAGAGTCTGCCATCCTAAGAAAACTCGAAATAACCCTGGTTTCTTAATAAAAACGTGATAAATGATTGTTTCAGTTATTATTTGTTAATTAATATGTTATTTATAATTTAATATATTATTTATTATATATTTATAAATTACTTGTTAACATGTTAATCATAACGATTAACTTGATTTGAAATGCAATCATACGAACCTGATGAAAAAACTCAACCTAATGAGCAGAAAATGTGTGATTCAACAAGAATTAAAAGATAGGTATTTTTATTTGTTGACGAAACTTATAACAATTTAAATAGGAAACTCTTCTTATCACTATATATTAAGTTTTTTCCCCAACATATCTTGAAACTTGAAGTTTCAAAGTTTTACTGAATTTGGGCAGCAAAATGAAATGTAATGCAATATAAAAACAATAAATTAAATAATAATAATAAAAACAATGTCCATAAAAGCTAAATAATAAGCTAAATCTTATAATTTCTGCCTTCTTATATTTATTTTCCTCTTTATCTTATAATTTTTAAACAACATGTAAGTTAAAATTGTACACCATAAACAGCGTTACGAATTTTTAAATAGAAAGATTGTATATTAATTTTGTTTAAATAATTTTCATTTTCCATAACAGATCAAAAATGGGACGAGATTCTAAATAAATTAGTAATCCTATTCCCTCATTAATTGTGTAATAAATTTTTCCAAGTTATCTTCAAGTTAATTTGAATTTGCATTAAAGCCTAACAAGTTATTTAATTGTTTTGTAATTAGTTGCATCTGTCCTATATAAATATTTTCAAATTATTAAGAAATTTTTTTTTAAACCGAAGTTATAAATTTAAGATCATAGATTATTATTTTTTTTTCTTTTAATACTTTAAGTTATTCCATTTTACTACTTTATTAATACTATGATTTTGATTTTTAAACAGAAAAATTTTGAAAGCAATTCTACTTCAAATTATAATTAATAGAACTGCAGCATTTTTTTAAATTTAAGCAAACAGGTTTATTTATATTTGCTTAAGTTTCATAAAAATTAATTTATGATATGATTAAATCTGTACAATACTATCTGCAGCTAATGAAACTAACACACATTAAAAATTTAAATCACTCATTATTTTATTAACATTTGTAAAAAAGAATTCTATCCCACAGTTAGCCCAGGCGAAATGTGGATTGTAATTATAATAATTTTAGAAAAGGTTTTGTAAAGTCAATTTTCTTAAAATAAATGCTCGAAGTCCTCTTAATTACTTTGATTTTACAGTATTTAAGAAATTAATGGCTAAAGCATGAAATAATTATTGCTGATTCACATAATTTTAATATTAAACTTTCAAATTCTATTATTAAAATTTTTGCAATTTAAAAAAAAAAAATTTTTATTATGAAAGTTTTAAAAAATCAGCACTTTCAAAAAAAATAATTTTTTTTTTATTTAGTATACAATACACCATTTCAACTATTGTGTTATTAAAAATTGTTAAAATATAATTTTGTACAGAAAAATAATGTATTAAAGTATGCAGAAAAATGAAAAATAAACTACTTTTGAAATAGTAAATGATGTTCGAGCTCATTTGTTTTATTTACTTATTCTTATTTATTTTTTTGTATTTATTTTAATGCACAAAAATAAAATAAATAAAAATTCTACATATTTTCATACTATGCATTTATTTATTTTTTAACTATAATTAATTCAGACAAAAACATTTTTATGTTATTATTGTAAAATATATTATTGTTATCAAAGTAATATAAACTTCTAGTATTATGTTTCCACTTGAGAATCCCGCAATGTTTATAAGTGAAGGAAAAAAGTTTTAAAAATATTGTAAAGATTCATTAAAAGAAAAGAAAAGAAAAAAAAGAAACATCAGAAATAAAAATTTTGAATGAATTTCCGTAAAATAATATTGCTAATTATTTCGCTTTTGTTACGTTGAATATGTTATCAAGCACGTGAAACGGAAAATAAATAAATAAACAGTTCCTTAATTGATACTCCTTTACATCGCACTTTTTAGTGTTCCAAAGCAGTTAAAAATCCCTAACATCATTTTCAACACACTCTTTTCCCTCAACCGTTTTCCCTATTGCTGAAGAACAAAAATATTTTCTTATCTTTAACTACCACACCTGCTCGACCCCACCCTTCTTTCCATTTTGACAGTTTGGATGAAATGACGTTGGGTGAAATGACGGTGTTAGGAGGTCATTTCTCAAATGGAAATCCGATTGACTTCGTTTTCGACCGAATTTTTTGGAGGCGCAAAAGCTTTATTATTTTTCTCAAAGCTTTATCGCTTTATCATTCACGTACGAAATAGGATAATTCAGTAAAAAGTAGAGAAATTTAACTGGAAAAAAATTATTTAAAAACTTTAAAGATAATTATATTGAATTAAATTTTGTAATGAATTTTCTAAAAACGAATATATTAAAATGAATTTATAAAAAACTAGTATCATCTTGAATTTAAGATCCAAGCTTTAAAATTTTTTGTTCTTTCAGTTCTCGTAATATTATTCGCTTTACAACTTGATCTCTAATAATCTAATCTTCACTCTATAAAATTGAGTTAAACATTACACGACGTTTCTGAGTATTTTTCTCATGGATACCATTCATATAAGGGAGGGGGGACTCCAATGCGAACCTTTTGAAGATCATATATACATATTGATATCGTGTGTTTTCGCACGTTCTTTTTATACTTAAATTTAAAGGGCACATAGTATTGCATTATCTGATTGAAAGTGCTAATCAAATTACTGTGTTTGCTTTTTCTTTCTTGAAACTATAAAATAATTGTAAAAAAAATCAATATTTTGCAATACTAGTTATTTATGGAATTCAAGTTAAAAGGCTACCATTCCTTTAGGATAAAAATTTTCTTACAATGTAGTATTTAAAAAACTCATATATATTGAAAGACTCGGTTAAAATTTTTTTTATACAAAATAATAAGAAGGAAAAGATTAAAAATGAATGATTTTTCGAAAAAAATATTCGCAGCGCTCAAGTCTCAATGCATAAATTTTTTATGAATGAATGCTTTCGCTGCTCTTGGTTAATTTACTATTGTCGCGAAGTGTAAGCGCGAAATTACTAAGGTGGTCTATACAGAAACAAAAGTGAAAGATTATCTGCTTTGAAACAAAGATTAATAAACCAAAGCATATCTTTAAAGGCCCACATGGATGCTACTACATACATTGAGCAGAAAAAATAAAAAAATTGCTTTCCATCTAATTGTTATCATTATTTTTTTAAAAAAAAGATTTTGATTACAAGGATTAAAGACTGGCAAATATAATAAACTATTAGCTAATTGCAATTAGTAAAATAGATTGCAATAATTTTTGTAATTTTAGTTCAGTTCTCAATTCTTTAATTTCACGCTTAATTTTTTGTTCTCGAAACAACTTTACGTAGATGAGATGTGGAAAGCGAAGAAATTTTTAATAGAAGATGCTCAATGATATTTCAGTAATTTTCTAGAATGTTGTCTGTTCTAAAAAAAAAGTACCTGCGGATAATAGCAAAGATTTTATGTAATATACTTATTAAATATTATGCTTTTAAACCAATTTAAAATGCATTTATATCAAATATTTTAGCTACATTATTATTTTTGAATAAAAATTGTTAATGCATTCTATAACAATACTGTCAATTCATAATATGCTCTAAATACTTCTTATCAGATGTGATTTGGTTATTAATAAATAAAAAAAATCTGATTTAAAATATAAAAAATTAGATTTAACTCAATAAAACCGATTTCATTATTATTCTTTAAAAAATCACAAATTTTGCATACCCTGGTAATCATATAATTTGAATAAAAAATACAGATATAAAGAAGTTTGAAAAAAGTTTCTGTGTGTTCTTGAAGATTTCATTTTCTTAATAGTGTTAAGAAAATCTACTTATTTTGAACATTGTTGGTGGAAAATCACGAAACTTAACGAATAAAAGTGTGATAAACATTATTCAGAAAGAAAAAAAAACAAGGAATTTTCAACCGACAACAAGACATTAAAAGGAAGCCATAGAGCGGAAGACAATTTTCCTCGCAAGTACTTTTTTCCATTCATTACTAATTTAAAATTCAGAAAGAAGTGAGTTCAGTCAAACCTAGAGTAAGCCGTGAAGTTTCAAATACTGAAACATAAATTTTAGAACATACAATTGAAAATAAATTATCAGAAGATAACTTAGGAATAAGCAATGGTTAAGATATCTTCTCATAACTTGTTTGCATTTTAATATTTTGAAGTATTTTTTTCAGTAACTGAAATTAAATGCTTTTATATAATTACAAAACTCGGATTCTTTTTAATCTAAGAGTTTAGTAAAATTAGGAAAGGAATCACTTCACGTGCATATCTGAAAATTGAAATTTGCAAACGATTACGTAAGATTACGTTTATGGTGAAAGAGTTTAGAGAATCTAATTACTTTTAAGAATTAAATGAAATTAAAAAGCAAAGACATATGTTATGTCTTATGCAACGTGCGTTAAATGTCTCATACGCACGAACAAGAGGTGCGAAGTCTGATTCGGAAAAATTTGTTCGACTTAAAAGTTAGAAGTTACTATAGGTTATTGGAGGAAACAACAAAATAAATAGTTGCATATAGTATGTGAGCAAAGTATTTCTCAAAAGAATATTATGACAATTATATAAATTATAACTTATTTCAAATTTAATTTATCACATTTGAACGATTTTCAGCCTATGTTTGATAGAACTATTGAAAAATTAAATTAATTCCAAAAACAAATTTATTTAGCTCAGTTGAAAAGTAAAATGGAAAAGATATGTAAATGTAAATGTTACATGCCTATTATCATATTTTAAATAGTTTCTTTATATATAGAATATTCTCTAAAGAATCTTCTTGTCATAAAATTTTTACAAACATGCGATTGTAAGATATTAATGTCTAGTTCCTTTCTAATAATGGTTTAGCACAATTTCAATACTTTGAATAAATATATTTTTATTTTTGATTCTTCTTACTATTATGTTGTAACTTATATATATATATATATATATATATATATATATATATATATATATATATATATACATAGAAATATATAGTTTGAAATGAATTTTTGTAAGCAATAGCTTTAATAATTTCCGAGATTAGGTGGAAATTTTAATAAAGTATTAGTCAGAATCGGGATCGGTTACCATTAAAGTTTATATATTGTACAAGATAATTTGTCTCCAAAGGTGGCTAGTTTACAAAGAATTTTTTTATTCAAATTTGTAAAAAAAAAGGTTGTAAAAAATATTTATTGAAAATTATAAACACTAGATCTCGCTATTTTTTCCTTTGTTCTCAAATTACACACTTATTTTAAAGTTTTTTTTATTTAAATCAAACATGATTATTATTAATTCCTGATGTGTACACAGACGAGCAGGAGTAAAATATTTTTACGCGATATTTGAGAGATTTATTTAACATTTTACTCGTTTGCACCTCTAACGAAAACTACAGTTGTCTTTGCATATAATGTTAGCAGCTTGAGAATCAAAATCAAGTGCGAGAAATTATTTTTATTCTGATTCTTTATAATTTTTATAATGGAAAGCTAAGTTATTAGATTTTTTTTGTTTTCATACTGGGTAAAAATTTAAAGTTCGTGTTCAGACCATTGATCTCTATATACGAAATAGCTGACACTAAACGGTAAAGGTGAAGCCCGCCGAATTCGCTAAACCTTCCCAAGGTTAGGTTTATGTTTAATATTAATATCAATGAGTGTAATTGAGCTGCGTTGTTTCAGTGGAAAGAACTTTCGCCTCTCATTGAGGTGACCCAGATTCGAATACCAGTGGTGTCAGGTTTATACGAATTTTGTTCCCGGCTCGCGCTGACCACAATACTGACATAAAATATTCTCAGTGGCAAAAAAAAAAAAAAAATAAATAAATGAATAAATAAATAAAGATCACGTTTTTGCAATATTTTATTACGTTTCTTTCAATAAATGGAGAAACAATATTCAATGGTGTGGGAGTTACATAAAAATTAAATTTTATTATCGACACTTTTTAAAGGAAAAACGAGAAACTCTTATGTCTCATAATTTTCACTAGATGGCAGCATCATTAGTCAGTCTTTTTCATTTTAAATTAAAATGTTTTCAAACCCAAAGCAATGCCTTTTGCCTTACTCCTCTTTTGTTTTCTATATATTGTATATTTTTACGTTTTTTTTTTTTTTTTTTGCAGTATATTTATAAATTTAACCATATAAACATTAAATATCAAATTGTATTATAAATTTTGTAATGATGAAACTTACTAATTATGAATCTTGTTTTTATTATTATATTTATTTTTTATTTTTCACACGTATTTATTACTTTTACATATTCTAATTTAATTATTAATTTTATTTTCTGGAGTTGGTTGAGCTTTCTATCTCTGCTGCCATCTACAGCATTTCATGATATCCTTAAATAGAATCCCGAGCTCAGTGTTTAATTGATGAAACAGTTTGTTTACTAAGCCTGTTCCATCATCAATTATTTCCTCCTGATAAATTTTCTTAAGGTACAGAATAATAAATTCTAGCTCTCTGAAAAAAAATTTTAACACATGAACAACATTTCTTTTTGCCTTAGTGGGATTGCATTGAAATAATAAACTGATATGTTAACATTACACTATACTAAAGTTAACCAAACTAGAAAAGTTCATGAACTTTTTATTTATTAACATAGTGCTTACATTATAAATAATTATTTTTTACTAACATAGCTTAATATACTAACACGTGAGCATTAATTTTCATTTTTCACTTCTAAAAAATATGTTTAAGTTTATAATTATGATTTTTTCTTATTTTTATAAGAAATCTGTACTTGCAGCTTTGAAAGGAATTCTATGATTGTTTTAGTCAAGCATATACAGTCTTCAAAAACAATTTGGGAATATATTCAGTAACAAACAAATTTAATTATTAAGTTCAATAAAGAATGGGCGTTTCTGACTTCATATGAACACTTCATGGAAGTAGTATTTTGTAGTGCTGCCATCTATTAATATTCCGTAGTTTATAAAAACCGTATTAATTTTAAACATATTAATATCGTATTTTAAACATATTAATATCGTAATATGTTTAAAATACCGTATCGTAATACCGTATTTATATCGTAATATTTTTTAACAGAGATAAGGATTCTCTATTTAAGAAATTTTTCAGATGTCGGAGTTAGAATTGGAAGATTTTTCTCAACTCCCACTCCTGATAGTTAAAAGTTAGGTTCTGTAGATTAAAAAAGAAAAAAGAAAATGTTTTGTCAAGTAAAATTTGGCAAATATTTACAAATATGTGATAAACATATTACGGAAAGAAATATTATTTCATTTATTAAAATTATTACTTTTCATAAACATAATTTGCACCATTTGAATGTTTGTGAGCCGATATTAAATTAAACTCCATTGAAAAGGAATATAGGAATAGGAATTAATAAACGAAAAGTAAAGATTGCGCGAATTATTAATAAGTTACATTTTAATTCATAAATTCCAAAACACAGCTTATTTATACACGATACTAAATTAAACTACTAACTCCTCAGGCCTCATTTTATCGATTTGTTTCAGCAAAAGTAACCATTATTTACTTATTTTTATCGCTATTTTTGAACAACTCTACTAAACCATTCATAAAATTTGTGGCGTCTAATATAGGGCAAAATTAACTGTCAACACCGGCTCAGCAGCTTAAATATCCTACAATGCGCTCTAGGAAACAAATAAATTTGTTTCAATTTCAAAATCTGGAAGTTGTTTCAAAATGTGAGCTCTTTGATTTTTGTAGAGAAGTTGTGAGTAAAATATTAGTATTTCAAACCATGCCTTTTAATCATGGGAGGAAAAAATTATGCCACAAAAGCACTATGATTAATGTCAAGTATAATTACTTAAAATGACTATCAAAAAATAAGAAAATTTGTTCTAAGACATAGAAGATTGTAGTTAAATGCATCAAATGTAATACAATAACCTTAATTGCCACTCTAGATTTATTTTTATCTATCCCATTACAAGTGGTCAATATTTTGCTCTATAAATTTGAAAGAATTGCAAATAAATGCTTAAGTGAATATGGAAACCAAATACTTATTACCAAAATCTGGCAAATCAGTATTGAAGACAATCACAGCAGAGGTGGCATTAAAATAATTAAATATCCAGCTTATTTGACTAAGAAAATTTGAATCTGGTCAAAGTAATTGCCTTCGCAAACAATTGCCTTTTCAAAAAAAAAAAAAAATGAGGAATGAAGAATGAAGAATTCAAGATGAAGAATAAAACAAAGAAAAATAATAGATAAATTAAAAAAAGGGGGGAAATAATAAGTAAAAAAATAACAAACAACAGTTAAAGAAAAAAAAAAAAAAAAAAAAGGTGAAATTTTACTTAAAAAAACCGGGAAAAAAAAGATATAATCTTTTCTTCAGCCCGCACGATTATATCCGCAAAACAGAGGACTCTCTGATATTGTATCAATAAAGCCGAAGCAAAATATATTAATACAATAGTGTGAGGAGCACTCAAAAAATTTTTTAAAATATGTATATATATATATATATATATATATATATATATATATATATATATATATATATATATATATATATATAAATACATATAAGTTCAAAATGTAGAATAAAACAAAGAAAAATTATAGACATATGAAGTAAAAAAAAGGGGGGGGGGAGAATATATAAGTAAAAAAATAACAAATAACAGTTTAAAAAAAAAAGAAAAAAAAAGGATGAAATTCTATTTATAAAACCGGAAAAAAAAAAGATATAATCTTTTCATCAGCCCACACGATTATATCCGCGAAACAGAGTGCTTTCTGATATTGTATCAATAAAGCCAAAGCAAAATATATTAATACAATAGTGTGAGGTGCACTCAAAAAATTTTTTTATAAGAATTACAACAAATAAAATAGAACACAAAACGTAAAAATAAATGAAAATAACATGTAAAAACTGAAAATAAAATGAAAGAAAAAGAAAAAACAGTATAAAAATGGACGAAAAGCGAGTAACGAAATGAGATCAACTTATATGGACAGGAATTTTTCAAGAATGATTTAAAAATGTTTTCGCAGAAAGATTGACAGATTACAAAATATGAAAACAAAATCGCAAATTGTAACAAGAGGGTTTTAAAGTGTCGTTCCTACTGCACTGCTGAAGTGATTTGTTATTCTGTGCATTGATTTGTTAGTTTTGCGGATATAATCGTGTGGGCTGATGAAAAGATTACATCTTATTTTTCCGTTTTTTTTCCGGTATTATAAATTAAATTTTATCCTTTTTTTCTTCAAAAAACTGTTGTTTGTTATTTTTTTACTTATTATTTCCCCCCCCCTCCCCACTTTGTTTTCATACGTCTATAATTTTTCTTTGTTTTATTCTTCACTTTGAACTCATCTAATGAGTTCTGTTTACTTGCACATATATATATATATATATATATATATATATATATATATATATATATATATATATATATATATATATATATATACATATATATATACACTGGTTATCATAAATTAAGGAAAATTCACAAAAATCGCGATAACTCAAGAAATTACACATGGAATTTTATGAAACTTACCCACAATATACAACACATAGTAAGGTATTAAACAACATAAAAAGAAATTATCAGACATTAATAGTAGTATAGAAATTAGCACATGTATAAAATAAACAAATTGGAAGTATCGGTTTGCAATAGAAAAAGTACCTTTAATATGGAATATGATTGCCTCTAGAAGCAATACAGCACAAACAGCGATGTGTGATGCTTTCAATTATGCGGTCTATCAGTTCAATAGGAAGTGAGAGCCATTGCTCTTGTAAAGCAGTTGCAAGCGTGGCAAGGGTCTGAGGGGGCGGATTGATGGCAGATTCACGCCTCCCTAGAGCATCCCAAACGTGCTCGATAGGATTCAAGTCCGGGGATCGAGCTGGCCACTCCATGCGAGTAATTGTTTCCTGTTGAAGATAATCATCAACAATGCGAGCTCTGTGTGGTCTTGCATTATCGTCCTGTAACAGGAAGCAATCACCAATTGCCCCGGCATATGGGCGCACATAAGCATCAAGGATGTTGTCTCGATAAACCTGAGCATTCACGGTTCCCCTTGGAAAGACATGGAGGTATGTGCGCCCTCCTAAGGATATGCCTCCCCAAACACAGACACTGCCTCTTCCGTATGCATCTCTTTCACGGATGTTTGATGGATGATAACGGGTCCCAGGTTCTCTCCATATCAAATAACGTCTACTGTCACTTTCTAGACTAAACCTGGACTCATCCGTAAAGAGAACAGGCCTCCATTGATCTGACGTCCAGTGGACATGTTGTCGGGCCCACTGCAAACGGTCTCTCCTATGGCGTGATGTGAGCGGCACGCAAATGGCTGGTCGTCTCGCATACAGACCACCTTCGTGGAGCCTTCTGCGCACAGTTGACGTTGACACCAACCTTCCGGTGGCTGCAGCAAGAGAGGATCTAAGATGTGTCGGAGTAGCGGTTCTATTCCTGCGTGCACTTAATGTCAAATATCGGTCATCGGCACTGGTCGTAACAGTTGGCCGTCCTTGACTGAACCTCCTAGATGCCGAATCTGTGGTTTGAAATTGCCTCCAAAGTCTATGAACCACAGATGGACTCACATTTAGCCATCTGGCCACTTCTGATTGACTCTGCCCTGCCTCTAGTCTCCCGATGGCTCTCCATCGTAGTTCTTCAGGCAAATGATGCCTAGAGGTCATTATTACGAATTGGCTATCTCAGATTTTCAATGTCGCAATCACAGTAAAATTTGTGTGCTTTCTCTCAAACTTGGACTTTTATGCTCCAGGCAGATGACGTAAGCCGAGTGCAGCGCCACTAATTTGCATATTGCAATTTTACTCAGCTACTCTTAGTGGACAACATATGCAAATTTTGCACGGTTTGGCTTACTTTTGAAAGAGTTATCGCTATTTTTGTGATTTTTCCTTAATTTATGATAACCAGTGTATATATATATATATATATATATATATATATATATATATATATATATATATATATATATATATATATATATATATATATATATATATATATATATATAGCATAATAGATAAATACAAAAAAGACAAAAGAATTTGAATTTCCCAAAATAAAAAGGAAAATTTAGATAATTTTTATTTCGTTATTAACTTTCAAAACCTTATTTTCGAATAGATCAAATTTCATAATATTTCGGAAAATTTTAACAATCTATTTCCATTAAAAGATTTTAACAGAATTGAAAGTTTTAAATATAATAAATCTCTTGGTAGAACTATATTTAATTATAATGATAAAAGCAAAGATTTAGGGATGATTATTGTATCCGATAATCAATGTCACTGAGAGGAAGAGAAATATTTTGGATATATTCTGGAAATTCAAATAATCGAGAACTTGGAACTTTAGAATTTTTTGATAAAAGGCACAAAATTTACACCCATTTACCATATATCAATTAAGAAAATTCTAAAATACTCTCTTAACGATCTCAATAATTTTTGCTTAACGATATCAAATAGATTCTCTTTACCTTTAGGTATGCTAATAGAATGAAAATGGGATGTTTATTATTACTTTAAAAACTTTGTTTTCAATAATAAGGATAATTTAAATAACAGTAACAATTCAAAAATGTTTATAAATTGTTCAATCAATTTAGCAACTACAAAAGAAATTTTTAATTACCCCCATAGACAAAGCTAAAAAAAATTATGCAATCTTCTGTAAAAAATTCTACAATGAACTTTTCAATACGGGGTTTTAAGAAATAGCAAAAATATTAAACTTAGTAATTTAAATAATAATATTGGCATTAATAGAGTTTTAGCTTTATATAAAAATTTAAAAATTAAAATTAGCAACATACAATTTCCTTACTTAATTATCAGTCCTAAATTTTTTAAATTCCTACTAAATTTAGAACAATCACATGTGGAGCTAATACTTACCTTACTGATCCTGGCACCCTTTTCTCTAACTACTTAAATAAAATTATTAACAATATTGTTACAGAAGGTTTTCTCGGATTATCACTAAAAATCAACAGATTTTAGAATTCATTAAACATAATAAAATTAATTCTATTGCGATTTTTGATTTCCAGGATCTATTCAATAGCATTCCCCCTTCTAAACTAAAAGATGTCCTTTCAAATTACTACTATGATTTCAGAAATATCCTTTATTGCGATTTTAATTAATGGGAAATTCTAATTAATTTTTGTCTTTTTAATAATTATCTTTACAATGGAAAATATATTTTTCTTCAAATTAAGGGATCTAATTATTCATCTCTCTTAGCTAACTTATTTTTGCATTATTATCAAAAAAATTATACTCTTAATATTAAATTTGTTTTTAGATTCATTGATGATTTAATTAAATTTAATTTTCATGATTATACTATTTTATTAAACAATATTTACCCCGAAGAATTAATCTTGCTTCGTAATCATGATGAAAATATTAGTTACAATTTGTTGGACTTGGGCATCATAAAATAAGAAAATATCTGCTTTGTTGATTTACACGATAAAAGAAATGATTTTAATTTTAATATAAATAAACTAATTACCTGGAATTCTAATGTTTCTAATATCATCTATTTAAATACCTATTTTAATCAAATTAATAGAATTAAAAGAATATGTAGTAATGTTTATTTATCCAAAAAACAAATAAACAAACTCTTTCAAAATTTGATAAAAACAATCATGGCTACCCAACTAAAGTAATTAAATTATATATAAAATCATTGAGTTAATTGCATAATATTCTAAATAAATTTACTTAAAATCTGATTTGCTAATTTATATAATTTTAAAAAAATATTTTATGCAATTAATATTCTATTTCCATAATGTAAAATTAAAGAGATGCAATATAAATTTATATTACATTCTAAAAGAAAATCTATTTATATAATTATAAAAATACTTAATAATTTGTTTAAGGCCATAGAGTAAATGGGTCTGTATTTATTACTGTAAGACATTTGAATTATAAATTATTCATACTCATCTATATATCAATATTGCCTGTTATGCGCGCTTATGTTTTTCATTGACCAAATCTTTGTAATTCATTTAGCTTAAGTGGCATACTGCATCAGAATGTCTGAAAATTCATATATTTTTAAACTTATGATTTTTTGACATAAAAAGACTTAACGAATCTTATGGCTAAATTTTATAGTAATTAAAAAGAAAATGTTTTATTTTCCTGCTCGAAAAGGTATAAAGATTAAAATAAAAAGGTGCAACTTAAAAGAATCAGGTTGATTTTGTTTCAATCCATTATCTACATAGTATGTTCATTTTATACAGGATACATCATATTAAAAAGCCTTGATGTAATTCTCTAGAAGCTTTTAATAAATTAATTTAAAAAAATATCGTTGATTTTCAAATAACAAGCAATAATAACATCAAATAAACTGCCGACATTTCATCTGCTTTCTTTGCAAAAGTTTATTTTTTCAGATTCAAAAAAAAAAATAAATTACTGTAAAGTAAAGCTATTAAATCTTAAAGAAGAAATAAATAAAAACGAAACTAAGGTCTGTAAACAGATAAATAAGAATTTAAGCTAAAAAATTAAAACCGTATACACTTTCCTGGCACGTTTAATTAGAAATTCTGCTGGATTTTTGCTTGCCAACCATTTTTACTTTAATTTTTTTTAAAGCCTAGTCTATAAAGTTTTCGTTATTATAAATTTTCGAAAATTTTGTGATCAAAAAAAAAATATTTAGTTACCAATTAATTTTTAACATCATTTGATCAGCATTCTCCTTGAAATTTCTTTGTAAATGGAAACTTGCAAAATATCTCAAAGCAAGAAGCAATCCACATTACTATCACTTTGCACTGATTGTTTGAATCTTTGAGCTGAAAAGACAACATAAACCATAACATTTCCTCCAACATAACAATTCCTCCACAGTAACAATTTAATATCTAAGATACTTTCTTGTTCCTTTCAGATGTTGAAAATACTTCCTGCCATCATTCTCGCATAAGTTTAATTGGAATTTATCATAAAAAACATTTTCCAATTCCGGTCTTTTCAATTCAAATAGTGTCGGTCAAATTTTAATTTGGTTTTGTGATTTTTATTACTAATTAATGGCTTCTTTACCGTTCTTCGACCAGACCATCCAATATCATGCTAACGTCTTGTAACAGTACTGTAACTAAGATTACTTTCATCGCACAATTCCTGTGCAGTTTTAGCGTCAGTTCACTCTACGTTTACTTCTTTTTTTTCTTCTTTTTTTTTCCATATCATTTTCTCTTTCCGTTGTTAACAATTTTTAGGCTTATATTTTAAACTATGTTCGGCTCAATAACTTAAAATACATTCACGTTACAGTACATTAGGAACCAGATAGTGAAGGACTCCACAATTTTTTGACTAGTAGTATTTTGGTAGCAATGTGATCAGCATTGCACACTGATTGCCTTTACTTCTAGACCTCTGCTCTTTTCTGTTTCACCCTTTTATTGTGTGCCTGCACACTGAATGAGGTTTTTCATTACACAACCAAAATTACAGTACGTTTGTGCAATTTTCTGTACTTTAACTTTTTTTTCACGCTAAGTAGCTTTTGAGCACTCGATTTTATAAGGTTGAAGGATATGGTTTCATAAAATACATGATTTGAGTATGAAGGTTACAGATATTCGATATTTGTCATTATAACGCTTCTGAAAGTCGTCGAAAAATTCGTTTAAACTTATCCTTTAGCTCACTATAAGTTTCCTTAGAATGTGAAAAAAGAAAGATTTGATTTTTGGAAAAGTTCAAGGAGATGTTTTTTTAGCAATAGAAGGAAAATACTGGGAGTTTTACCATTTACCAAATGTTAGCTTGAATATTTCTATCACTTCAATGCAAATAAAAAGAAAGTTTTTATATTTGGTGTGAAAGATGAATATCATAAATTTGAAAATGATATAGATATCATTTAATTACAAACGAGTAGACCAATGTCAACTTATTTGATGATTCTTTTCCTTAAAAAAAATAAAATGTAACAAGAATAAAAAAAAATGTATTTCGATTTCACCTTTACCATCACCCGATTGGTACAAAACTGAATTTTTCATTTTACATTTACCGCATATATTTTAATTATTAGAATGTTATTCAATTAACATCGACCGTATATAAACCAAAATATAAGTATTCAGTTTTCTTTACATCTTCTGAAAACTAAATAACAATATTTCGATGAAAATCTACCTTATTTTACAAATGATACATTTTATTTGAAAAGAAATATCATGATTTACTTGTGCGTAATAAGAAGTTTCTTCTAACCACTAGTCTTGTTCAAAAAATACCTCTGCGAACAAACATCAATATACAGTTTGATGCAAAAATAAGGCTTATTTCTATATTACCACAAAACCTTCATATTTATAAATAAAAAAAAGAGATAGATTATTTATATCATGTATTTTTTGTTTATTTATTTATCACTGAATTTTGGACACACAATGCACTGAAAATGATTGGGAATGAAAATGATGCTACGAAATGCCTTTTTGATTGCTGGTAGAGACAGAAAGGAGCTGAAAGAAACACTTAGTTGGAATGCTCTTCCATGTTAAAAAAATCTTCAGCATAAACTGTTATTTCTAAGAGTAAAAATAGTTTGACCCACAATTAATGGATTTTAAAACGCATTTTTTTTTCAGAATTTATATTCTTCAAGTGCATTTATCCTAAACATTTTCATATCTGCTGTGATGTACTTAGGCAAAAATATTGTTTATCAACCTATATAAACAATTTATTTTATAAATATGGTACAAAAAATAGACAAAATAACGCTCATTTAAACAAGTTAAATTTATAACATAACAAAAAAATTCAAATCAAACGATTATCAAAATATTCAACATTATTCAAATATTCAATGATCAGGCGTTATCAGACGTTATCAATAAAAGTACAAGAACTTTAAGCAAAAGTAACGAGTAAAAAGATTTGATTTTTAATTGTAATGAGTATAAAAAGGACAAATAAAGAGTAAAAGTATGAAACAAAGGAAGTAAAAGTAAGAGTACATTTCGAGGAAATTGAAAATTCTGAATTTCAAATTTAATTGAAATGCATAAAACTCTTGAATGCATGAAAATGTTACAAACTTCATTTAAATAGCGAACGGTGAAAATATCCGGTTACAAAATCAGACATTAAAATTCAAGGTTTGCATATAAAAAAGAGTTTTAAAAAGTTTTAAATAATGAAGCTTTTTTAATTTGCGATATAGATATTCTGTATTGAATTCACTCGACAAAAATTGAGCACAAAAATTTTGTTTCTAAATTTGCTTACGTAAACGTGGTTTTTATGGTGAAATTTGGAAAAGAATAAATTAATTTTATTTAAAATCAAATAAATGAAACTCTAGTATTTTTTTACTACTTACTATACTTTAATTAAATGATTGAATTATCTTTTACAATTTAAAACTTAAATGACAAAATATCAAGTAATATTCTCGACATTAGTTTATATAAATATTAACACTGAGCCCCTTAATTGGAATATTCTAAGAAAAGGGAATGCTTGGTTTTGGTTCTGTCAAAATTGAATAAATAAAGACATATAAACAAATTTTATACAATATACAAAGTTTTATGTTTTAATAACTCCAAAACTAGCTTGAAATGTAATTTTTTTAAACTTAACTCTTACTCATGTCTTTCGCTTAAATTTTGATTGGTGCTCTTCATACTATTGTATTGATATATTTTGCTTCGACTGTATTAATACAAGATTAGAAAACATTCTTTTTGGCGTGTGAGCTGATTATATATGTGAGGGATATTATATATTTTTCTTATTTATTTTCTAGCTTGTTAATTTTTTTTTCAATTTTTAAGGATTTTTAATTTTTTTACTTGAATTATTTTATTTGCATTTTTTTGTCTTCCCTTAAAAAATATATTTATATATATATATACATTTTTAACATAAAATGTATTATATATATATATATATATATATATATATATATATATATATATATATATATATATATATATATATATATATATATATATATATATATATATATATATATATATATATATATATATATATATATATATATATATATATAGTTTGGTTGTGAACAGTGACGCGATATCTCTTCTACTGTCTTCTGTATTGAAAACGTACTTCCTAAATAATGATATTTAATAATTTCAAATAATAAATTTAAATCTTTAAACTTTATTGAATTTGACTCTTTTGATACAAATTAATTATAATGTACTAAATAAAGTTTTAGAGAGACATATTATTTATGTATAATTTATAGTTCTATGTGTAAAACATTTAGTCTTAGTAATTATTTATGTTGATAATAATATTCATATAATTTCATGAATATAATTTTTTTTTTATTGATATTCATAAATTTATTCATTTATGACTTAAAATGTATAAAAACTGACAAAATTGAAAATTTTTCTTGAATTTTTACGAACAACTTAAATTTGAACAATCCATATGTTTTAGCTTCTTAAAGGGAATGTGTTAAAATAATTCGTTAATTCCATGCGGACCGATTGCTGAATGTTCTAAAATAACAAGCAGTTTGTCAACTTTCAAGTTTTTTGCCATTCAGCATTCAGTGTCCTATTAGAAAAGGTGAGGTAATAAACTGGGAGTTTAACTTTGTTTTCATTGAAAATGGTTTTTTACTCTTATGAAAAAATTATGAGGTTTAACCAAATTTCATCTTGATAATTGTAGCATCTTAATGTATTTAATTTCACTGTTTTTCTCCCGGTAAGTATGATTCAGCCAAATTTTTCTAAGATATTTTAAAATTTTCCAGATTGCCGTAAGCACTTATTGATTCAATTTCTAAAGTATTTATAAATTTGATAATATTTTGCCTCCTTGGAATAATTGTTTATTAACAATGAATGGCAACGAACAATAACAGTTTAGTGTGCCGAAGTGTATAATTACATGGCAGTTTCATGAATTCCCGACAATTGAACTTCGAAAGATTTTTCCCTAAGGCTGATTACCGATACCCTGTTTTTTTTCTTTGCAGATTCAAAGAAATATTCAAAACGTCAATTGAAACAAGTTGCAAACGCATAAATTTTAAATTTAAAGCTTTTAAAGTAGAGTGAATAATAAAATGCTGGTGAGACATAGGCTCTAACCGTAGACTATTGAGCTTAACAATTCAAATAATTTATGATTTTCATAACTCAGGTTGGCCACTATTTGGAAATATTTAAAAAAGTTGCAACAACTGTTTTATCAGGTAATCGTAAATTTTATAGTCTTTAATTTCTCATCAAGTTGAGAATTCAATTTGTAAATTGTAACAAAAATATTTAATTTGCAAATATGCTTGGTCTAAATATTTAAAACATTTTTTTCCCTTCTTCTATCAGTTTTTAAATTCTTCTGGAAAGTGGTCAACCTTTAAATCCGATTCTAAAATCAAAACTTTGTGCAATCGTCAAAAAGACAGATGATGACAAAGACTATTTGCTTAAAATGAGAGCTACTTCACTTCATTCAGCTGCTTTTCAATTAACTGCTCTGAACTATCCTTCGTTTCTAGAAGTCAAACTGTAGCTAATAGAGAATTAAAAAGGTAATATAATGCATAATATCAGTTCAAATCCTACTAAGTAATTGAAAGGAAAAAAAACATTCAAGTTGAACTGATTCATGCAGGCATGTTTCAATATTGTGGTGACAAACATCATTTCCCAGTATTGCAAATGTCGCTATAATTGATGCTTTACTTCAAATTAAGAATCAAGTAATTGAACGATCCGTCTTTCTTGATCAAATAAAAAATTCAATGTTAGCTATGATTGCGAATGATATGAAATGCTCATCAATGTGTGAGAATTTCGAAGACAAACCAATCGGCGTTTATGAAGGAAAATTTTCGTAAGGATACTTCTTGGCATCGAAAATAAATATTGATGCTGCCTAATGAACTGGAATATTTTTATGGCATAATTTTTTATTGTATTATACTTATTGATATATTTTTATTTTATAACCATCGTTGAAAATCCAACCCAATTTAAAACTATGCTCATCTTGTAATTTTGTAATCCAACCCAGAAGACAAGGGAATTTCAGGATCAGGCATTGGGAGAGACTAGCCTTCGTAGAAAATTTTTTTCATTCAACTAACCCGCATTTGCGTTTCACGGAGAAGAAAATTACGAAAACTTCCAACGGTCAACCCGACATTAAGGTTAATGTTAATATCTTTAAACTATTCAGCACTTTATAGATCAAAAAGTTTCTAAAGTACGAGAAATATTTCTTAACACTTAAACCTGTTTCTTAACTCTTAAAATCCTGTTTAATAATAATTCCGTTGCTTCATTGTGTGGATGCTGATAATTTAGGACTGTATAAAACCATAAACTTGAAAACAATTGAGCTATTTTGTGTTTTTCAAACACATCATACTACAGGTATAATTTCAAATAATGATATTTTAGTTGAATTCTCTTTTCAAGCCTTAAGATTAGCATAAGAAACTACAGCCTGTCGATTATAGAATTTTAAGTGGTATTAAGAAATTTTTTTTAATTATTGAAATTTTTAAAGCTTTTAAGTAGGATGTGCAACTAGAAAATATTCTTCGATTTTAATTTTTTTACATCAATTTTCTTCTTTTCACATAAGACATATTTCAAAATGCAAATTTTGGTTTCTCCGGTTAACCCTAAGAAATGTATTTAAAAAACTTCTCTCCCACCTGAAACGTTCTATTACGCTGCACCTCTAATATTTATGCTTACCATAAAAAATGACTCGTTGAATTTAAATCAATCACATGAAATGATCCCATCGGTGAAATAAATTATTAGTAAAATGATCAGTCGGAAAAATGGTAAACCCGAAACCCATGACGTTAAATCACTCACATCTAGTACAGTAGGGGAGAGTGGGGTCAATTGTAACAGGGTACGATTGTAACAGAGCAAAAATTTCGAGTATCGGGTTCTAGATTTGGTTCCTAGGTGGCACACAAGGTGTATTTAATAAATCTACATGTACACCCCTGATGGCAACCATTTTTATGTACTTTTGAAAGAGTTACATCACAAAAGATATTTTCACGCCCCGAAAGTACTTTTTTTGGTATTAGAATATTATATTGTAACAAAGTAATTTTGTTTAAACAAATAAAAATTAGTAACCGAATATGTAAGTGGACACCTTAATTAACATTTCAATAAAAAAAAAGATTAGTTTTGCTAATTAACTAGCATTGTTTTTAACAAATGAAGCTGAAATGGCGTCTTGGGGACAATTGTAACAATAAGTAAAGGGACGAATGTAACAGCTGAAAATAAATAATCTTATGTTTACAAACCATTACTTAACTCTTTAAGAACCACCAATAGTTTCCTATATCATTCATATTATGTTGCATGTGCATTATTTTATTTGTCACCTTCACAGCATAAATTAAAATTTTTAACCCCTTAAAGTTAAAAGTTTAACCCTTTAGGTCTCTGCTCATTATTATTTTTACTCCTAAAATATCACTACTATTTTGATCAATAAAAAAATATATCACAACTATGATAATATGTATAATTAACTATGTTTTAGTTGAATTTATGAACTGTTACAATTGACCCCGTAAGTGGGGACAATTGTAACAAGTGCACGACTGTCAAAAATTTTTAATAACTAATATAATAACATTTAAAATCAGGTATTTATTTTTTTTTCTAGTAGAGGATAGTCTACTTGACTCGTCTGTCAATTAATACTAATAATATATGGGATTTTTTGTTAATTAAAAATAGTTAAGTAAAAAATGTTACAATTGACCCCACTCTGCCCTACTAATCATTAATGTTTTTAGTCAAAAATATAATGAAGAATTATGTAAAATAATTCATTAACACATTATTCTAATCACTATTATCATTATAGCCGCACAGAGTGGATAGAAGTATTCCGAATGTGGAACGCGACTTTTTGTTATATACTTCTATCAGGTGTTACTTCAGAAATAATTGTACTTGCATTTTTGTTATTGATTTTTCATGTTTTTAGAAGTTTAATACTTTGATCGTGTAAATATTTTTTATCTTACAATAGTTTAAAACCTTTAAGGAAAATTAAATATTTCATATAATTTGCAACTTCATTATGACTTTTGAAAAGAATATCATCGATTTTTCTTTCGCTGATTATGAAGAAACTAAAGAATAATCTATACAAAAAATGAGAAATAAAAAACATAAATCATAAAATAAAAATGAGAAAATGTAAAAAAAATTAGGTTTAGAAGTTTTTTCTTTCAAATTTTAAATGTAACGATGATTAAAGAATTAAACATGATTTTTTTGGTGTTCATTAAAAATAAAAATATAAAACATGTTTTTTCTACTTTTTCTTTATTCATTTTAAATTTCTACTTTTTAAAAATTATCTATTTTTTCTTTCATTATTTTGATAATTTTAATGCTCATAAAAGTAATACTTTTAAAACAACACAGAGTGGTTCCAAATCTGGAAAAAGCTGTCCGAAACTGATACTTCAATTATATTTTCCAATAATTATCAATATCTGGGTTGCAGAGATCACTGATTGAGAGTCTAGTGATAGAAACTCAAGATTCAAAATGGTGCACTGTTAGAAATTTTCTAATTTTCTGTTAGAAAATTAATTTTCTGTTAGAAAAAGACGTTTAAATAATAATTTAATTGTTGTTATGCTATATTCAAGCTAAACAGTCAAATAAGCCTAAGTAAGATGGTATTCAAACTGTTAACTGTGAGAAAAACTGTTTATTAACACTTAATACTATTAAACAATCAGAATTTTATTGCACCAACCAGTCGAACCTAATGAAGTCACTTAGTCCCTTACAGCTGTTATAACCAAGAAGATTTATCTGGCAATCTTATGACTGACAGAACAGGGGTTCGAATCTCGAAGTTGGCACCACAAAACTTTCTCTATCCCTTCAACACATATTTTCATATTGTGTATATTATGTCTCCGAAATGTATTATGACATTATGAAGAGTGACGATGGACTAATTTTAAAGAAAATTTTTATTTCAATAAATTTTAATATTTACGGGAATACTTTATTAGAAAGTTGGTTATTAGAAAGATTTACACAAAATATATATAAACAAATACAAGCCATATGCCAATGAATTTAATCATTTTCAATAGCTAAGATCTTTTACTACGGACTCGAAATCTTTTAACATATTTTTTCTTTCCTGTTGAGAAGTAATCGGATTACTACAGGGTGAAATTTCATTAAACGAATATTCAATGTTGTGTAGTATAAAATATTTTTTGAGCAATTTCAAAATTAGACTAAACTTCAAATATCGAAATATGAAACAAGGATGATCTAATTTTTAGAAAATTATTAAAATAATAATTAAATTTCTTTTATAACAGCTGAATACCGCTGTCATTACATTGGAATTGCTTTTTACCATTGACTGACAAATTGATACATTTTTATTTAAACAGCTATTAATATAGAGATCACAAGTTCTTATAAATGTTAAAATTCAGAAACTCTAAGAAAAAAAAAAGAAATTGATTATATTTACTTTATATATTTTTATCCTCACTAAAAATTTAAAAATAATCGTGCATATTTTTTTAAATCATTATAGCATTAAAAATTTTAAAAAAAACACTAAACCTACATTTTTTTACCTTTTTATAAAAATTAATCTAGAAAACTTTAGATAGCTATTTTTTTGTTTCCCCTGTTTTTGCATTGATCGTTATTTAGTTTCTTTGTAATCAGCGAAAGGAAGAACGGGGTCTCTTCTTCTTTTTGAAAATCACAATGAATTAGTAAATTTATATAAATACTCAATTTTGAAACTTACAATTCAAGTTCAGAAATCAAATTTCAATTTACAGGACCAACGTAAAGAAATCAAAAATAATTAACAATAATGAAAACACAATTATTTTATATAATTCTTCATAATTTTGTTTACTATATAACATTAATGTTATATAGTAACCAGCTTTTACTGAATTCCAACCCTTGTGTGTCAGTGAAAGTGTTTGTTTCGACAACAGACACATATTGAAATTTATGCACTTAATATGTGAGAAAGTGATCGAAATTTCGTTTCACGATAATTTCTACTCACGACGATAATATTGTGATTTAAATTTTACTGGCAGCTGTTGAGAAATTATAAAAACTACGTAGAGTTCCTTCCAGTTTTTTTCTGCATGGAGTTTTATTTAAGAGTTTAAGCAAACTCACTCGTCTGAAAATCGATGAAAACAACAGGATTTTTGTTGATAATGCGGTGAAAAATTCTGCATGCAGAATTTTTCTTGAATAAAAAAAACTTTACAAATTGTAACACACGAGTCAGAAATTGGCCTGAATTTTGATTTCAATATTTCACCCTCTTAGATAGGAAGGAGCTTTAGTAAAAGCATCGTAATAAAATGCAAAATAAGGATCATAAGTTAAATTCAATTAATTATTATCTTAATTTTATATTTCTATTGAATAGCAATTTATAAATACCGTCACATTAAAGTTATCCCCTAAAAATATATCGAATATTTTTAAACCATTTAAAACAGCATTTTAAATTCTCATTTATTTAAGTTAAAATAAATGAGATTTTCAATAAGAAATTTTTCAACTCATCGGAGAAATTGCTTTAATTTTTTAAAAACAATTTAATTTAACAAAGAGTGAAGATTTTTATGTTTTTTAAAACAATGATGATGATGATATTTTGCATATATAGATATTATAGTTCGTATTAAAAATTTGAGAATTTTTTTCCAAGAGATATTTTACTTTAATGACATATAGATGGCGCTAATATTTGTTACAGATCAACCATCGCCATCAAAGTTTATAGTTTTAGCACAGAAGTGCTCTGATTCTTCGATTCGACTGCTTTGAAATTTGACGCTGTTAAGGTAACATTTTACGTTCAAAAAATTTATTTTAAATTTATTTTTCAAAATAAATGCATACATAATTTTAAATCATCTTGCATGATGCTTCATTGCAGTTTATTCCCTTCTTTTTCTACAAAATTATCTGTTCAGCTCTAATGTTTTTAATTTTAAGAACATTAATTTGTCATTACATTTATCAGCAGATAAATTTTAACTTATTTACCGTTAATAACGTTGTAAAAATTTATATAAATAGTTTGTAAAAACGATAATAGTAATATAATAATAATATCAATAATAAGGTATATTATCGCTATTTTAAAATTCTTTTTTTCAATAATGTTTTGTGGTATATTTTGTTGTTGTCTGAATTTTTCTGCTGTTGAGGTAACTTTTTACATTCATTAAACAAATTTGAATTTTATTTTTGAAAAAAAATGTATACATCGTCTTAAATCATATTGCATATGCAAATCATTTTCTGCTGTTAAAATAGCTGTTTTATTAAAAAGCTATTAAACTGTAGAAACATAAAATAAATGTTAATATTAATTGAATTAAAAAACTCCTACAGAGAAGAAATTGTACTTTGAAAAACGTGTATTTCTTAGTTTCTCTGACTAAAAACTATAAAGTTTATTGCTTTGAGGAATAAACTTCAACGGAAAATGTCATAAACTATTTCCTCATAAACAAAATAATCAGACATGCGTTTCTTTGCTTTAAAAATATTTATAAAATGAAAAGTTCCAAACATGTATCTCTACTCTTAAGTGTAGGATTAATATAGACTTCGAATCTAAGATAAGATTATTGATGTTTAATTATTTCAAAATGTCTTAAGCCTAAAACTTGCATAACATAAAAACATTTTGGATATGAACAAAAACTTCTGATTCATTATGGAAAAAAAATGCGAAAATAAAGAAGTTTCTGTTAAAACTGAAAAAAAATATCCATTTTTCATAATGAAGAAATTTAAATTATAGTGTGAGTTTAAGCAACAAGTACCAAATAATGTTTGCTCTAAACACGTAATATTTAAATATTATAAATTGTAAAATATTTTAGTGAAAATTTTTAAATATATCGAACTGAAATAATGTGAGTTAGATATATCCAAATAAATATTATAAAATCATGATGTTGTATATAATTGAGTCACATAAAGTGTAAAATATGGTTTGTGGGATGGAGTGAAGGGTTTTCTGAAAAAGAATTTTCGACAGTATATAATAACATTCAAATTTATGAAAATGATAAAATGAAAAAATAATTTTAAATCATGTTGCAAAAGCAGAAATTAGAGATATAAAAATTTAAGTAGAAAATGACAGAATAGTATTTAGAAAAAATAATAATATTAATGAAACGTAAACAGAAATTACTCTAATTTGAATACTCTAATTTATCAAAGTTTTTTAAACGTGGTGAAAGATTATTCAAAGATCAAAAAAAAAAAAAAAAATTCATATTGCTTTAAGCGATGAATTTTTGAATTGCTATTGAATATCAAGTTTCTGATAAAAATCAAGAAAGGAAGAGTGGCGAGATGTTGAATTATCTCCAGTTATACACTCATGCAGGTTGCAGTATTTTTCACCCAGTGAGGCAGAATCACCATATTTAACCTACTAATGTGCTAATAAATTAGAGTAAAAGATATTTTAGGTTACGAAATCAGACGAAAACATACTTTCTCTGAAAAAACATATTTATTCCTGATGGATTCGTGTTTTGTTAGCCTAAAATATAGGGTACAGGAACAATCTGGGAAATATGGCCCCAGGCCCAATATATTATTAAGTTTGAATCCCTTATTTTAATTCAACTTTTTGTGCACTTTACCATGTATCGAGAAATTTTTGTACACAAATATAAAATTTATTTATCCAACGATAATTTCAAAAAATAACTTTTTGTATGTGTTTGTTATCTTTATTATTTTGTCTAACAATATTGGATAAAAATTTTAGACATAATATTAAAGAATGCAATAACAAAATTTGAATTAAATTGATTGGATTGTTAATCAAAAACTGAATTTTGAAAAAGTTGGAAACTAACAAGTCTAATTTTCAGGAATTGTGTAACATATTTCGATGAAATTTGGCATTTTGTTTTGCATAATTACGTTCCTTTAAATTATATCAGAAATTGTATACATTAGATTTTAAAATAATTTCGACTGTTATTAAATAAAAAGAAAATAATGAATGTATATATTAGGGAAATATGTTGATTGTAATATTTTGTAGAAGAAGTTAGTGATTGTGTGAATATTCCGTTGAAGAAGTCAGGTGATCACTATTAGTTTTATCTAGTTCGAATAAAGGCAATATTGGTAGAATATGTATATAGAAAATGATGATTAACACTAGTTGAGAAATCATCTTTATTGGTGCATTTCTAATTGCCACATTTTATTCTGGAGGGATGTATATATTAAACGTCATAAGCTGCTTTAATGAAGAATCAGATTACTGTAAATAATAAGAAAATGTTTTATTTAAGAAATTTATATCGAGCTCCAAAGTAAAAAAAAAATATTCATCATTTTTATTGTACATATGAATTATTAAGTATAGAAAAATGAAGAAGCTGGCTCGGAGGATGTGGCTACAGGGGCAAACAAAACAGGACATCTCCGTCTACGCAGAAATCAAAAATGTGTGTGTCATGTGTACGTTAGCATAGTTTGGAAAGTTAGGGAACTTTAAGGAATCCATTTATTATCTATTAATTGATTTAATCTATTGCCAAGGTTTTTTTTCTTAGCCTTACACTATCAAATTTGTTAGCGAAAAAGAAAGCGTGAGAAATAAAGAATATAATGAATTCAATACATTAGCAAATATATAACGTTTTTCAAATTCTATACTAATATTTTGGGCAGGTGTATAAGAAATTTCTAAAAATGGATTTTATTCTGCACTCATTTCAAGGTTATGGAATAAAAAAAATTTCCGATTATATTAATGATCTTTATTTACAATGAAAAGGATTAAATAAAATAATAATTTAGTTTTTAAATGTTTGGAAATATGTGTACATATTTCAGCATGACAATATACTAAAAGTTATTCTTTGAAAAGAATATTCTTTGGATAGACGAGTATAATAATTCCGTACAAAAACTTTTCAACACGCTTAAAAATTTCTCGAGATATAGCAAATACGCAAAATGTAAAATTATTATTAATGTTTCCAAACTTTGCACCATTCTTTTGAACAAACTATTAAAGCAATATTTTCTAGATTGACCAACTCCCTTTATTATAGGGGTCAGAAATATGATTCCGTCCTAAGAAAGTTATGTTTATTCAGAGAAAGTAGTTTTTTTGTCCGATTTCGCAATTTATAATATTATTTGCATTAAGCAATTCAATTTAAATTGCATTAATCATTATGCAATTTAAAGACCAATAAGATCGATTCTTAGAGAGTGAAAATCTGATTATTAGATAAGTTATTAAGAGTGGTCCTTTTATTTTGCACACATTACAACCTTGTTCAAGGAGGCTAGGGATATAATGGCAGCTGCAATCATACTAATTTCCCATTTTAATGGATGAAAGGGGTGCAATTTAAAAATGTGGTGCCAATAGCTTAGTCAGGAGATCGGTAATGTTAATATAACTTTTTGATGAATTTTCTATATCTTAAAAAATTTATAGAGAGCGAAATGTGTCAAATGAATTTAGGGTTTATTTAAGGTCCCATTGTCAAAAGAAATTGGGAGCCTCTGTTTTCTATCATTATCTTTTTATCTCATATAAAGTGACAGTTGAAAACAATGTGGATATTGTTGGCAGAAATTTAATTTCAAAAGAATGTAGGTGAACTATTTAAAATAAATTGATAACATTCGGATTTTCTTTGTGTTTTCTTAGAAAAACTGAAATTTTAGTGATAAAGGATAAAGTTATGAGAGCAGGAACATCAACGGATTCAGCAAGAGAAAATAGTTTTTGACGTATAGTCCATAAAAACGAACTTTTATGAATTCTGAAACATAATGTTTGTAGACATGTTATTTTAGTTCTATTATGTCAAAGACTTAAATATGAGACACATTGTTCCTATGAGTAAGAAAATTTTATCAAAATTTCAGAAAGACGTTTTCGTTTTGATTGTTCTAAAGAAAAAACAATATTGGAAAGCTAAAAAGAAACAATGACCTGGAACAGAGAAGGCAGAATGATTTTATATTGTGAAGAACCCTAAAGAAAATAAAATTTTCTCTGAAAATTGGTTCTTCATATAATCCATTATAATTTATAAAACTCAAACGTCGATATTTTTCGAATACTATGAAAACATCATAAAGCAACTCTGATGCCGTAAAAATTTTAGAATTGTTTATATAATTTATGTTTTGAATTATTCTATTCTCATAAAAGTATAATCGAAATCTATTTACTTGATTACTAGTCATGAAAAAAGTTTAGATTTAAAACCAATTAGATTCATTTTTTTATGTGAAAAATTTAGTGAAAAAAAGTTAAATTTAAAACAAATGCGATGAAAAATTCTTAAACTTCAACCGGAGAGAGTATATTAACTTCATATACAATATTAGCATACCATTAAAAATGCGTGATGCTGAACTGTGATGTACACTGCGTAAACTTTTGAACTCTGAACTGTGATGCACTCTGAATAACTTTTAATCGAATGATCGGATCTTCACGTTCTGGACTAATCTTATTGGTTCGAAGGGGGGACATCAAATATGCTATTTAATAAGTCCAGAAGATATTTTAAATTATGAAATCAGACGCAAGAACTTAATTTATCTGAATAAACATACCTTTTTTTCGATCTATTCCAATTTCTGACCCCATGATAAGGGGGGCAGCCACAATCTGGGAAATATGGTCTCAATATTTTGTTCAGAAAAATGATGCAAAATTAGTAAAGATTAATGTTAATTTAACATTTTGCTTATTCGCCATATCTCGATAACTTTTTAAGCGAATTGAAAAAATTTTCACGCAATTATAAAATTAAACATTTATTAAAATTTATTATTTATTATTAAATATTTATTAATTATCCAAAAAATTATTTCAATTAAATATTTATTATTATTTTTATTTTATTTAATGATGGTCGAAATTTTTTTTTATTCTGCAGCACTAAATTTTTTGCATCATTTCAAGGAATATAGTTTTACATGGTAAAATACAAAATTTGAACAAAATTGGCGGAATAGCTCCTGCAAAATTAAATTTATTGAAAGTCAGATATTTAAAATTTTATTTCTCATTAACTATTTTCCTCAAATATTGTATTTTCCTAGTAAAATTATATTCTTTAAAACGTTGCAAAAAATTATATACCTAATAGTATTTTAAAATGTTTTCGATCATTGTAAATTAAAGTAATAATAAATAATAAATATTTGCCAAAATTATTCAATTAACTTAAATTTTTTTGGAGATATAGCAAAATATGCGAAAAGTAAAATTAGCATTAAGAGGTCCTAACTTTGGAGCGCTCTCCTGACCAAACTATTGGTACTATATTTTTCAGATTGAGACTACTCCTGATATTGTGAGAGTAAGAAATCCGAATCCATCGAAAAAATAGGTATATTTATTTAGAGAACTTGCGTTTTTGTATCTAATTTCGTAACCTAAAAAATTGTCTGCACTTATTAATTAACATACTTGATTTCACCCCCTCAAACCATTAGGATTGAGTCCTTAAAATCCAATCATTAGATCAAAAGTTATTCAGGGTGGTCTGTTTTTTGCATGCACTGTACAAAAACTTTCTTTTCAGAACATAACTTATGCTTTCTATGAAAACTCGCCTAATATAAAATAGCCAAAGGCATTTTTTAAACAATTCGGCGAAATGCAAATTTCCTTGCTTCTATAAATACTTATTTTGGATTAATTGTATGACTGTATTATTTCATTGTAAATAGTTTCATATGAAATTCGTTATAAGCTAATTATAATTTAATAAAGTTATTCAAAAAAAGTAGAAATTTCCTATTATTGTATACCTGACAGGGGAACTTACCCCGTAACCATTTTCAGTTAACCGCCCACTTTGCAGAGTAAAAATCGTTTGAAGAGCACCGAAAGATATTTTTTTTAAATATTTTTATTTTAATACTTTTGATAAGATATACTCCATTTATTTCATTAATTTATTGAAGGTTCTCATTAAAAACGAATTATTTTTAACATATTTTATGAAGACAGCTCATTCATAAAAATGCTTGCACAAAAGTATGTTCAACATATCGCAATACAATTAAATAATCAATTAAAAAATTGCTATTTTAAGAATTACTTTACAGTTTAGAAATATTCTTCCAGAAAAGCTGTTTAATTCTAAATTGAGTCAATATTAAGAAAGACCCAATAATTATATTGTGCCTGATGAATCCACCCTACCGTAAAATTACATCAATGATAATTTTAATGAAATTCTAAATCAAATTTTGAATTGCAATGGTATTTTTTTACTTTATTTTAAGGGTATTTTCATATGTTTTAGAGGTATGGGCATTTTTATGGGCAGTTTTAAGTATTTTTTTTTATGTCATTAATATCTGTGCACTAATTATTGATCTATTTGACATTTGAATTATTTATATGTGGTGATGGACAAAACTCCCTTCAATCTAAAATACTTAGATATTAATGCATTACAATTACAGCCACTAACAAAAGCATTTTCTTTAAATTTTACGCTGAGGTTGGAAGCTATGTATTTACGCTGATAGATGAAATATTATTATTTATTAACAAGTGAAAATATCTGAAAAAATGTTGATAATTGTGACATATTAGCACTACAACTTCCGCTGTAATAGAAGGAGATGATAAGCATTATAATGATTACCCTTATTGTATATTTTCAGGTTCTTAGTGAGAAAGTCAAACTTTCCAAATTAACGTAAAGTAATATACAATTAAAAAAAATAAAAATGCCTGCAAAAAGTGACTCAAATCAGCGAAAACTAAAACCCCAGGTAAGTGTTTTCAATAAATTTTTCATAAATCTGTACATATAAATGTGCTTTTAAAAGAATACTTTTTGCAATAATTTTATCTAAGCTCTTTGTATTAAAACTAAGTGGCTAATTTTTGTAAAATTTTACAGAATATATTTTAATTTTCAGCAGAATATTATTCTATATCAATTAAAACTTCTTCCGACATCTGATGTTTTTAATTTGGTTAATGCTAATATGTAACTTAGCAAAACATTTTGTAAGAGTAATAGATAATTCAAGTTTATTTCATGAATAATGAATTGGTATTAAACTTAAACTATGCACATAAACATAAAGAAAACACTTGTTTATAATGCTTGTAGTTAGTCAAAGAATTCTTAAAAATTATGGGATATTAAGTTTTAGATATGATAAATGAATGAATGAGTATATATATAAATATATATATATATATATATATATATATATATATATATATATATATATATATATATATATATATATATATATATATATATATATATATATATATATATATATATATATATATATATATATATATATATATATATATATATATATATATATATATACCAAAAAACATCAATGGTATTATCGTTTTGAAAAAGATTAAACGTCCACAGTATAATTTATAATAATGGTTAATTCAGAACCAGCAAGGAAATTCCATTTTTTTAAAGACCCAAACGGTTCAATTGAAAATTTTGAGCGATAGTTAGGATCCTGGGCAACATTTTTATTTTCATTTACAGTCGTAATTTTAGGAAGATGGAACAAACGGCTTTAGAATTACAAGATAGACAAGCAGATACATGCACAAACTCTTTATTTTATAGATAACTTATAAATAAATGAAGTAAGCAAGAGCGCATTTTTAAGAAAAAGAAAAAAGGATTTCATTATTAACCAGTTCTGTTTGTAAATTATGTTTTCATTCCTTTATAGAAGATGCCAAGTGATTTGAGACCGAAAGATACATTAGGATTGGGTAAGCTAAGACGTTTTCTCTTACTTAATTTTTAAATTAGATATCTCAAAAAATGACAAATGATTTGAAAAAGACCAATTAAACGTAAAATAAAATATGTATAAATGCACGATCTGCTGTGTTCTGCTATGGAAACAGGCTTTTTCACTGAGAAACCTACTAACAAAGCTCATCACTACTGACTAAAAAACTATAATGTTTTCTCGTGCGTGCCAGACAATCCAACCGAAATAATTGCACTGTGTTCTGATAATTTTGTTCTCAAACAGCAGCAATCAACAGTTTGAGAACCTTTTTTATTAATTTTTCCAACTTTGCGAACTAAACTTCTTTTTACACATTAAGCACAACTAACCATGCATTTCTATATCCTTCAATTTTTTTCTCTAGAATTTTGTTGAGATATTTTAAATAATTTTTACGTTAATTAAAATACAAAAATTTTCTCATTAACGAAGATAATTAGCCAGTCTATTTACTAGCAGCTTGAAAGTGATACCAAAAAAATTGGCACTTCAACACAATATTTTTTCCCTGTCTTTGTATCAGGATGCATTTTTTGTTCGTGCATATTCGGTACTGTAGTTGGGCACATACCTTACCAATTGGCTAAAGTCGATATAATAATTTGAAGATTTAGCTGTATATAAAGGGGGTTCAAAATATCAATTTTAAGCACCAAATATAATTTTGTGCACTTTAATGTCTACAATACAAAATGTTACAATACAAAAGTTCTGAACAATACTTGCGTATTAGTCGAGCTGCATAGAATAAAAATGACTATCATTGTTAGCACTTTACATGAAAACGATTTCAAGACGTTGAAGTATTTTAAACTCCATTTCTAAAAAATATAATGGGTAAGAAAAGGATTAATTCAAATGATCTAGAATATTCTAGAATATTATTCCGATATTCTTTTATTTTACGCTGAATCGAGTGACAAATATTTCAGAAGCTATTTAGGTTTTATGTATAAAATATAAAGCTATTTAATTCTACCTATTACGTTTAAAACAATGCTATCTAGGTTTTTTTTTCTATCTATCTATCTATCTTCTATCTATCTATATATATATATATATATATATATATTAACTTTATTAAATTTGTTGTGTTACAAAAATAACGGCATCTTCAATGATCCGTTTTAAGCATAAACAAATTAAAATTATTATTCATACAGAACGATAATTACACCAGAACGTTTTTTCTTCATGTAGCTCTAAAATTTTGGAATTAAATCATGGTGGTAGCAGTGTGATAAGCGTTGATTTCCATAACAGACAAGTTTGTACCTGTCAATCAGAAACAATTTTAAAATTAAATAAGTAATTAATAATACAATTTAGAAATTATTCCTTAAAAATATTAACTTCATCATCATCATTATTAAAAAAGGCAATTGTTGAAGAAAAAATCTTGAAGATTGGGATTTTAGTTCTGAAAGAAAGAAAAAAAAGAAAATTAAAAGTTGGTTTTAAACTCAGTTCTCATCAAAACAAACATGTTATTATCGTCCCATAGTATTTGATTCATTTGTATAAAATTCTGCTTAAAATATTTCATTCATTGAAATTTTTCGCTTAACTTCGGAGTGATCATGAAAAAAAAAATCCAAGGCAAATGATTTGTTCATTTTAGTTTTTAAATAAACTATTAGTGGTCTCCATTTATTACTCGTTAGCGCTCACAAACCCCCAACGATTTCTACGAAGCCACGGTGGGCTCAAAAATTAAAGCACTCTCCTCTCAAAAAGGTGAATGAATTCAGTTCCCAACGTTGGCTGGTTGGTACGAATTATGTTCCCTGATCACACCGACCACAGTGCTAAAGTAACGAATCATTGGTAAATATTTCGTTTTTATTGGAATAATCTCGAGGTTTTGCTCCTTTCGTAGCCAAAATGTGGGTTAGTTCCATCAAAAAAACTTTAAGAATTCTACGTTGTTTCAATGCTAGATCCAGAAGTTCCTATGTCGCCTTGATCTAGCTCAAGGAACTATTTGAACAATTGATCACATGAAAACTATTTGATATAGTTTTTATAGGGTAATCACACAATGAAAATTATCGGCATTGAAACCTGTCCGTCAATCGTAAGCGTAATCGTGTCCGTAAGTGCAAACTTCCATAAAAGATTTTTCGAAAATGCTCGTGTAATATAATATAGGAATGGAAGTTGCCCGAAATATCAGCAACTGCTTCTCTGATCTGAAATTTTTTTCTATAATTAAGAGCTGCTCATACTTAAATTAATCAAATCGTTTGCATTTTATGACGATGAAATTATGATGGAGAAAATTATTGTACAAAATATTTCCTTGATAAAGTAAAACAGGGTTGAAGTGTAAAAATAAAATTTAATTTTAAATTCGAGTATTAAAAATTCTTTCCTACGACAAGATGGCAAACTCAATGCAGTTGTTGTACTACACCAGCAATCTGCACATCATTTTAGTGGTGGTTAAGTACAGCAAATTATTTTCTAGTTATTTTTTTCTTTTATTTATTCATTCGAAACCAGTAAAATTAAAAACATTTATAATTTGTAAAATTGAAACTTTGATTACTTTTGATAGAAATAATTTTATTTTTATATAGATAATGATTTCTTCAGAAGAGAAACTTCACATTAATATAGTCACCAAAAACTCGTTAAACTTTGTTGCGTTTGTTCTAATAAATAAAATATAAAATAGAGATTTCATTTCTTTATTATAAAATTTTAATATTTCTTTTTAACTTCTATTTCTGTTGATTGTCAAATGCGTTCGATTATTTGGAAAATTTCTTTATTTGTGTAGTAATTATTTAATTCTCCCCTAAAAATTCATGTAATTTTTGAAGAGCTCAGAAATTTAAAAACTCTAAGACCGTGCGGTTCTAAAACAGATATTTACCTTGCCTGTTACAAAGTTCCCCATTTTACGGCAATTATTTACAAGTTCAAAACGAGGTAGAAATATAATATATAAAAAGTAATTTTTGAAAGTACAAATTCCACAACCCCAGCTTCCCTATATTCCATAATCCTTCTCTTTTTTTATTTTATAATCTGTTTCTATATTCAATCCCTCTTTGTTTTGGTGTATTATGATTTTAATATTTTGTCTATTACTATATTGAAAGTTGGCATGCATTTAACATATGGATATTTTACTTTTCTAGAATGGGAATAAGCATGTAAGTTTACCTTGTGAACTTTTTAATGTAGTTTTATTTTCAATAGAGTAAAAATTGTCGTAGAAATACAATTTATGTTTTATAAAACAAATGAATTTCAATCCAATCATAAAAATTATAAAACTAATTATACCTTTCATATTTGTGTAGTGTGTAGAATATTCCTAAAACTGTAATTAAAATATCTGTCTGATTTGTTTTTTGCTTGGAGAGATACCTGCATTTTTATCCGATTTTAAATTAATAGTATTTAATCTCTGTTATTATAATATTAACGTTTTGGTAACGTTTAATCTTCATAGTGATTTTTTTTCTTCTATTTAAGCTATTTTGTAGATCCCTGTCATTTCTATCTAATGAAGAAGAGAAAGAGATATGCTACTGTTTCATGCTTTCAATTAAAAAAATAAGAATGTTAATTTATTATGTCTAAATGTTACATTTAAAACTAAATGGTATATTGTATTGATTATTTTTATTGATTCTTGTGTTACTCTAGGGTTATTCTTATTGTGTCATTCTTGTGTAATTTAAAATACAAAACACAATTAAAGCCAATAGCAAAAATAATAGGGAAGATAAAAAGAGTTTTCTTAATAAAATATTCTTTTTCTCTAATTGAAATTCAATTTGCATATTGTATATCATAATAAATTTGTCCTGAAGGAAGTCATGTAATTTTTAATTACATTTTAATGTTTCAATAATGAATGTTTTCAATTTTACAGTATTAAACTGTAATTATGACATTTATGCCATCAAAATCAATCTCCTTGCATTTGAAAAATAATATTTTGCTTTAAAAAAATAGCATTTCCTGAAGGTGATGTATTGATAGTAGTTTCAGTTAATGTAAACTCAACAGAAATATAACTTAAATTGCATTTTATGACAATTATAGGACAAAAATATTACGTGACAATTATATGACATAGAATTTAAGACATTGTTATGATACGCGTACTACTCATGCATTAATTTTTTAAAACAAAATTGAAAAAAAATCTGAATTGATTTAATACATCTAATAGTTTAGATTACAATCTTTTGATAGTATGTCAAAAATTTTATATTTTACGCATGAAAGCAATAAGCATTGGAAGCAATACTTCATTTATGTAGAGAACAGTTGCATAAATTGGTATAGGTCAAAAAGTGTACTTAGTACTCACGAAACCTGCTAAACTATTAAATCAGGCAACTTGGTTCTATTCTCATTCGATTTAGTGTAAATACATGAAATCAAGAAAGAACATCTCACAATTTATGCACTCTTCGGCCAATCTAAGTTTTTGTTCATTTTTCTTTCGCAGGAGAAAAGTCGAATCGCTTGTTACAAGTTTTATTTATTTATTTTTATAGCTCCGAATCTCACTGTTTAATATTGCCATTTCCAGTAAAAATAAATTAATTGGTTTTTAAAAACAGAAATATAGTATTTATACTATTGATTTGAAAATTTTCCCATTCATGTGGTAATGGTTTAATGAAAATTCTGGTTTTCAAGTTATAGTCTTTATTACAATAAATTTAGTAGATTCAACCTAATAAATGGTAATAACTGGATAAAACTAAAAATAATTAATAACTGGAAAGTAAATTTGACCCAATAACTGATTTTGTGCCATGCTGAGGTATGATGATAAAATTAAGTATTTTTCCATATTTTAATAAATAAATAAATAATCCCAAGAAACTGAATCGGTAATACATTACTCGATTAAAAACTTATCGTCAAGAATAAAAAAAAAAAGATGGGAAAAGCGATCGAAATGTTTCGAAAGCTTAAAAACAGGCACCCATTCTCAAGAGAAGAATAAGAAAAAAACAAAAATGATTTGAAAAATAAAACGTTAAGTTTCCAAAAAGAATAAGGAAAAAATAAAAATAAGATGCAAAACTAGAAAAACCACAGTAACAGAGAGGGGCGAATCTGGTTAAAATGCATTTCCACGCGTAATGGTGAGATAGTGCGAAACTAATGTCGTTAACAAAAGAATCAGCATTCATATGAATAAAACAAGATTCCAGGGCCTCAAGGTGAGCCATCCGTAGTGGAAATAATTTTGGCGTTGTCGAAATTGAATTTATACATAATATTTCAACAATGTGCAACACATTGTTGGAATCGTGGGAATAAATCCAATTTCGACGAAGCTAAGTTTTAACTTTCCACCACAGGACTCTAAGCATAAGTGAAATCTGAATTAGTTTATCAATCTTTAAATCAATACACAATTTCAAAATAATGAAGTAAAATAAAATGTAAAGTTATATCAATAATAACCAAGATAGAGGTAATTAATTTTTCTAGGATATTTTCTATTTTAAAACAATATTAGGCTAATCTTGCTTGAACATATTATTTGTTAGTATTTTTATATAGTCCTTTTATAAAATCTAAATCATTAAATTGATTATAATGTAATAAGAAAACTGTTTCACAATCAACTTTTTCAATGAACTCTAATCACCATTTCATTTATTTAAAAAAATGAATTGGCGCTTAAGAAGAGAAAGAAAAAAAAAGAATTATTCTAAGAAATAGAGTTTATAAAATAAAAATATATCATTTGATTCTTGTAACGGTATTAATTAAAATGATTTTTTCCTTAAAAAAGAATATTATTTTACGTATTATTTTTAATAACTAAAAACGAGTGTTTTCGTATCGAAAGATGGCGGTACCAATTAAAATTATTCACTCTGCTTGACAATAGCAAGACTGAATAAGAACTTTTTACTTTCTTGAACTTTATTGTGAGCATATTTTATTTTCTTGAATACTTTTGATCCACACATGTTTTTTTTGAAATATTTCTTAACACAAACTCACTTTACTCTTAAGCAACTTCTACCTCCATATTTTTTTTTAAAATCCATGCATAAGGCTTTCAGTTGTTTTTGCAAGAAGCAGTTCAAAATTTCAAATATTCAATTAATGAACCAATATTTTATTATTAGAGTCATGTAAAATATTGTGCTATAATTAAATAGATAAATAAATTCAATGAAAATATACTTTCAGAGTAAAGAAATTGAAATAATTTATTAAACTTGAAACTTTTAAGAAAAGGAAATAATTTGTAGAGATATCTTTTATTGCTTGGCCCAGTTTAATAAGCATGATATACCAAGTATGTCTGATAACTACAATGGTTATCAAAGTTATTAAAAGCTCAAAGTTACCAAATACCTATATTTAATACAAAATTATGCTACTTAAAAATATTTTATTTTATAACCGTCGTTGAACAGCTGATCAAATTTTGGGTTTACGATGACAAATGTTCAACTACTTAGCATTGCAATTTTGAACCAAATCAAGAAGACAGGAGAGCTCCTGGATAAAGGATTGGAAGAAAATGGAGGACTTTTTGATTGAACTAACCCGCATTTGCATTACATGGAGAGGAAAACCACGAATACCTTTCATGGTTAGCCCAATGACAAGGGGACTCTAGCCCATGATCCGTCTATCACTGAGGATATTTTACGTCAGCACTGTATTCGGTGCAAGCCGGGTGCGGATTTCATGTTGACCAGCATGATGAAAAGGTGTGGTGTTTGGCACCTTGCGCGTGCGGTTAAAAGACTCATGCATCGATCTTGTCGGGTCCCAGGGACCGAATCCGTGTATATTGGTCTCCTTTGTAATTGCTGTGTTGCCATCTTTTTGTACCTTTATCTCTCAAATTTGAGACAAAGGTTGAAATTTGCACGCCATTACTGCAACTGAATATCCACTGAGGGACTACAGGTAACTTTTTCACCGATGTTCCATCAGACAGATAATCGTGAATCGTTGGAGCATATGGCTTGAAAGATCTGAAAACAAATACCATGTAAAATTTTTTTGAAGGGTTGAAACTGGAGGAAGGAGTATTATGGACTGGGAAATATTTTTGCACCACGGATTATCAGCCTTCGTAACCTGGCGCAGCTGGTCTGGAGTTGGTGTAACTCAACATCCCAGAACACCTTTAATCCCAGCAGCGTCTATCAACTTTGCGAAACATGGTTATTTTGGCTTATGACAGAAGGTCATATTAATGTGACTGAACTGTATCTATAAGTTTAACATTGTAGTGTGTCACATAATTGAGTCACGCTGTCATATAAAAGTTATGAATTGGAGAATTCAAAGATGTCAGGCCATGCCCAACGTGTTAATGTAATGTTTTAACATTTTTTGCAATGCTATCATACGTTTTTTTTGGTGCTTTTAGCGAATAAATCCGTTATAACCGAATAAACTTATAAACCGTTAATTTTACATAAGACCTTGGTTTATTTTTGTTTGATTCAGCTTGAAATTCAAATTAAAAATTATACAAGATTATCTGAGGCAATTGTGCTTAATTAAATCACCTGTTTTATTTTTATTCTTATCAGTAAATTCAAGCTAGTGATTAAAGTTCTTTTCAGAAGAAAAAATATGCATACTAAATCTAAGGAAAATTTAAAGAAAATGTATAAAAAAATGCCGCGAATTTATACTTGCATGCCTTCTCTTAATAGTTTTGCGATTCAAAAAATTCCCTTATTGCATTTTGAAAATATTATTACGCACTTTATTATTATTCAAATAAAGTTAAGAGTTATTTCACGGGAGGGAAAAAAGTTTCATTAGTTTTTTTACAAAAAAAAATTTTAATGTTTCGCTTGCATTCACATAAAATTACAAATTATTTTGGGTGTGGATAAATATCTGAATTTCTTTTTTTTGTGACAAATATATGAATTAGTTCCATCTTTAGCGTGAGCAAGCAAATCAGGGAATTTCTCTTCAGTAGTTTTAAAAAATAATAAAATATTTTGGAAACATTTACTTTTTTAAAAAAAATAATAAAAATTTTTAGTCATTAACAGAAGTTAAAAATGTAACATTTTTGTTCTTGAGCGAACATCAAAACCTGTTTTTGATTAGAGAAAATTCACTTTATTCAGATTGGCAGAATATTGAGTAATAACTAAAACTTTTGGAAAACAGTAGATATTTTTTTCTATTTTTTTTAATTAAACTTTTTGCCGGCCGGATGGCCGAGCGGATAGCGTGCCTGACTGCGGAGCCTGTGGCTGCGTGTTCGAATCCCGCTCTGGGCATGAATGTTTCTTTCTCTCTATCCGTGTTCTATGTCCTTTCTCCTTTGTGTGTAATTGTATGAATGTGACCCGCCCTATAAACGGGTTGTGGTAGTGTGACGTGGGTGACGCTGCTCCACCGCCGTGGCTTAGCCACAGGTGCCCACTGGGTAACGAAAAGAGAGTTAGCAGTTCTGGCACTTTCTGTGGCCAATGGACAATAGTTCCAAGTGCCCGCCATTAAAAAAAAAGTAATAATTAAATTTTTTTAATTTAAGAAACGACAAACTCGAGCAACCAAGAAGCGTATACTTGTAAGTTTGTAAAATAATAATAATAATTATAAATGGATGAAAAAAAACAAACATTGAAGATTAAATGAATAGAAAAAAAAATAATATCATTAGAAAATTACATGTTATTTGAAACGTGTCGATTCTTATTTCCTATTTATATATTTTTAAGCGAATGATGTGTATTAGTATTATACCATGTTATTGTACCCTATTTTATTTTAACAAAATCATTTACTAAGTGCTTCTGTCATTTTAATCATTATTAGCTCTAAAAATTCAATTTGAAATGATTTCAAAAATATACGTTAATAAATTAAACAAATGTATTAATGCATAAAAATCTTACGTTGGAGAGTATAAGTGCTGTCAAAATAAATAAAGAAGTATGTATGTACCTACAATTGTAATTTAATCGTTATTTCGCATTCACTTTTGAAAATTATTTCCGGAAACAGCAAAATTTGGTGGTTATACCTACATAAACTCTGAATAACGACAATGCCGTTATACAAATAAGAATATATATAAGAATAATAAGAATATATAAGTTAATAAGAATATATATTTTCCCCCAGAACATTATAGATTTTTCATTGTGTATTTTATTTTCAGGCCACGGAGCAGAAATAGTTGGCAAAGTCTCAACTTACTATGGCTTGGACCGCTGTTCAATACCTAATTCTAATAGCTGGGTGGCTGATAAGATTCTACTTTCGTCGATCGTGCCTCTGTGGTGCGGAATCCCAATTTCTCCTGCACAGATGGAAATAACACCATTTTCACACGGAGAAAAAAATCCTGGTAAAATTACTCTCTGGTAAATAAAACCAAAATACGCGGTATTTGTGAAGTCGGGTCGCCAAGTTACCATTTAAAATTTTTACAGTTCTCCTCTTTAAGGCGCACAACGTTGAAATTTCTTGTCTGACACAGCCACCTTGCACCTGATTGTCGGCACGGGTGATTTCGTCATGGTTTCCGTTTTAATTGTATTTTGCATCTCTAATTGACTTTTCAAAGAATAAGATAATGTTTGTAAATTTAAAATGGGCAAAAATAGGCCAGGTAAAATGAAATTGCTCACAAAAATAATCCTCAGAAAAAATACCGAGACATTCCCGCGATGAAAACATTCGCCACATCGGCCGAGAATCAGTAAGAACTAAATTTTTAAACCATTTTTTTCCCCTCTCTTAGCATTCCAATTTCAGAGTGCTTTGAGATGAGCTTCACCGGTCGCCAAAGATGCCGCTTCATGTCAAGTGTCTGGTAATTGTATTCTTCAACATGTACTCGCAGCCTCCGTCAGCGTGATAAATAATTATCCATCTAAAAGGGGTACAATCTTTAATTCAGTTTAATATCTACTGAATCCTGTGACATTCTTTTATATCCTGATGGACAACCTTTCGATGATCCGATGAACCATTCCGAAAAGGGTAAGTGGACTTGTTATTCTTCCGAATGTCTGTTGAGTCTTGAGACCACTGCTTTTATCTCTTGATGGATAATATTTCTGACAAAGCATTGACCAACTCCACTCCACCCAATGCGATGTCTCCTTCATAAATGAATGATGACCACCTCAAACATGATTAAACTTAATAAAGAGCTAGTTTATCAGAATTTTCATGGTTGAAAATTTTCCCGGATATTTTCTAGCGAAAGATATCTGGTTACTTTTCCTCGAATTTCAACAGGTTGTGTAAATATGCTATTTTTTTTAAAGATAATTTTGCCAAAATAAATGTAGACTTTCTTCTTTTACAATCTAATATTTTCCACAGCCATGGCCTAATTTATTCTAGTATGTATTGATGATTGTATGAATTTTGTATGTATGTAGGAAATTTTTTAAAATTGAGAAATCTATTAAATCATTTCACTAAAATGTTTCCTAATTAATATAATAATATCATTTATTTAACTATTTTTTAAATTGTAAATCATTGTAGTTAATAAATTTTATTTATGGCACAATATTTACACCATTCATTCAAATGATAATGCTCGGATCTTAAAATTATTGTTCTTATTACCACACATTTAATAAAGAAGATTTTACAAATACATAACTGAAAAGTAAATTTAGCAGGATAAATGATTTTCCAGGCTCTAAAATATCATAAATAAATTACCATATTTTACCACATTTATCATGTTTCATCATATAATATAAAACCATATTTTAATTTTACCAAAATCATTACCAAAGCGCTTCGATAAAAATTACCGATCTTTTTGCTGCTATCATAGAGCCAGGAACATGGTAAAATTTATCATTCTCTGGTAGTTTTGATTATACAGTCAACCCCGCTTAAAGGAATACCATCGGTTCCAGCCAAAGCTATGCTATTAAGCGGGTTATTCGATAAAAAGGGGAGTGCAATATTCAATCTTAAATTCTAAATTTTTGCAAAAATTTACTTTTTAATGGCATTTAATGCATAGTACAGCGTTTTGATTAAATTAACTCAGTTTCATGAACAATAATCAATTATAATTAAAACTGTCTGCTTTAGAATCATAAAATATAAATGTCATTTAAGGTTACATAAAGCTAGATCAATATTATTGAAAAGTATAACATAGGTACTACAATATTTATTGATCCCTTTCGAAAAAATCTATAATTGAAGACTGTGAATAGAAATGTATAATCCGTGAATAGAAATTTCTTGTGAATAGAAATCTATAATCCGTCTAATTCCTCAATTTATCAAAATTAGATTTTCCCTTTCAGTTTATATTAAGAGTTTCAAGACTTGCGTATTCCTTTCAAATACATTCAGAATTTATTATTTTATTCTTACTTATTTATATTTTTTTAATCTTCGAAACTAGAGAAATTCCAAATTAATGCGCTATTTTAGTTTGGAACTTTTTTAAATTTTCTGCTTCTAAGATCTATTGTTTTTCTGCTTCGATTAATTCAAATCATTCCTTTTTGAGCTCAATTTGCAACCAACTCAGATTTATTCACTAGATTAAGCAATGATTATTTTACTTAAGAGAAAAACACATTAGTGTGTTAGGTTTTGGAAACTTTTTCTTATCAAGGATAATAATGCTCCAGGCGGGCACCACAGGTCTTGACCACAAATCAAATATCTCTGTACGTTTTTTACCTTCTAAATGATGTTTGAAGTAATTTAAAGAAGGGTAAAAAACACTTCAATGTATAACTGGCAGTGAGATCTGATTAATTTCTCAACTTTACCACCTGTTTAGACCAACAAAGGAATAGGAAGCTCCTACTGAAGGGACCACCCATTTACTTAACTGAATAACGGAAATTCCATTTTTAGCTGCTGAAACATTTCTTAAAAAATAGACAATTTTTTATTTTTATTTTAGTACCTCCTCTTTATGCAATTAGGCGTAAGCAAAAAACTATCAGCATTCGCTTAAACGGGGAAGTTTAGTATTAGTTTCATATAAAATGATTTGGTTCCATTCGTATATTATTCGATTATCTGATATGCAATTAAGTGGGAAAGACTGTATTTCATTTCTTAGTGAAAGGCAATCGTCTAGGGTCCTGTGCCAAGGATATTCAAAAGAGATTCTATTCTTGAAAGTTATAAAATTTAGATATTTTAAATTTATTATTAAATTAAATTTATTATTAGATATTTTAAACTAAACCAGCGTTTCGACATGTTTGTAAGCAGTGATTTTTAGGAACAATATGCAACTTTCAAAAATTCAACTTCAAACGCTACTACTTAATTAACATTTGTGTTGACAAAAAGAATACGCTTCTGCAGTAATTTACAATGAGTATTTTTTCAATTTCTTTCTCTTTTTCGATATGTATATATATATATATATATATATATATATATATATATATATATATATATATATATATATATATACAGTCGTCCCCACTTAATCGCACATCGGATAATCGAATAGCCCGCTTATACGAATAAAAATTAATTGAACCAAATCATTTTATATAAAACTAATTTCCCCGTTTAAGCGAATATTGATTGTTTTTTGTCCCCGCTTAATTGCATATAGAGGAGGTACTGAAATAAAACAAAATTGTCTATTTTTAGGAAATGATTTACCAGCTAAAATTAAATTTCCGTTTTTCTGTTACGTAAATGAATGGTCCCTTCAATAGGAACTTCCTATTCCTTATTTGGTCTAAACAGGTGGTAAAGTTGAAAAATTAATCAGATCTCGCTGCCAGTTATACGTTGAAGTGTTTTTTTACCCTTCTTTAAATTACTTTACACATCATTTAAAAGGCAAAAGACGTACAGAGAGATTTGTTTTGTGGTCAAGACCTGTGTTGCCCGCCTGCTGCATTTTTAGCTTTGATAAGAAAAAGTTTCCAAAACCTAACACACTAGTGTGTCTTTCTCTTAAGTAAAATAATCATTGCTTAATCTAGAGAATAAATCTGAGTTGGTTGCAAATTGAGCTCAAAAAGGAATGATTTGAATTAATCGAAGCAAAAAAATAATAAACCTTGGAAGCAGCAAATTTAAAAAAATTCCAAAGTAAAATAGCGCATTAATTTGGAATTTCTCAAGTATCGAAGATTAAAAAAAATAAATAAGTAAAAACAAAATAATAAATTCGGAATGTATTTGAAAGGAATATGCAAGTCTTGAAAGTCTTAGTATAAACTGAAAGGGAAAATTTAATTTTGATAAATTGAGGAATTAGACGGATTATAAACACAGTCTTCAATTATAAATTTTTTCGAAAGGGATCAAATAATATTCTTGTACCTATGTTATACTTTTCATTAATATTGATTTAGTTTCATGTAACTTTAAATGGCATTTATATTTTATGATTTTAACGCAGACAGTTTTAATTATGATTGATTATTGATTATAATACTGAGTTTATTTAATCAAAACGCTATACTATGCATTAAATACCATTAAAAAGTAAATTTTTGCAAAAGTTTAGAATTTAAAATTGAATATTGCACTCCCCTTTTAATCGAATAACCCACTTAATAACATAGCTTTTGTTGAAATCGATGGTATTCCTTTAAGCTGGGTTGACTGTTTATGTAATTTATATGAGGAAGAAATTTTGTAATATGTATAAAACATATATTAATTTTAAATTTATTTTCTAAACTTCGAATTCCAATTCCTATTTTGAGTCTAAAATTTAAATTTATCTATGCTTGTTATCAAAAATACACGAAATCATCAATTGCTGCACACTGGTGGAATCTTGGACATAAATTAAATTTTGACAATGCCAAATTTATTTCCATCCACCTGTCACATCAGCTCATCTTGATGCCATGAAATCTTGTCTTATTCATATGAATGCTGATTCCCTTGTTAACGATTTTAGCTCCTCAATACCTATCCATAGCCCATGGAAATGCATTTTATCCTAATTTTCTCTCTTGGCCACTGCGGTTTTTCAATCTTTTCTATCTCGGCTACAGTGGCTCCTTTAGTTTTATATCTCACATTTTTTTTTCTCCATTTTACCTCTTGGCAACTGAACATTTTGGATTCCAAATCACTTTTGTTTGGTATCATTTACGTTCGTCAAGTGCTGAAAATGGTTGCCTGTTTTTGAGTACTATATATATATATATATATGTATATATATATATATATAATAACTAAATAAATACAAGAAAACACTAAGAAAGTTAAGAAAAACAATAAGTATCATTTATTGCGCTTAAGCTGCAAGTAAACAGCACTCATTAGATAAGTTCAAAATGAAGAATAAAACAAAGAAAAATTATAGACATATGAAAAAAAGGGGGGTGGGAAATAATAAGTAAAAAAATAACAAACAACATTTTATTTAAAAAAAAAAATGAAATGTTAGTTAAGAAACCGGGAAAAAAGCCGGAAAAAAAAGATATAATCTTTTCTTCAGCCCACACGATTATATCCGCAAAACAGAGTGCTTTCTGATATTGTATCAGTAAAGCCAAAGCAAAATATATTAATACAATAGTGTGAGGAGCACTAAAAAATTTTTTTTATAAAATAACTACAAATAAAATAGATTATAAAAAGTAAAAATAACATGTTAAAACAGATAATAAAATAAAATAAAAAGAAAAAACATTAAAAAGGGGACTATAAAGCGAGTAGCAAAATCATAACAACTTACATGGACGGATATTTTTCAAGAATGATTTAAAAATGTTTTCGCAGAAAGATTGCCAGATTACAAAATATGAAAACAAAAGCGCAAATTGAGTGTAACAAGAGGGTTTTTCTATGTGCAAATCCATTTCGGGCAAATCCGTGGATAAAATTGTTTGCTAAAAATTTCTTTATTAATTTATACAATTTTTCATGTGCAAATCCATTATGGGTAAAATCGTGGCTAAAATTATCTACTAAAAATTTTTCTTTGTTAATTTTTCCATGTGCAAATCCATTTAGGGCAAATCCGTGGTTAGAATTATTTGCTAAAAATTCCTTTACTAAATAATTAATCTAGACAGTTTTTCCATGTGCAAATCCATTTCGGGCTAATCCGTGGATAAAATTGTTTGCTAAATATTTCCTTATTAATTTATACAATTTTCCATGTGCAAATCCATTTCGGGCAAATCCGTGGTTAAAATTATCTGCTAAAATTTTTTCTTTGTTAATTTTTCCATGTGCAAATCCATTTCTGGCAAATCCATGTTAAAATTACCTATTAAAATTTTTTCTTTGATAATTTATATAATTTTTCTATGTGCTAATCCATATCGTGCAAATCCGCGGCTAAAATTATTTGCAAAGCAGGCAATTTATGTTTCTCTTTACTATTTATGATCAATTTTTAAAATTATCCAGTATAATATTACCTTGCGCACATCCATTTCGGGCCCATCCTTGGTAACTAACAAATCAAAGCTCAGAATAACAAATCACTTCAGCAGTGCAGTAAGAACGACACTTTAAAACCCTCTTGTTACATTAAATTTGCGCTTCTGTTTTCATCTTTTGTTTTCATATTTTGTAATCTGGCAATCTTTCTGCGAAAACATTTTTAAATCATTCTTGAAAAATATCCGTCCAAGTAAGTTGTTATGATTTTGCTACTCGCTTTATAGTCCCCTTTTTAATGTTTTTTCTTTTTATTTCATTTTATTATCTGTTTTTACATGTTTTCTACATGTTTTCTAAATTTTTTACATGTTTTCTAAATTTTCTACATCATGTACTATTTTTGAAACAATTGTGAGCCATTCAATCGGGGTTTTAGGTTCTTTTAAAACCAAAAGTGTTTTAATTTGGGGAGGCAAATCTATAGATAGACCCTCAATTATATGATCATTACTTAAATGTATTCTTCTACCTAACTTTACCTTTTCAGTAAAATATGAGTTAAGGTCTTTAGCTTGGCCAGAAAATTTTAAATTTTGAAAATCGTTTAAGCCAAAGGGAGGGGAAGAATAATGTTCTTGAAAAATTTCAACTATTTCCTGATATGAATTACAATTAAGGCAGTTATTAATATACAATTTCAAAGCTGAACATTTAATGAATTTTTGAAAATTTCGAACTTTTCATTCGTCATTTAATTTAGCATCTAAAGTCTGTTTCTCGAAATGTTTGAGCCAGGATGTGAATAGAACACCTACCTCAGGCTCAAAGATAAGTATGTCTGGTTTATCCTGTACATTTTGATCCATATTAAATTTGTAATTTTTGCCACTCAGTAAGGGCATTCAAATAACCAAAATAAATTTTAATAATTAAATACAACATTTAGAAGGAAGAAAAATAAATTTAAATATATGAATAGTACATATTTTGCTTTTTTTAAACACCATAATAAAATAAAAATTTAAATTTTACTTCCCCAATCAATATAATATACACTGTGATATATAATGCAATATAAAAAGTGATTCCTTAAATAATAATATAAAACTATAACCATACTGAATCAAAAGTGAAAAAAAAAAATATGTGATAACACTAAATTTTAATATCATTATTTAATTTAAAGAAATAATATTATAAACCATTGAATAATGATATCAATAAATGGAAATATTATCAAAATATAAATATCAATAAATAATTATAAAATTATTGGAACAATAAATATAAAATTATATGTTTCTATTTCAAGATATGAGCGTAAATAATTCAAAAGTATTCACGTTTAAAAACTTAAACTGGTATAGAAAATTTTGAGTGTAAATACCAATCACATCTGTATTTAATCACCAATAAATCCCTTCTAATATTTGATGAATCACGCGCACACGCGAGCGGAATTATAGCCACCACTTGAAATCACATTTTTGGTCATCTTCCGTTCAAGGAAACACAGAACACTCGAGAAAATCGCCGAAAAACGAAATCAATACGATCATATGCTGAACCTTTGTCAACCCTCAATGAGACCGACAAGCAGCAACACAGCAAGCACATGCTGTAAATCCGCAAGAGGCTAATTGTTGATAACGGTAGGCGAAAATAAGCAAAACAGCGATGACATCAATTCTCTAACGGCGATTCCGGTACAAAGGTAGAGGCAACGTCTGGACCCATTAAGAAGGAAAGTCCCGAAATTCTCTTCTTTTAATTTTATGGCATCATATTCTTTTAGTCAGGATAATATCTGTTTCACGAGCAACGCCGTCATTTCCCAAAACTTCATTCGATTGTTTTCTTCTTTCCTTTTATATTCATAATTTTTTTAATTTTTTTTTTTACTTATTTGAAGAAATCATTTTTAAAATAGAACCAGTGAAAAAAAAAGTGCCAAACCAACTGCAAAAAATTCTGCCGGCTTGTAAGGGTAGCAGTCATGGTGAGTGTTGTTAGGCCACGCAGATAGCAGTTGGAAGGCAAAAAATATTTTATTAGCTTCACATAGTATATTTAAGACATTTTCTAGCAAAGGCGGAGCTCAAATTCGCACTCAAAAACTGTGTGCTTAAGTTTTTATCTTAGGGAAAGTAGCAAAGGAATTTCCCTCTATTTTATTATATTTGAGGGGAAAAGGGAAATCCCAAGGATTACTATTGGTTTATGAAAGAGATCGAGCGTTTCCCACACAGAGCAAAGGGAAATATGTCCTGCTCTTAATTAAATGCATAGGTGAGCCAAAAATAGATTTAAGAACAGGATGTGGCTTTTAAATGTGTGAGAAAGTATTTCGAATAGAATAATTAATTAGTAATAAAGTAGGAGTTGTTTTAAAGCAAAGAAACTAACATAAAAAGATTAATAGAAGCTTTTGATGTTATATATATATATATATATATATATATATATATATATATATATATTATTTTATTAAAATGCTAAAAATAGTTCGGTGAAAAATTAAAAAGTGAAATAATGAAAATTTAAAAATAATTTCTTATGAAATAATCTTATGAAATAATTTTTTTAATAAAATAAAGATAAAGATAATTTTTAAGAAGATTAAAAGAGAAAAATATTTTTACAATTAACTGCTTTAAATCTGCTTTTCGACATATTTGTTAGCAACGGTTTTTCAGAACGATATGCAATTCTTGAAAATTGAACTTCAGACACAGCTACTTAATTAACATTTGTGTTGAAAGAAAGAATACGCTTCTGCAGTTATTTATCTCTATCATATAATGTTAAATGAACATCTTTATTATTACTGTTAATTTACTATGATCCTTTGGTTTGTTATAATGTTAAAAAAATTATTTTGCTTATTATGTTATTTTTTAAAATCTGTATAAATTTTAAGCTCTTTAAAATCTGTATGCTGAATATAAAGCTTCGGTTCTTATGAATACTCAATGGGAATGCTGAAATTTTAGTAAAACAAAAACACTGTATTAGTTGACTTCAATTTAGTACGTACTTTATATTTGTTTGAAATTTTCCAGTTTGGAGCGTTTTTTTTAAAATTCATAAATTACTTTCGTTTTAGGAATTATTTCCGAAAGAGGTGCAATTGAATCCTCTACAGCATCAGGTAAGAATAGTTATTACGTAGAAACCGATTGTGAAATAATTATTTTTCCAAATTGAACCTTCTTTTTTTACAATGAGTATTTTTTAAATTCTATCTTCTTTTCGATAGATATATACATTTATTTTATTTTATTAAAATCTTAAAAATAGTTCGTTAAAAAAAAAAAAAAAAAGAGAAATACTGAAGAATTAAAAGTATTTTCTTATGAAATAATCTTATAAAATTATTTTTTTTTTATAAAATAAAGATATTATAATTTTTAATAAAATTAAAAGCGAAAAATATTTTTACAACTAACTTTACTTTTTTAAATCAGCGTTTCGACATATTTGTTAGCAATGATTTTTCAGAATGATATGCAATTCATGAAAATTGAACTTCAGACGCAGCTACTTAATTAACACTTGTGTTGAAAAAAAGAATACGCTTCTTTAGTTATTTATCTCTATCATATAATGTTAAATGAACATTTTTATTATTACTGTTAATTTACTATGATCCTTTGGTTTGTTATATTGCTAAAAAAATTATTTTGCTTATTATCTTTTTATTTAAATTTGTATAAATTTTAAGCTATTTAATATCTGTACACCGATGGTAAAGCTTCGGCTTTTATGAATATTCTTTTTGATAATGCAGAAATTGTAATAAAAGAGAAGCATTGTTCTGGTTGGTTTTAATTACTGTATACTTTTGTGCAATTTTTTAGTTGGTTTTGAATGTTTCTTAAGTTCATAAATTATTTTTTAGGAGTGATTTCCGAGAGTCACTTAACTGGATCCCCTAAGAGATCAGGTAAAATTTATTATTACGTAGGAACCATTTTTGGAATAATTGTTTTTCCCAGTTAAACCTTTTTTTACAAATGAATATTCTTTTTAATTTTATCATTAAGTAGTTTCAAGTAAAAATTCTTATTGATATAGTTCTTTTAAAATTTCAATATTATTTTATTAAAGTCTTGGTGTTAGTAAAATAAAAATTAAATAGAAAAATACTATTAAATTTTTTTTTCTTCTTTTAAATTAAAAAAAAATCTTTTTCGTATAAAACAAAGATAAAAATAACTTTTAGAAAAATTTAAATAAAATATTTTTATATTTAACTGCTTAAACCATCGTTTCGACATATTTGTGAGCAGTTATCTTTAAGAACAATATGCAATCCTCAAAAATTGAGCTTCAGACATTGCCACTTTATTAACACATGTAGGGAAAAGGCGAATACGTTACACCAGATATATATCTATATTCTATAATGTTAAAATTACACACACATACGTTATGAATTTTAAATAAACAAAGATCGTTTCATTTATTATTTTGCTTATTTTCAAAATCTGTATAAATTTTAAGCTTCTCAAAATGTTTAAGATTTAATTCTCTAACTTTAAGAATTCTTTCAGCATTAAATGAATTTTTGTTTTAATGAATAAAAGTTTGACTAGTAATTTAATTTAATGTCATTTCATGCGAAAGATAGATACATAAGCATTTGAAAATTAAGAAAAAATACGATTAATTTCGACCTTGATGAGGCATTGTACACTTCGGAATATTTCTGAGGGTGAGTGACTTCCTGTTCATCATTTTCATTTGTGACTTTTATGTGAAACGTTGCAGGACTGCTTATTCTGCTAATTCTGATAATTTTATATAGGACAGTGGACGCCGACTCAGCGCTATCACTTTTACTACTGAAATAAGTTTCAACAAGTTACTCTAGAAAGTTCCATTTTTACAATATTACATTCTTCAATAACAACAAGTTCTTGATCATATTCTTCGTCATTTAACAATTTCATATTGTATCTAGTTGTTTCACATCATATTCATTTAAGGTATTACTCAAGCATCAATTTTTTTGTCTTAAGTTTAAATATTTCATCTGATAGTTCTTCTAGCCCTTATTCTTTTATCAAACTGTTGTACGTTTTTGTGAACGAAGTTCAGGTTCCCTTACCTTTTTTCATTAAAACCTTCATTTAAGGAGGTACGAAATCCTTACACTGATAAAAAATACTCTTTCGAAATATATTCTTACGCACCAAACTGAGTTAACAATCAAAAATCACGGTGTGTGTCACTAGAATGTTGAATATGCAAAGAAATTTTTTTCTTTCAATCCAAGTTACTTTAATTTACTAATTGAGAAAATCACAATTTCTAAATTAAAATAGAAAACTATAAATTCTCTACCTCTACATCTAAACACTTGCAATTTTTTTTTGCAGCAATTATAACATAATGAATACTAACTCTTCGTAATTTTGACTACCAAAACGTAACACCGTTCTCGAGTTATTAGCGAACATCCATACATTTGAAAATTATCTTACTACAGGGTTATTCATGATTTTTACGAGAAGTTATTCATATTTTTCAAGGGCATTCATATTTCACAAGGTTTCAAAAAATTTGATAGAAAAATAAATGCTGAAATGATTTCAATTCATGTCTGCATGCATATTATACATAAATACAGGTATGTAAATCATGCAGTAAATTTTTTTTCATGTCTTAGAGACTTTTCAGTTTACAGCAAATATTAATTGGTAAAAGCGATTTCATCAACTGATGACAGGAGTCATCAGTTGATGATGGCAGTTTTCTGATCGACAAATGCCGGATCGCAAAATTTTTCAGCGGTTACATCGTCAACTTCGCGAAACAGGTTCGTTCCACAGCACCAGACATGAAGCTGGTAGACGAAGAGCTATACGCAGTTCAAGCCTGGAAGAAAGCATATTGAACGTTGTGGCTGATAGACCCGAGTCAATTACAAGGTGTGTTGCTCTTCACGTAGGTGAGTCACCAGACCGTTTGTAGAGTGTTAAACGAAAATCGCTTACACCCCTTCCATTTTCAGCGAGTACCAGCTTTGTATCTGACAGACCATCCTCTCTACTTTAGCTTCTGCCAGTGGTTTGCGCAGCAATGTGTGCTGCAGCCCGACTTCATAGCTCATAGTCCTATTTACAGAGCACAATTCGCACTGGCATGGTGGACCAGTAGGACCTCTTGGCTACCCCGATCTCTCGATTGCTTTTTATCTGAGACATCTGACGAATCTTGTTTATGTGACTTGATTCAGATGAGGATCTTATTGCTCGAATATCCAAAGCTGCTGCACGTGTGCATGAAATACCTGGTATCTTTGAACGTGTACGCCAATCACACCATCGATCCTGTCAAGCATATATCGCTACTGATGGGCGCTAATTTGAACAGTTATTTTAAACATTACACATGTAAGCGACACTTTCAATAAACAATTTGTGTTTGCGTCTCACCTCGTCATTTTCACTAATACCTTCCTACACAATAAGTGATTGTTACAATATCCTGTACCTACGCTTAAAGTTGGTACCTTGAATTCGGGATCACCCTGTATATCTATTCACATCTGCTCTGACAATCAGTCTGCTCTTCTATCACTATCAAGGGGTAAATTCACATCTTCACTAGTGTGAGAGTTCTTCTCGGTCCTCTGTGGCCTTTCTTCTCGCAACAAGGTTTACTTGCATTGGGTGCGTGAACTTATTGGTATTCCTGGTAATGAGCTGGCTGATGAAGCATCACGGGCTTGCTCCAGTGTGATTTTCTAGGGCTTTGTGAAATCCTTCTGGGCATATATATTCAAGCTCAATGGCAAGATTCCCCTTGAGCAATAACGCAGCTTGGATGGCCAGAAAAAACTTAGCAGTTAATTCGTGTCTGCCTTAGAGTAAGTAAAAAAGAGCTTCTTTAGTTTAATGGGAACAGTTTGAGGAAGATCATTGACCTTCTCACTGGACACTGCACCCTCAGCAGACACCTATTCATTATGGGTATTGAATCTGATTAGCTTTTTGGTGGTTGTCATCCTGAAGAGGAGACTTCATAACATATAATTTGCGATTCTGCTCAAAGAATTGAGCATTTAGGGCAACATAGCATTAAGGCCTGGGAATTTCAAGATTTCATGTCAGGCGTTTGTTGAACTTTGTTTAAGCTATGAAGCTTTTTTGCTAATCATCATTTAGGGTCTGGATAAATTAGACCTATGATGGATGTGCCCTGCTCATCAGAGCTGCCCAACATCTAAGTCTAACTCTTAAAATATTGCGACTGTGAAACTGCGATATAAAAAAACGGTAATATTTACAGACTCTGAGGAACATTCCTTAGCTCATTCCAATAAAATAATAATTTTTCACCATTTCTGATGTCTGGGAATTAATTATTTTTACTATTATTCATATCATTTGTCTATGCCTCAAGAGCTTTGTTTGTTTTCATAGGGTGCTGCCCTGAATCAGATCTGAAGTGCTGGTAATGCAGCCGGAGTAAGTTTCGAATTATTTATAAAAACTGAAAATTGCACTCTGTTGTAAGTTAAGAAGAAACCATTATCCCTAAGGTATGAATTATGTTTGCATCTAAGTGCTCGCCAAATGGATGTCAAGCTTTCAACGTGAACGTATACAACATCGCAAATTTTTGAAATGAGATTGGAAAGCCTTCTTTTTGTTTGCTTTCCTGAATCGTGTGAAATGAGGAAAACAAAGCTTACATAATTAAAATTGTTTCGTGTCTGTAAATATACGTCTATACAAATATACGTCTTTCCGTTCATATTTAAAGAGACTAATGAACGAAAAATAAATATTGTTTCTTACAGACGATGTTCTACAGTGAAACAAAAATAAATTTTGCTGAGTTCGAAAATCTTGAAATGAATAATCGATATTTTATATTATCAAGCATCGTATATCAGTGATTATAAATAATTTTTGAAAAATTGGTTGTCAGTATTTTCTAAAAAAATTATTATAATGTATAAATACCATATCGATGACTATTAACGTATTTTTTGCTAAACAAATGCAGCCAATAGTGTTTTCATATCATGTAAGATTCTAATAAATGCATTTGTGTTAAGTATTACTTTTAGTGTTTAAAAAATCAGTTAGAGTAAGACTTGATAAAACTAATTCTCTTAATATATTTCTTAAATTATGAGGACACGGAAATTTTAAGATGAAAAATTTTTAAAAATTTTTGAAATGTTCTGAAACTTTTAAGTTATAAGTTCTTTTATTTAATGTTGAAACATATAAAAATTTAAGGACATATCTGATGCTAAACATTGAAAAATGTATAAAATATGCAGCAATGAAAGAATTCGAAAATCATCCCTCCCAAAAAATTTCATATTTTATTTACAGATGCATAAAAAATTTATAAATCAACCTGGGGATCGGTTTTCGTTTAATTTAAGCATGTTTGAAAAAAATAAATTACATTTTGTACTTGAAACATTATGCTGTTTAGAGCATTCAAACCAAAACAGAAAATCTTATAATTGAAAGGAAAATTATTTAAATTTGCAAGTGGAAAACCAACTATTAACGATCTGATTTCCAGTTATCAAGTTTAGGGGATTCAATGGCTCATGCGTTGGCACTGAGCTGTTTTATTAAAGTACTCGGAATCGAATCTTGGTTTCGACTTAAAGCTCACTGAAAGATTAGATTCAGATACAAGCTTCAGATACTAGCTCGTCTGAAAAGCAAAGATGGCTTGTGCACGATGATGACCAAATTACCGCAATCAGGAGGTCGCGATATTATGGAGTTTTTAAATACCATTCCTCCCTTCTGACATACAGCCGGCTGTTTGCGGAATTTTTTTTCTTGCTTTTCATCAAGACAGTTCTTGGCAATTCTTTTAATCCTCATATGAGGCTTAAACACGAAAATTAATAAAAATTGAGACTCGAGAACTAAAATAAAAAAATGGTAAGGAAGAAAATATTTTATGCAATCGGAAAAACTAAAAGGCAAATTAACGAAAAACTGGCAGTATATAATTGTTATAATATCTTTAAAAACAATAATTATTGATAATCATATCAATATCAATTTCTAAACACAACTTTCTTTACTTTTTAGCCAAAAATAGTTTTTGAAACCTTGATGTTTTATAATCTCCAGTATTCAATGACATTAACTTATTACGCTGCACTGTAAAGTAAAAATATTAGAATAAGTGTCTAATCTTATTAACCGTTTGGAGTTTAAAACTAAAAATGTTGTTTCTTCGTTATAACGTCGTAATTTTATGACATTGACTTACTACGCTACACTGTAAAATAAAATTATTTGACTCAGCGACTAATCTTATTAAGCGTTTGAAGTTTGAACCTAAAAAATTAGTTTCTTTATTATGAAGAAATTCTATGATATTACCTAATAACGCTAAACAGTAAGATAAACTAATTTGTATTGGTGTCTAAAACTACTAATTGCTTAGGAGTTTAAAGCTAAGAAAGTTGTTCTTTATTGTAACGTAATTCGATGACATTAATTTATTACGCTACACTGTAAGACAGTCTTATTTGAATCGGTGTCTAATCTTACCAACCGTTTAGAGTTTAAGACTTTAAAAAAAGTTGTTTCTTTATTATAAAGAAATTCTATGATATTATCTCAATACGCCACACTGTAAAAGAAACTAATTTGAATCGGTGTCTAACTTAATAATCGTTTAAGAGTTTAAAACTAAAATTATTTCTTCATCATAACGTAATTCTATGAAATTAACTTATTATGCTACACTGCAAGATAATATTATTTGAACCGGTGTTTAAACTTGTTAACCTATTTACACTTATTATTTTTGGTGCAATTTACATTAACATGGTGTAATAAATTACTGCTGAAAAGATTAATTAAATGATTTAGAACTTAAAAAAAAGCTTCATGTGCGAATTGTACTAAATACATCAGCCTGTTCGGTAAGCGAAAATGTTAAATTATGATTTTAAACTTACTGAATTTTTGCCCCAATATACCAGTAATTTTAAATGTTATTTTAAGAAAAATAAAATCCAAGTAAAATTGTTGATGATCACTAATAGATCTTAATATGAACTCATCAAGAAGTCAAATCACAAAATCCCACGAGACCTCCGCTCTATTTAAAAATCAAATTTGACTCAAAATAAACTTTAAATTTAATAAATCAAGTATTGATACAATACTTGTAACAGCGTGCAAAATGAAAAATGGCCCACCCTGACTAACTTTTGATCTAATGATCGGATCTTAACGTTCTGGGTTTCATTCTTCGTGGTTCGAGAGGGTTGCTACAGTTAAATTAACTAATATGATGGTACGAATAAAGTAAAATCATTTTATATTAAAATGGATGATGTTGGGTTGAGATATTTGCATAAGTACTTGTATTTGTATCTGGATATAGTCATATTAAAAATAGTTAAGAATGCTTTCATAATAAATAAATTAAGGCTGAAAATAGTATAAATTAGTAATAAAATTAAGGGGAACGTGATCGTTAACGAAAGTGGTAATACAATGCTATCGTGGGATAACAATAACCCAATAACTTCAAATGGTCACAAACTGTGAGGTTTGAGGAAATTGGATAAACTGTTCTCACCAAATTTTGAATAAAGGTAAAAACTAAAAATGAATCAAAATAAAAAATTAGTAGATAAATAAGATAATGATATGCTATATCCAGATACAAATTTAACCTTTAACTGAAAGATGATTTTTCCAATAAGAAAAACTAATAAATTCTTTCGTGCTCATAACAATAATTAAAAGTACTCACTACATACAGGAGAGATTGATGAGGAACAATCAATTGAAGATTCACAGATGAGTAACTGAATATATTTTTATTAATTATCTAAATCACGCATCCACACACAAAACAGATAATTGAACACGAATTTAGCGATATTATTTTTCACGAATGATAAGGGTTTTTTTTGCGGAGAAATTAGAAATCTCATAAAGGCTTGGAATCGAAGGTAAATTTAAAGAGCGATAAGAAAAATACAAAAATACTTATAAACATTAAAGATTTACGAATAAAATTTAAAGATATAAAAGGTTTGATATAAAGAATATTAAATTACTGAAATTTATAAAGATTTTACATTAATATTTTAACTAAACAAAAATGGGATGTAGGAAAAAGAATTAATTTTCTCAATACGGACTGAAGTACGCATCTCATGGAAAAAAAAAGTAACCAGTAAGAAGGAAGCACCAAAGGAGAATGTATAAAAAGTGTTTTGAAAATTCGTTAACTGGTGTAGGACCAGAAAAGTTACAGCCAATTACAATAAAGAGGAGGAGAGTTTGAAAAATAAAAGAAAAGAGATTGGTTAGGTTAGCCCCCCTAAAAAATAAAAGTAAAAGAAAGGGGGAAAATAGAGGGGTTGACTTCCCCCCACAGGAAGGACGATGACCATGATGAAGGTCAACCAAAAAGTTAAAATAAAAATAATTGCTATATTGAAAAAAAAAAGGAATAAAGTTTTAATAAAATTAAAGGATTAGATATAATTAAGAGTTAATTGTCACTTTACATTAAGTGTAAATGTGACAAGGGTGATGTCAAATATGCTAATTAATTAGTGCATGCATGCGATATAAGTGAATTGATTAATTAGAATATTTGAGGTCACTCACTCAAGCTGTTGAGAATGAATCCTTGAACTTGAAGATCTGATCTTTTAAAAGTTATTCGGGGAGGTCCTTTTATTTATTTTTTTTCTCCGCTCTGAACATTGGAAAAGGGGCCACAAGCGTATGCGCACAGAATTCTTTATAGTACATATAATTTATGTAAATAATTTCAACTTTCGTAGAAAAAACTGTTTTATGCTGAGAAAAAACTATCATTGAGCTTTGTGTGCACAGTAAACAAGGCACTTCCTCCATCCTGACATATACCTTAGAATTATACTAAAATCTATTAATGAACAAAAGTAATTTTGATTAGTATTCGTTTTTTAAAATAAAATTTAAAATGAAAGGTTTGATCGCTATAACAAATTTGCTGAATTCACTAATTCTATTCGCTGTTTTCACTAATCAACCAGGCTGATATATTATAGATAATTTGTACATGCATCACTTTGGGTATAAAACTGATCGCCAAATATATATTTACTCAACGAATATCTTCAGCTGCTTATGACAGTATATTATATTTACTGGCTCCAAAAAATTACAATTAAAAAATAGTTGATAAGTCTTAGAATGTTTTCATTCAGAGTCAGGATTTAAATAAGTTTATCTTAATATGGTCATATCGTAGAATATTACTTTATAATAAAGTAACAACTCGTTTGGTTTTAAACTCTTAACTTATAAAATAATCAAAATGAGAAGCGTAATAATAGTAGAAAAGAATAAAAAATATCAATATTACAGGTAACAGTCTTAAACTTAGGGATAAAAAATATATTGTTGTAAAACAGTACCTGAATGACTTTTATTAATGTTATGCTGATGAGAATAAACTGGATCCCCGGATGGAAAGGAAAACTGGATCCTACAATTGGATTTTACAGCCGATAAAAATATACCGACAACAACGGAGAAATCTGTCATACCAGTTAAATAAATTTATTGATCACCTGATCAAATGCTCTGACAACAGATTGAGACAACAGTATTTTTATTACATATAAATATATTGATTTTCTTAAGGAAACACATTGAATCAACGTAATACACAACTTCTGAGAGAATACCTTAAAAAAATAGTTCAGATTGGCTTTTAAATAAGGCATTTAATTTATTTACCGACAAAAAGGAAAATTGAACTTCAAAATAAAAAGAAGAATATATAGATATTTAATTATTTTATTTGAACATAGCTGTAAATAAAGATGAAAGTTTCATTTCCAAAAAAATTAATAATAATGAGCATAAATTGTTTTTCTGATTAAATATATTTCAATAAAACTTGAAAAAGTTATTACTCTTATTATAAGAAATTAGGCTATATTTAATAAACTTTCATTTCTTATTATTACATTAACTATTGCTGTTTGTTGCATATAATGTGAAAAATAAAATATTTAAAATGTATCACTGTAAATGTACTAGCATAAATGTACAGTTTTCACCAAAAAAAAAAAAAAAAATAACGGATTACCCTAAATAATTTTTTATCTAATGATCGGATCTTCACGTTCTGGAATTCAATCTTAAAGACTCGAAATTAATTTAAGAGGTGAAAATTTTGGAGGGCTCTCCTGGGAAAACTATTTGGACCATATTTTCCAGATTGCGGCTACCCCTTATATTTTGGGGGTCAGAGATCCGAATCCGTCAGAAAAAGGCATATTTATTCTAAAAAAAAAAAATTAAAAAAAAGAAGGAAAAAAACGTTTTTACGTCTGATTTCGTAACTAAAAATATTGTCTGCACTTATAATTGACTGGTTTGAGGTCACCTCCTTGAACTATTAAGATTGAGTCCTAGAACGTGAAGATCCGATCATTAGATCAAAAGTTATTCAGGTTTTTTTTCGCTCGAGCGGCGCACTGAACAGCTTTCCAAAGTTCGGACCCCTGAATGCTAAATTTACTTTTGACGTATTTGGCCATATCTCGATAACTTTTTAATCAAACTGAAAAATTTTAGTACACAATTATGAAATTCGTTTACCCAGAAGTGATTCTATACAAATAATAAATTTCAATAAATATTTATTATTATTTTATTTTTAATTTAACTTGAAGGTATAACATTTTTTACATAATTTTTACGTATTTAATTTTACAAGGCAAAATATAAAGTTTGAGCAAACTCGTTGAATAGTTCCGGAGAAATCAAATTTTAAAAAAGCTGTATTTTTAAAATTTATTTTCTCAGAAACTATCCGACCGATTTCACTTAATTTTTGTATTTTTTCATGCTAAGTTAGATAATTTTAAATGATGTTTAAAATTGTATACTTGACAATTCAAAACTTTTTCGGAGTTACTAAATAATAAAAAATAATAGATATTTACTGAAATTTATTTTTTCACGGAATCATCTTTGGAAAAGCAAATTTTATAACTTTGTGCAAAAATTTTTCAAAAGTTTCGAGATAAGCATGTAGAAGATAAAATTTACATTAAGGGTTATAAACTTTGAACTGTTTTCCTGAGAAACTATGGGGAGCATGTTACCCAGATTGCGTTTGACCCCTATATTTGGGGGTCAAAATTCGTCGAAAAATGGTATGTTCATTTAGAAAAAGTACGTTTTTGTGTCTGATTTCCCAGCTTAAAATAATATCTTCACTAATTAATTAACTTATTAAATGTCTCTCTCTTGAACCTTTAAGATTGAGTCCCAGAACGTGATGATCCGATCATTAGATCAGAAGTTATTTATAATGATCCTTTTTTTCCTCTTTATTTTGGTTCACTGTACATACTTAAGCACTTTACGCACTGTACGTATCTTATAAATTGCTATTTATTGTTCTAACCCCTATTGATTTCATGAATAAAATGTATTGAAAAAATAGTTCTGTTTCAGTATTTTTTTCAATATTTTACATTATTAAAAAAAATTGTAGACCTGCTATATGTCATATACATGGTTTTTAACGAAAGAAAGGTTAATTACTTTTTTTGTGTCTGATCAAAATATACACTCTTTTTTTTATTAGAAAATAGAAGGAAATAATTTAAGAATAGATATGGGATACGCATAACCACTAAGAAGCAAAAGTAATAACTCACCATACATTTTTAACCAAAAAGGAAATGGCTTTTTCCGATATACAGCACAACACTAAGAAGTTTTATTTTTTAATTTTTCAGACGAAAGTATAATATATGTATTGTTGTTATTTGATAAGGCCTTTGTTCAAACCATGTTGTTATTCTAACCCTTTAATATCAAGTATTTGACTCAACATAATTTATTCCATCATTTTTGCCCTGAAGTGGTAAGGTGATGAGTTCATGCAGGTTATTTGAAAGTTTGAAACAGTAAGAGATCGCGTCGGCGGACCTATTCTTCGTCTTAGAGGGCCTGTATACTGAATAAAACGTTTTTTCAAAACGAATAACTTACCATTTGAACGGTCTCAATGCGAATTCAATTCCTTAAAACTTATACAGTAAAAAAAGCATGTTTGATACGAAACTTTTATGCTCCATTTAGTACCATTTTTTGTTGTTGTATACAACGAAGTAATTTAAATAAATAATTTTATTAAATAAAGCAATCAGATTGCAATTTGAGAACAATAAGTCTAACGTATCTAAATATTTAGTCTTAAGCATTGTCTAAGCCTTAAGCGTAGATTGTTTGTGTATAAGTATGTCTAACAGAGTCCTGAATTTCGTTGTTACTCGTTTAAAATATAGTAACAGAATGTTTAAAATAGTTTACTACCATGTTTTTTTTGCTACATTTTATGTACGGAATGCCATATACAACTTTTTTCGCAAAAGTAAACATGGGAACGTTGCACAATAACTGCCTTAGAAATCCACACCTATATTTTGTTGTCTGTTACCATATCTATCGTTGTTAAAATCAAATCCTTGGAAATATACTTTTAAATATGTTCCTTTATAGTATATCTCAACATTATAAGTGATAAAAAATGTATTTTAACGTTCAGTTACAAGAATTTGCCAACCAACAAGCAATACTTATGTTACCTAAAAGACGGAAAAGAAATAAAAATAGTTGATTGTAGCCATAATAGAGTATTTTTTATTATTTAAATTACTTTAGAGAGTTTTTATTATTTAAATAGATGAATAATATCATCCAAACTGCCTTACTTTGATTTAAGAAAAATATCCTTGGACTAGAAATGTTAACTTTAAAAACTGCTTTCATATGTAAAAGCAGCAAACGGAATGCAATAAAAATTAGTTTGGAAAATTTTGTATGCTTGTGTAAATGAAAGAATTTCAGCTTTATGTTGTTAATAGCACGTAGAATTGGAGACAGCATTGCATTAACTGGCATCGCTATTACCATTTTTTCTCCATCCTTGACTTTGATGATGATCACGCATTCTCATACAACACATCACGCATTCTAACAAAGCTGCGTCCTCCTCCCTTAACTAGGAATCTTAAAAAGGCAGTTAAATAAATAAACGGAAAGCTGCCACTAACTTCGAAGTTTCTCCAGGAATAGGATAGAAAGTTTCCTCCTTTTCAGGGCCTCAAAACTTTTAAACATCGGTGGCTGCAGGTGACTTCCCAGCAAAAACAAATCTGTAGGTCCAGCTCCACAAAACTGCTGTTTTCCACCAGCTAAAACGACGGGTCTGTGCCGGCTCTAAGTTACTTTCAACTGTACTAAAGTGTATGGCTGGCCTCTTGTCGAGCGAACAATATTGGCTTACCAATGTCCAGTAGTACTTAACCCAGCATTTATTGTCTAAAATGCGCAGGGTGAGTGATTGCCCGACATTTTCTAGTAGAGGGTAATCAATGAATCAATAATTGAGGGCCAGTAATTTATATACCCCCCAGCAGCATCCCTTTAGTCTATTGAGATTTACGAGAGGTCATTGACCTAGTTACAGGAGTAATTAAAACCCACAAGTCTAATTTTTATTTAATTCAATTAGCTAACTAATTATCTAGCTATCTAATCCCTTTCTGACTAAATTATTAATATATGAACTAAGAAAATATTTTTAGGTAATTTTTTCATTTAAATTGCTTTATGCAAAGAAAAATATTTTCTACACAGTTCAACCCTTTAGTATCAAAGATTTGCCGTGTACAATCTATGTTTCCACTTATTAATACATTTTTAAACTAGGTAAACATACATAATAATTTTTTCTTTACACTGCTATTCCACCTAAAAGCAGAATAATAAAACTGCTGTCCAGAATTGAGAAAATTCTGTATCTCACAAGGAATTTTTCAAGTTTTAACTTGTAGTCAATATATATGTATATAATAACTTGTAGTCAGTATATATGTTTTAAAATAAAAGCTGTGTTCTTAAGGAATCTAGTGATACTATTGTACCATTTCCCTATACAGAAATAAATACAACCTACAGCCGATAATATTAAGAAGCTGTCTACAGATGATAATTTAGTGCGGTACTGATCATGAATTCATGTTCTGCTGATTATATTTAGCTGATTATATTTATCTGCTGATTATATTTAGTATATATACAAAAATGCACTAATGTAGTCACCTGGTTATCTCATGTAATGAATTGAATGTACCCTGAAATTAGTTAAATACATGATCAACATTGTTTCTTGCAAACATTTTATTATACAGAGACATATAAATACAAAGACATATCCTTAATCAATACAAATATTACACAAATTTCTATTTCTATTTAATTTTAAAAATAATAAAAACAACAGAGAAATAAATATCTTTGTCTACATAGAATCACTAGGAATAGCATAGAAGAGTTCTGATAAACTTCAATAAAACTGCAGCAAATGCTTGACATTTTTCAAAATCCTGAAAGAGAGGATATTAAAATAAAAATTATGCAAATCATGTATTTTAAGCAACATAAGTATTTTTGTGAAAATGAGCTTATAAAACTAAAATTTCTATCGAAAAGTTTTTGCTTTTATCATTTCATTGATAAATTTTGACTCATCATAATACATATTGTAACATCATGCAAACATACACCTGTCTTATAATTTAGAAAGATTTTGAACATAAAATTCCTTTCTGAATGAAATTATTGAATATTAACTCATGAACCCATTAAGATTGACACCTAGTACATGAAAATCTGACGGTTAAATGAAAAGTTATTCAGGGTGTTCACTTTTTTATTTTGTGCACACCTTTTCTCAGAAAATATTTAATTTTCAAAAACATGCAGATTTTCTTCTTTATTAATTTTATGATGCTCAATTTTATTGCTTTTAATATTTAAAACAAGTATGATATTCTAATGTAAATTATTGTTTCAAGGAAAGGTATAGAAAAAAAATTACTTATATAACTTACATGCACGAATTTATCAACTGTATTTCTTTTCGCTTTACTTTTAATATTAAATTTTTAATTGTATACCTTTGACAAATAAAATTCAAAATTTACAACATTTTTCATATTAAAATAGGCATCAAAGCAATAATATGTATTGAATTGATTCCAATTCAGTAATATATGAAAAAAGGTCGCTCAAAATTTGCTAGTTAAAAAGGCAGATGATTTTCCAATTCTGTAATAACTTTATAATTCAATAAATTCTTAAATTACTTTAATGGTGATGCTCCGTGAAATTAATGTTTTCCTTACATAAAAAACACAAGAACTAGATAAGAATAACGACAGATTTGACCAATGTCACGATTTCCGTAATGTTTTTATATAACTGGTTCAGATGTTTAATTAACACCGTAAATATTTAACAAAATGTGTACTATTATGTAATAAATAGCTGAATTCGATTCTTAACGACTGTAAAATTACCATCTTATACCTACTATTTTACATGCATATTTCAAAAAGCAGTTCTCACTCATTATCAAAATGAGAAAAATTTTTACACTACGAAAAAAAAATACATGCTAATAGAAAATCATTGTGCAAACTTAAAAAAAAAATAATTTGAAACTTGAAGGCTTTTTCTATAATTTAAACTAAATGTTATGAAAAAAAATATTTAAAGGTACATTTTTTAAAGAAAAATATTCATTTCAAAATTTTTTTAAAAATCTATTAATAAACTTATGGACACCAAAAAAACTTTTAAAAATTTAGCCAGTTGAGAAAAATCCTAACAAAGTAAATATTTGTAATGGTATCAGAATCAAACCTATTAACACGAATAATTTTAAAATTGCGTAATTATCATTTACACATTTAATTTTTTAAAAGAAATATTATCAGGCAGTGTCGTCAAAGGGCAGTGAGGACGGTTGGCCCTTCTCGAGGAGGTACACTGCATTTTCATTTGATACAGAAAAATTAGTTGTCATTTTCTGTAGATTAGTATAGAAGGTGTTGCACATTAACCACTTTCAATATATACTCTTCGAATTCTAGTAGAGAAACTTTGTAATAGGATACACACATTAAGGGTCACAAACGAAAAGAAAAAAAACCCTATTTAAATCTAATAAATAATTCAGAGGAAAACTGGACTGAAAATATTTAAACCTGCTTGATTGCCAGAGGACAGGAAAGTTAAAAAAGAATCTTTAAAAACTTCAACATTTCAACATGCAATTAAACTGGTTCTGATGTTTTTCATCTCGTTTAACTCATAAGGAAATCGTGAGATTTCTATAACATTTTTTGCTTCTGTCGCACTTAAATGTTAGTTTAGAGGTTCTTAATGTGTTTACATTTTAAACTTCTGTTTCAAGAAAAAATTTTGTTTTCAAAAAGGTATATTTTTGCCAAATTAAAATATTTTCTACTATTTAAGAATAGATAAATAAGTGAAATGTAGGTGTTATTAACATTATTTCTTAGTTACCATAAATTAAATTTGCTTACTCATTTTATAAAAAAACCTTTTAACTTTTACGGGGCATTTTACTTGCTTGGACTAAAAAATTGTTCTACCAAATAATGTCTTAGAAGGCATTCAATATTGTACAGGTTAGTTTTAAGATGCTTCAAATCAGTACTTTGTCGTTAATTTTTTTCTCTTTAACCTACATGTTTTTAAGCTATGTTAACAAGGTAGGTTTTTAAATATGATTGTGTTTTCACAATCAAAATCTTATTGTACTTAATAAAATTTAAAAAAATATTTTATATACATTAATAAATATAACACTGTTTTTCATTGAATAGGGAAGTGAACGATTAAAATGAAAATTAATAACCATTATTAAAATATAAAACTACATACAGTGACCTATCACTTCTGCTTAACCTCTTTTATGTGCCTTTTGCATATATACAAAGGTTTTCAAGGGTCCTTGATCATTATATAGGAAAATAATGATAATTATAATTCTTTACGCATCATTCAGAAAATAAATATTTCAATTCAACACACAATTTTCTTCAAAAGACAAAAATCTTGATTTTATTTTTTGTTTAAATAGAAGAAAATAATCACATTTTTTAGAAAAAGTTTTTAGATTAAAGATTAAAGCAAATAAACAATCTTCGTTACAGATAAAAAGAAATAAGTCGCTGGATCTAGTAATATATTTCATTTTTCATATAGGACATTTTTTTCCATGATATTGAATAAGGTGTCTTATCTATCACACCACCCACATTGAAACCACCATATATACCACCCATATGCTTTCAAAATTTATCATGCACAGTTTCTTTCCCACCACCAATTAAAACGTTAGTTTTTGGTCAAGGAATGTAAAGCTACAGCGATTACTATTATCCAGTATCAGCGAAAACAGAGATGACAAAATCGTTCTTCAAAATTACTAAAAAAAAAAAAAGTAGGAGATTCAGCCACTGTTCACGACTATTTGTAGTTTTATCCCGCTATTGAAACTTTTCTATCTAGCTTCTCTTATTTGTATGAACTTATTGTTTTTAAAATGTTAGGGATTTTTTCTCTTGGTCCCAAAGACTGAAGCATTACGAGAATTCACTGTATTTTATAAATGAATTTGCTGAATACATTAAAATGTCACTAATCCTTCTTTAAAATCATAAATCAAATAATACTTCTCAAAATATTAAATTATTTATGCGCATCGAAGATTCTGCAGATGATGAAAGTAATAAAACTTACAGAAATTCATGGTGGACTGGCACAGGTTTACCAACATTTGACGAACTAAAATGAAAAAAAGGGTCTTATTTTTATGCAAATATTACCTTTAGATATGCAGTAAAAATATTTTTCGGTAAACTTTTAGCAGAAATTTAAAAAGCATTACACAACGGACACCCAAAAAGATTAAATAAAAATTAGGATAATATTTTTTAGAAATTAGAATGAGAAAAATAACTTGTAGGCAAGGAAATTTTATTAACAGAATTGTCGACAATGAAACAACAAAATTTTCTAAGTTCGGCTCTGGGATCACAAAATATAAGGTTAGCGTAGAAAATCTTCCAAAGAGTTAATTGAAATTTATTTTTTTATTTCCACTAAAAGATTCTCGGCAAAAAATTATTGTAAATATAGCTTTTGTTGAATCTGAAGCTCTTCTTATCTGCATGAACTTAATGTTTTAAAAATCTTATACACTTTTTCTCTTGGTCCCTAAGACTGGTGCATAAGTGAGAATTCACTCTATTTTATAAATGAATTCGCTTAATACATTAAAATGTCCCTAATCCTTCTTTAAAATCATAATTCAAACAATAATAATTAAAATACTATTTCTCAAAATAATATTAAATTATTTATGCACATCAAAGATTCTGCAGATGATAAAAAAAAGTTAATTGATAAATCAGTTTAACTATTAATAAATCTAAAAATTTGTCTGTATCAGCGGAATTGGTTAGTCATAGTTGCTTTTCTTAATGTAATTTATTCAAAATAGAACAGTTTTACATAAAAGCTATTTTTTAAATTTAATTTATCTTGAAGAAAACTTTTCCAATTGATTATAATCAAATTTTTGTCGTTTCCATATGGTTCGCCCCCTATTACAATAATTTAAAACATGTTTGTTTAAACACTTACTATGCTGCGGTTAGATTGACTAGCAAACAACAACTCTTTTGCTCAAGCCAAAACAGATTATGTAAATAAAATAAGAAAATTATCAATAAAAAAAGCTGCTCGATTTTTTCGTTCAGCTGTGTTTCAAACTACTCGTAAATTTACATTTAAATTAGTGTTCAATGGAATCTAATATTAAAGCATATTGTGTCTAATAAACTAATAATTATATCAGCCTAGCACTTTTATACAAAACTCAATGTAAGGATTTGATATTTAGTTTAAGAAAAAAAATTCCTTTAAGTGGTAAGATGTAAGTTGTCAATGGAACAAGAGTCGAATTTGGAGCATTTCAGCTACTTGGAAGGTGAAGTTGATAAGCACAGAGACGCAGTACTTTACTCAGTTGGAAAATAGTAGAAATTTCAATTGCAAGTTACCAATGTTACAAACATGAAAGCGAATTAATTCAATAAATAATAAACACATTAAGTAATGAAACTTACAGAAATTCATGGAGGACTGGCACAGGTTTAAAAAGCTAAAAGAAAAAAAAAGGTCTTATTTTCATGTGAATATTAACTTGAGATATACAGTAAAAATATTTTTCGCTTAACTTTTAGCAAAAATTTAAAAAGCATTACACAACGGGCACCCAGAAAGTTTGAATGAAAATTAGAATAATATTTTTTAGAAATTAGAATGAGAGAAATAACTTGAAAGCCAGGAAATTTTCTTAACAGAATTGTGAACAATCAAAAGACAAAATTTTCTAAGTTCGGCTCTAGGATCACAAAATATAAGGTTAGCATTAAAAATCTTTCAAGGAGTTAATTCAAAAATTTTAATTTCCTCTAAACGATTCTCTGCAAAAAATTATTATAAATTTAGCTTTCAGTGATTCGGAAGCAGTTATAACTTGTTTTCTCAATAGGATACAAGTTAAATTTGAAGCACCTCGGCTGCTTCGAAAGTGGTCAAACATCCTTCTAAGAAGTTGTATTTGTCAATAAAATGGTATTGTACTCAGTCTATAGCGGTCAGGAAATGATTGTAATTGAAATTGTCAACAAGCACAGAGCTCCTGTAGATTTTAGTGCTCTAACTAGCCGAAAAGTAGAAATTTTGATCGCACGTTACCAATACGAGAGCGAGTTCATTAAATTAATAATAATAAACACAGTAGGTAATAAGAAAACTTATAGAAATTCATGGAGAACTGTCACCGGTTTTCTAACATTTTTAAAGCTAATAGAAAAAGAGTTGTTTGTTATTTTTATTGATTATTAATTTTATTTTCATATTGTATTGAACTTTTATATATTTTTGTAATCCCTATAAAAATCGTGCATATTTTTATGTAAATATTAACTTGAAATTCACAATAAAAACATTATTCATTTAACTTTTAACAAAAATTATGAAGTAACTTAACATTGATTTTAAAATATAAAAGAATTTTGTAATATTTCTTTTTGTGTAAATGGGGTTAGCCAATATACAATTAAGTATGAGCAACTGCATGCTAAAAAACTTTCCATAATCTACATTTTTTTAGGTTGTTTAATAATTCACAGCATGATTCTCCGTAATTATTTATATTAACATGTCCAAATAACTTATTCATCTTAATTTAAACTATTAAATATAAATTATTAGACCTTTACCTATTTTTACACTTGAATTTAGCTCAAAATTTCATTAAAATGAAATACATAATACAGAAAACATTTTCAATATTACTAAGCAATTAATTAACTAAAATCTAAATATTATTTAATATAATGAAATAAGTTTTAATGAAAATTCTTGATTATTATACAAACCTATTTTCTTAATATACTTAGATAAACCTGATTTATATTAACATATTATTATGAATTGTACTTAATATACAACATATTATGAATTGCACTTAAAGAGTCATCATACAACAGAATTCATATTTGTTTTTGGCGTGCTACTGCTCGATTGTCGCCAAAAATTTGGCGGCGATCTTGGTGTTGATAAAACATTTGTCTGTAGTTTTTCATTGAATTAATTTTACAATTTTTTATTTTTCTATCTTAGAAAGGTGTTAATTATGATGTATTAGTTGAATAAAGATGATAGCCCATCTAAAACAGCACTTCAAACCCGGTTCCTTGCAAACCGAAATCTGCACGTCGTAAACATATTTGAACAATAGTAAATCAATAATGATTAAAATAAAAACTTCAATGTAAAAGAAAAAAATAAAACCTTACCTTTTTTGAAAATTATAAGAATCTTTAAGACAAGATCAATGTCCGCAACTTGCGCTTTCCAACGAGCTACGTAATTCTTTTAGTAAACAATAACTTCACAGTTACAGTTACTCGCTCGAACGCTTCACTGGCGGCAGCAGACAACTTTAATTCGGTGGCCCATTGGGTAGATTCAGACTGACGCGATGGGGCTGTTTGTGAAGTACAGGCCCAACTCTTCCTACAATGTTGGCAAAAGTTCAAAGGGCGGCCCAGCAATCAACCCAGCTGACAGTAATTTGCACCGTCACTTTTCAATCAGTACTGTCAGTAATTTCGAAGATGGCCAGAATTTATGTCTTTGTTGGGTTAGCTTCAATAAAATAACTGCGTTAAAGGAAGCAACTAGCGTTTTAAATTTAGCGTATAAAAAGTGCCATTTTCGATCTGAAACGAACCAAACATTTAATGAAACTTCGGAAAAAGACACAGAATCCTCTGTAATTGTATGGGGGGACATTCTCATACTCCTTTTAAAATCTATTGTTTTAATTGCATTTATTTTGTCTGCAGTCCTTGGAAATGCTCTCGTTATCACCAGTGTTTACCAGAGCCCAAAATTAAAAAGCCACACTAATTATTTCGTAGTATCTCTGGTCTGCGCTGACATTTTTGTGGCTCTGTTTGCTATGACATTTAATGCCGTTCGCACAATAAGTGAAAATTAGAAATTAGGCCGATTCCTATGCGATTTCTAGAATACCTGTGACGTTCTTTTTTCAACAACTTCGATTCTACACCTATGCTGTATTAGCCTGGATCGTTATTATGCGATCGTTTATCCTTTCAACCATTCCTGGAAAATGACCAGTCGTAAAGTTTTCACCATGATCGCAAGAGTTTGGTTAGTGTCAGCATTTCTTAGCATCGTACCCGAAACTTGTGCCATGTTTTGTAAAAAAATCAATGCTGAACTTTTAAATAAGGAATTAATGAATCGAAAAAATTCAAATCCAATAATTTAAATAATAATATTATCAAAAAAAAGTTTTTAGCTTTCAATAACAGGTAAAGCATTAAAACAAGTAATGTGTAATTTCCATTCTGAATAATCTAAAATTTCATTAAATTACTATCAAATTTAGAAAAATCATTTCTGGTTCTAATACTCACTTAACTGAACCTGTCGCTCTTTTAAATAAAACTATTAACAATATCAGTGAAGTAGGTTTTTCATGCTTTATTATAATGAATCAACCTATTTTAGGTTTCATTCAACAGAATCACATCGCTTGCGACTTTCTGTTTTTCTAAGATTTCTTTAATGACACCTCACTCTCTGAACTAAGAAGTATTCTTTTGACTTATTACTATGATTATTAAAATATCCTATAAAAATATTAATTGTGAATTCGATTACTGGATAATTCTGATTAATATGCGTCAATTTAATAATTATCTCTAAAATGGAAAACATCTTTTTATTCATGTAGATGGAAGTTTTCGTCACTTCTGGCTAAATTAGCTTCACACTAATTAAAAAAAATTATACGCTAAATATCAAATTTCCTTTTAAATTTATAGATATTTTAAATTATTTTTAATTTCAAAATCATATAATTTTCTTAAGTAACATTTATCCTGAATAATAAGTATTTCTTTGAAATCATGGCGATAATTTTAGTACTTTTGTATTAAAAAAAGAAGAAATGTTGACATATAGGGTAAAAGGAATGATTTTAAGTTTAATAAAACTATTACATGAAATTTAAATGTTTCTAAAAAAGTTTAATTAAATATTTATTTTAATCAAATAAATGGAATTAAAAAAAATTTGCGGCACTATTTATTAATCCAAGGAAAAAAATAGACAGACTTTTTCCAACTTTGTTTAAAAACAATTAAAACAAATTTAATTAAATGCTATATGAAATCATTGAGTGAATTGTGTATTAAAATGTACAAATTAATGTATTTTTATAAAAAATTATTAGTTATCTAGATTAATATCTTTACTATGTGGAAATTCAATTCGGGGAAATTTGAAACCTTTTTTTAACTAATCAACCATCTCTGTCAGTATTATTCAATAAATGCTAACTATTACTGTAAAAATCATTGAATTAAAATGTATTAAAAATTTTATTTTTATTAAGAATAAACATTGAATTATCCATTATATTAGATTATTTTCTTGCGCAAATCTAGTTTTTGGACCAATCCAAGGAAGCAGAAAAATTTTAATGTGGTTTCTTATTTTCGTAGAAACGCTCTTAAAAAAAATTTGACATATCCCACAATCCTCAATTTGCGCTTTATTTTCATATTTCGAAATCTGGAAATTTAGTTACGAAAATATTTCTAAATCATGGTAGTCAGAAGGGGATTTTTGCTGTTTAATTAGAGTGATGAAATAAAAATTAATTTTTTCACGTAAGCACCGTTCTACCCTGTAGATGAGTCTGTATGTCTTTATTTGTATGTGTGTTTTGTTTTCCAGAATATTAGTGATTTTTTCCTTGATACAACTTTATTTTTGAATCAGTCTCTTTCTTTTTTCCCTTTCGTTGTTTCTCATATTATTGTGCTGATATATTTTTCTCTGATTCTATTAATAGAGTATTGGATGGCGCTTTCTTTGCGGATAAAATCGTGCGAGCCAATGACAAGATTATATTTCTTCTTATTATTTTGTTTGATTTTGGTTGATTTTTAATTTTTTTTTTAATTTCCAATATTTTTATTAGTTTTATGTTTCCATTTAATGTGTTTTTTCCTTCTTTAATTCTTTCTGTGTTTTTATTAAATTTTATTCTATATTGGACTCTATTTATTTGCAGCTTATATAAGCAAATAAAATTGAAGTGATAATTAAGGAAATAGGTGATAACATTTTCTAACTAACCGATGGATTTGTATATTTAAAACCAAATAATATGTCCAGTTTCTTAAACACGAGACTTCGGAGTGTCCATTTTTTTAGACGCGCAATTTGAACTATGATTATTTCCTTAAACACGCTTTCTGAACTGCGTCCAGAATAAAAAGCTCTTCGACGACTTATTTAAATTATTATATTTTATTCAATTTTTGAAGATATTAAAACATAATAAATTGATACGCAAGCTTTATAAATTTCAAGATTAAATTGCATTTCTGAAACAAAAGTTATTCAAATATACTAGTATATTCTACATCATGCTAAAAATGTTATTGAATAAATTATTATATTAAAATATTGAATATTTTATTAATTATTTTAATTTTCTCGCATTTCTAATTTAACAAACATTATAATTTCTTCAATTATGAGTAAATAACTACAGATATATTATCATAAATTATCTATTATCATAAATTATCTATTATATAAATAATTCTTAATGGTTATTAATTTATGAAACAATAGAGAGCAAAATTTATCAATTTCATTTTAACAAGTTGGATAAATTAATATTTATTGTTAAAACTTTGGCAAAATCTTTGCGATGAAAAATTTTTTAGTAACATTTTCAACTGTACGTTGTTTTAAAATGTATCATAAAATTAGCTTCATACGAAAAAATTAAAAATATTCTGATGTATATTTTTTAAGCTATTTTAAAATTTTTTTTTTTTTTTCTATTTAGAAAATCAAATTTTTTACCGCAGAATACGCATAAAAGTTTTAGGTATTGAACATATAAGTGTGTTTTTTAACAAAATTTGATTTCCAACAAATTTGAAAGAATTGTTTGTTATACAGAAAATACAGTAGAATGATGAAATTATGATTGGTTGAAAACATATTTGATAATTGATTAGTAACAATATCTAACTGATAACTAGTAACAATATCTAATTGATTAGTAATTTATAATTTTACCTAGTATATATATATATATCTATATCTATATATATATATATATATATATATATATATATATATATATATATATATATATATATATATATATATATATATTACTGTTAGGCTCGAACACTAGTTACACAATACTACAAATTAATTATCTAAAATATTTTGAACAAATCATAATTTCTTCATTCTACTGTATTTTCTGTATAGCAAGCAACTCTTTCCAATCTGTTAGAAAACACTTAACTATTCAATCCTCAAAAATCTTATATGCAGTCTGAAGTAAACAATTTTTAATTCTAGAAAAAACACAATTACATTTTTTGAAATAATTTAAAGAAAATGTGCGTCTGAATATTTTAAATTTTATTGCATAAAACGAAATTTATGACACATTTAAAACAATGTATAGCTAAAATTTGTATTTAAAAACAGCTTCATTGCAAATATTTTGTCATATGTTTTAACATTAAATCTAAATTGTCTTATTTAAAATTGATAAATTCTGATTACCATTATTTTATAAATTAATAACGCCTAAGAATTATTTCTATTATAAATACTTATGTATCTTTATATGAAATTATTTACTCATAAGTGAATAAATTACAGTGTTTGTTAAAATAGCAATGCTTGTAAGCAAGTATATGCACTTGTTACTGCAGAAAGAAATGTGTCCCGACGAAAGCTTTTACGCCTTCGTCAGGACACAAAATATATATTTTTTCTTTCTGTTTATAATTCTATGATATTGTATTTATATATTTTTAATAATTATATTAAAGTAATTAGAGTATACAATGCCAGGCTTTTTAAAACTTGAATTTATCCCACACTTAGTTTTTGAAATAGCTTAAAGAAAATATGCGTCTGAATATTTTAAACTTTAATGCATAAAACGAAATTTATGACACATTTAAATCAATGTATAGCTGAAAATTTTATTTAAAAACTGCTTCATTGCAAATATTTTGACAATGTTTTAACAATAAATCTAAATTGTTTAACGTATTGAATGAAATTGATAAATTCTGATTACCATTATTTCGTAAATTAACAACGCCTAAGAATTATTTCTATTATAAAATACTTATGTTTCTTTATATGTAATTATTTACTCATAAGTGAATAAATTACAATGTTTGCTAAAATAGCAATGCTTGTAAACAAATATATACACTTATTACTGCTGAAAGAAATGTGTCCTGACGAAAACTTTCACGTTTTCTCATAAAATATATCTTTTTCTTTCGGTTTATAATCCTATGATATTGTATTTCTATATTTTTAATAATTATATTGAAATAATTAGAGTATACAATGCCAGCCTTTTTAAAACTTGAATTTATCCCACACTTAACTTCTTTTAGATCGAAACTATACCTTTGATTTTGTTTTTCTTTAAATACTCCTCTCTTTCGCATATTCCAACTACCACTTTAAAATTTTCAGTTCAGTTTACTGATTTAAAACAATTAACTAAAATTTTAAAAATGAAATCTGTTCAAAAAATTATTCTCCATTCATTGTCGTTGAGTTTTTTTATTCTCTACCTGCATCTTCAAGAAAATGGACGCAGCTTAAAATTTTCATTCATACCAAATTTAGACACACTCGGGAACTTGCCTTTTCTTACTTGTTTAAACATGGAGCATAATTTTTATGGGACAAAGTCTTGGGTTGTCCAGACTGGACTTTTCAAAAAACGATAATTTATAAGAATGCACTTAGTAATTTAGACAAATGAACGCCATTATATTACTTATTTATGTGGATCCATTAATTTATTCTTAAGAAAATAACAATTTTCATAAAAGTTTGAAAAGAGGAATCAAATGTAATCATGCAAATGTAATTTCTTGATATCTTTTCTTCATATTTTAAGTCATATTCATTTTAAAATGTGTATTTTGAGCTGTGTGCAGAAGAAAAGCTCACCAACGAAATATTAAATGAAAAAAATGGAAAGTTTATTTAAGATAAATATTTTTTAAATTTTCCTCCACTTTGGAGAATATATTTTTTGCTTGAAAGTTGCAAAATTATTTCTGAAATTAAGCTTTCATGAAGCATAATTACAAATTAAGATACATCATGATAATTTGCATGCACTTTATCAATTTTAGTATAAAGCAAAGCATACTGTTATAAAGTTAGTTTATCCAGACAATTTTTTTTTGTATTTAAGTAAGAAATTTTAATTTTTCTTCACTTAAATATTAACTTCAAGCTTTTATATATTTTTTCTTCGCTTTAGATCAGGATTTCAATAATTTCATGTAAATTATGATATTGAAAGAACATTGGATAGATTTTCAATTATTAATAACATATTCTTATACTCAATGACAATTTTAGTGTTCCGATAATATAACTTAATAAATTCTTCCTCCAATCTTTTTCATTATGATTTTTTCGTTTTTCTCATACCTACATAACTTAAGTTTTGCATTCCTTTAGGTGCAGTCAAGAAGATTTTTTATAAGAACATAAGTAAGTAAGTTATAAGTAAGAACATTTTTGGAGGTAGCATTAATTTGTTCAACAGAATAAGAATTTCACTGTTCCTGACAAAACTCCTTTTAACCCTTCACATCCACGTATCCAGAATCTGAAATGAGGACAATGCATACTTTTGGTGGAATTAAAAAACATTTTGTGCAGCATCTTTGAAAGTGAAAATTTTTGAAATATTTCTGAGGAATTATTAGAAATGTTTTAAACTTGAAGTTAAGCATAATGAAAAAGAATACTGCGTGAACATAAATATTTTAGGAAATATCATTCATTTCGTGCCAATACAAAAAATGCTTCGCGGATTATTTATGTTAATATTTCTTGAAAATTTTTAGAAAAATTATTTTTGATTGATCTTTAGACAATATAATAAGTGTTGCGCAAACATAATCTTATAAATGTAAATGTTTAAATATTCGTTCTAAATGAATTTAAATGTATGCTAAATTTTTCTCAGCGTTAGTTTTAGGAAAATAATCTTTTCTTACCAGTAACTCACTTGAGTGAAATTGTACCATTTTTCAATTTTTCCAAGAAGAGAAAACTATTTTTCATAATCATACTGGATAAAAAAAAAATTTTGTACCAGTATAATTTTGTTTTGCTTTGTTCAAATACTTAATCTTGTTTAATTCAGGTGTTTGAATTTCAAATCTAAAATTAGTTTTGTTCCTAAAGATACACATTCTTTTTCATAAAAGTCATATATTAGTCTATTTTTTGTCGAAATGCTCATGTTTAAAAACATTATAACAGCAATAGGTCGCGTAAATGTCGTGGCAAACTTTTAGGTGAGTTAGAGCACATCACCATGACGGAATTCCTCGCGGGAAACCATGCATGAAAATGCTGACGTACGCAGCTTGTGGCGCTACCCCTATTGTAACCTGTTCAAAAGAAGCAGTTCTTTATAGGGATGCGCCCGAACAGGGGCATGGAGACATTTTTGGGCATGGGTTCTTATGAAATTTTAATAACTATGATGTGCTTTAACTTCTTTAAAAGTTTGTCGCAAAATTTACGTGAAACCCTATTATAAATAAAGTTTTTAAAATGATAGTCTTAAAATGTCGCTTCAAAAACGTAACTTGGATAGATACCGATTGCAGATTTTAAAGCTGTGTTGCAATAATATTTAAGATATGTTAAAAAAATCCATGAAACAGTAAACAAAAAAAATTGCTCTTCAGTGTAATTTATGTATTTAAATCTTTTAGATTATTATCAAGCTTTTAGTGGATTATTAAAATCTAAATTGCGAGTTATAAATCAGCTAAGAACTTTAAATTGATCCAATACAATAAATTTTCGCCAAAAAATGTCTTAAATGTTTTTGAAAAATTTAAATATTTCTCACGATTAAATAAAATGCGACAATAGCAGTTTTTATATCTAAAAACTATTGTATATTAGATTCTACATAGCATTTTTTGAATCAGATCTTTAATGTTTTATGGCCTTTAAACTATTTTTAGAGAAAGTTATTTATGTATACAAGGATCTTCAAATTTATTCTCAGTATTTCTTTAAACTTTAGATTAAAAACGTAGAGTAGTAGAAATGGATTTATTAGAAATCTTAGATAAATATTTAGTGTTTTTAAGGTAACATGAAAATTCCCACTCAGAAAAAAATTTATTGGGAAGCATGGTAATCCAAAGCACTTTGGAAATGACTTTTGGTAAAATTTACTATAAAATTTTTTACCATGCTGTTTGTTGGTAAATGCAATGAAATTTCGTAATTTTTATATTATGCTTTAAAGCAAGGCATAAAAACCGTTTGTAAGGTTTAATTTACTCTTCAGTTTTGTACTTTTACTGAAGGAGTGGTAATAAAAATTATAACTTTAATACCAGAAATTTCGGCAATTGTTACCATACGAATGGAAAAATTACTAAATGAATGGTTTAGATACCATATTTATTTTAAACTAATACAAAATAAAATGTAATACATTGTTTCATATTAAGTCTATGTTCACTTTTTCTGAACATTCGCTTTTTTTTTAACTAGCAGCTTTTCTATCCTGTAGCAGTAATTGGTGCTATATAATAATTTGTTTTTAATATTTTAATGTTTGATACAGATATTAAACTCTTCTTCAAATATGTATGAAAAATATTTAAAAATGTATATATACATACATACATACATATATATATATATATATATATATATATATATATATATATATATATATATATATATATATATATATATATATATATATATATATATATATATATATATATATATATATATATATATATATATATATATATATATATATATATACATACATACATACATACATACATACATACATACATACATATATATATATATATATATATATATATATATATATACATACATACATACATACATACATACATATATATATATATATATATATGTATATATATGATATAATAAATTCAAATCAAGGAAAAAGGACGACTCCAAAAATTCAAATATAAATTTTTTAATTGAATAATGCAAAAATAAGAGTTAATATTTAAGTTTATTTACTTCAATATCATATCTACAAAGAACATCCCAAAAAAGAAAGGAATTTTTTATCTAATTTTATTCTATTTCAAATGCATTTTGCTAAATCAAATGTACGATCAATAGAATTGTTATGCAACAACGTCACATCGTCTTTCGAATTAGGAATTCCAGAGTCCCAGCATCAGGTTAGAACACGCTCATATAAACATCTTCTAAGCATTTAATATAAGTGTATAAATAAAAGAACAAGTTGGCTAAATGGCTGTTATTTAGAAAATGCTCCTACGCTTTAAATAAAATAAAACTACATGCTCACACACATGTTAGGGATTGCAAATGCTACCATTAAAACAACTTATTAGATTTGTCGAATACATGAAGACGAGACATATACAATAAAGATTTTCGAAATTATTTGTATCTCCTTTTTCATATGATTAGAAATATTTCGAATTCATGCATGTAATCAAATTGGCCAAATCTCTGCGGGATCGGTACCTGAGTCCTAAGCATTAATTTGAATCTATTTTCATGGAAATATTTGAGTTAGCTTAAATACTTTAGAATTGAATTTTGTGTTTAAATTATACAAATGCTTGTCGAATACCCGTTCTTCGTACGAGGTAGGAAAAAAGAGTAAATAATCAATAAATTGGTATTTTTTAACAATACAAAATTATTCACAATACTGAAAGGCGTATGCTGACAAAATAAATGAAGCTAAAATTTTTCCTCTTTTTTCATTTATTACTTGTTGCAATGTTATTCATTTGAGCAAAATATATTTCTAGAAGCTAAATAAAAGTTAGCTAAGTTTATTTGGCATAACGCTATTGCTCATTGCCTACTCATACGAGTCAAAGTTAATCAATATCTAGGAATTCTTTCCTGTACCCGTCCTTTTTGGGAGCTCTAAGAATTCCTATTATTATAGTATCATACATGACAATACTTTTACTTTCGTTACAAGTAATGAAAGTAAAAGGAAAAAATGCGTACTCTTACATGTTCAAAATATTTAAAGCTTTTTTTCAAACAAGTTTTTAATTTTCTTGAAATTTATAAATTAACTATATAATATATTACTTTAACAGTTAACTTCATTTCATTTAACTGTTTTGAGGATCAGTTCTTTTTAAGGGTTAGCCTGAATTGCACAACAATATCTCTAATCTTTGTTAGTTTTTCTTCGCCTTAGAAAAATTCTCTCAGGAAAGTAGAATAGGAAAAAAAATTCTGCATGAATCAGTAGAAATAATGTTAAGATATGATGTGGAAGAATGAAATTATTTTCATCAAAATGTTTTGAAGAAAAAGTTTTAGGCGGGGGGGGGATGTCCACTGAAATAACTGCAACCGAAGAATTATCTCGGTATACTATTTCAAAAAAATAGTTCATCGATCCTTTAAGTTTTTAAGAGTTCTAATTGTCCTGAAAGTCTACTGAACGCCTTTGAACAGAGAGCTTGGATTATAACGAATTTGAATTAAACTATAATTTAATTTAAATAGAGAAGCTAGCAAACATCACTGATAATATCTTTTACGTATTTGGAAAAGCAGAATTATTTAAAATTTAAATCATAGCAATAACTAAGTTAACGAGAAAAAATCATTATTCAAGCGTTACTCCCGATCGAAAGGACGAATTGAAATTTTCAGATGATTTTGAAGATCGGAAGGGGGGCTGGAGGATAAATTATATACCCCATACAACCACTGTTTAAATTTCAGGATGATATCACAAATGGTTCAGAGAGACACACAGACAAATTCTTCACATTATCCCGTTAACGCCCAACTTAATATAAAATTGAAATTTTGTTGAAAACTTTCAAAATTATGTTTAAAATACTTAAATTAAATATAATATGCAATTAAACTCCACACCATTATTTTAGGAGCCAAGATAATTACTCTCCTATAAATAGGACGCTGGGCGGATATGGAAGTTTTTGAACACTTAGTACTTCTTCTTTGCTTTCAGTTACTTGATTACTTTTCTGTTCCCAAACAATTGAACTTTAATATTTAATGCAAAATAAGTTGAAACACAAATAAATTTGACATTTTTTATTAAAGTTTAACATATTCACACTATTTATGGTAATTTGGAAAACATTTTGTACATAGAGTTACATTACATTTCATGCAAAATGTAAGAGGTTTTCCCGAACAATTTTGCATTAGACATCGTCTTTGTTTTTCTCTTTTACCAATTATATGGCCAAGTCCATCACGTCTAACATTGTCTAATACCTTTACTCGAGATGAAATTGTATAACCTTGTCTACCAATTTGTTTTTGTCCTGTGTTGCCTTATCTTAGATAGGCTATTGCAATATGTCTCCTTATTTCCTTGATACTCTTTGTCTCTGCATTTACCATGTTGTAAATAATGCAGGTATTTACAACAGCCATGTCTGTAATTCGGGTAAAAAGAGGGCAATAAAATTTTTTTCCACGGATTTTTATGGTATGTTTCTCTAAGAGCTAATCATGAGAATCTACACCACCCATGTTTTTGTTATAATTGTTTACGAGACATGGCTGTTCGATTTTATTTTTTTCAGCTTTTCCTTTTTCCCGCCTTGAAACAGCTGTTAGTGGCTCAATTATGTCAAAATTTTTCGCAAGTGTAACGCATTTGATATCATTCCATTTTACCGCAGTAATTTTATTTTTCACATCAAAGTAGAAATCATGTTAACCACGGCTAGTCTTTTTGAAAATAGTATCAATTTCAAGGGGACAATGCTGTATTCTGTCACTTCTTATTGTTCCTGTTGCTCGAAATCCGCTCTTTCTTAGGTCAACTTACAAATTATAGGAATTAAAAAAATTATCAAAATAAACTATATGACTATTGGGATCAGTAACTGGCTGAAGCATTTTTATTACAACTCGAGTTCCCAATGGCTCTTTTGAAAGAACGACGGTAGAAGCAGCTTCGACAACTTCCTTGCCACAATACAAATCAAAATTATAGCAGTAGCCATTGTTCCCACATAATGCCCACATCTTATACCCAAACCTTATGGGTTTACCTTTAATGTATTGCTTGAAGTAATGATGACCGCAATATTGAATCATCATTTCATCAATAGATATATGCTTGTCAAAAATTCCCCATTTCTAAAAAATTGCGTTCATTTCAGTAATTAATTTTCGAATTTTAAAAGCTCTGTCACTTTTTAGGGACTTGGCTTCATTGTTATCAGCAAAATGAATCATAGATTTTATTTCGAAGTATCTGTTTCCAATCATTGAGTTTTTTACTATAGGAACCATTAAATCTTCTTCATCTGACCAATAGTCACGTTCACTTGAAAGTGAATGATATCCAGAGAAAATTAAAAAACCGATAAATGCTTTTAATTCTTCAGTTGCTAAGGAAAAATCTGGTTTGTTTTTCTATTGTTTGGCGCATTTTTCTGTTAAAATATGCTCCAAATACGTCGGAGACGAAAATTCTTCAAAAACTTCTACCGGCGATAGACCCTCTAAAGTGCTTACAGCTTTTTCATAGTTTATTTTTGAGGCATTACTTTCATCAGAAAAAATTATAATTTGGCGGAACTTTTTTCCAACCTGCTATTAAGTCTTTTTTACCTTTCTCACGTGATCCTGATTTCGAGCAACTTCACTTTTTACTTTTGTTTAATAAATCCTTCTCTTTATGATCTCCATGGTTTTCATAAGAAACAGAAATTTCAATACTACTTGCATTTTTTTATAAAATAATTGTTTCATTATTTTTTTAATTTTGCAAGGGAATTTCCATCATTTCAATGTTCATCAGCATTCTATATAAAAGCAAAATTTATTTGATTTTTAAAAACGAAAAATAATTAATTGCACACAATCTTATAATCCAAACTCCTTGGATTCTGTTGTTACTTATATATCATTAAGAAAAATAAATCATTTCAACCCTGACTCCCAAAGGACTCTAACAAACGTTTAGACTAAAAAACTTAATAAATTGGCTTAACTGGGAAGAGTATGTTAATTACACGAAGAGCAACTTATTTTAAAAAGTGGATTTCTTTGAGACAAAAAATGCTCTGTTATTTACTGCGCATTTATTAATTATTTTCTATAATAAAGAACTTAACATTCTCTTTATATTTTTTAGCAATTTTCGGTAAATTTTTTCGGATCTATGCTCGCATTATTGTGATTATTTTCTTACATTATTTCAATTATTTTTGTTTCCAATGTTAATGAGATATTATTTACTTAGTTTATGAGGTTTTCCCACCGGTAATATCTTTATTTTTGTTGAAGAAAACTCGAATAAATAACATTCAAACTTCTAATAATTGAATTTTATTCTTATATTCCTGATCAATACGTTTGCGCAAGTATCATTAGCAAAAATTTGCTGTTTTTTCTATAATCCTTTGCAAATTGGATGATCGGAAAGATTAATAAAGTCTTCTTTGCATTTCAATAATTAGTTGTTTTTTGATTAGTATATGTTAAAATGAGTAGCTTTCATCAAAGTTTCAGTATTATAATTACTTATTATCGATAGGAGATTTTTAAAGTAAGTGAAAAACATTTCTTCACTAAAAAAAATTCCTTTTTTAACAAGATAGTTAACTGAAATAAAATAACTTTAATGCAAAAACTAACACTAGTGCCATTATTTTTGATTAATTTCAATGCTTATTAATTTTGAAAAAGCGCTGTGTGGAAGGAAAACTTAGAGTATTGTAATAGTCAGTTCCCATTTGAACTGCAAAAAGTGCTGATTAGGAAATATTTCATGCAGATCTTTTTTTATTTATAATATTTGTATTATTCAAGTCTTCAACATTTCAAAAAATTATAATTTTGTGCATTAAAATGCTTTTTTGGTGTTTTAATTTTTATTAAAGGAAATCAAAAACATTAGTATTTCAAATTTAATAGAAAGGTTAAATTATTTTATGGTGTTATGGTTACTTTAACTTTATAGTTACTTTAATTATAGTTGCTTAATTATGATTGCTTTAAATTTATTGATTTGGAATAAATGAATTGAAGAAAAGAAAGATTCTGAAACAATATATTTTAAATGAAAATCTTTTTTATTTCAAATATTTTTAACTTATTGAAATAAATCAACTTTCAAAATACAATTTAAAAATAAGCTAAACATCAGGTAAACAAAACAAAGTTTGTAAGAAAATAAAGTTCCGGACATTCTGAATTTTCAGTTTCATATGAAGTTCGCTTTTCAAACAATGAACTGAAAACTGAAAAAAGAGAAAGGAAAATGATAGAGGAAAGGAAATTTATTGCGTTGAGTCCTTGAAACACACTAAAGAGAAAAATACAGTCTCAGCAAAATAATGATTTCATGAAATCAAAAATGCTTTTAATACAAGAATTTAAAAAATTTTGAGTATTCCACCATTTTTAAGTATTAACCATTTTTACTTATAATAACATCATATTAAAAAGTGAATTTGGATTGTAAAAACCTTATTTAAATCCATAACTATAATTTTGTCTGCAATTACAAAATAAATCTGCGACACCTACAACGGAACAGCACTAGTTTTGCCACCAGGGAGAGATATAGAGTTTTCATGATCTTAAGAATATTAAAAACTTGTGATGAGTCTCAAAAGCTAAGTATTTTTCTTCAAGATTGAATTCTTTTAGTTATATATATATGTAATTTTCTTCGTTACTTTTAGAAAGCTTCATTTTAAAGAAATAATGTACTTAATGTTCACATAGAAATAGATTTACTTTGAGTTGCTAACATTTTTTGATGTTTGTTTGTTTATCATTTATGTGAGTTTAAAGTATTTTCTTATAGGGGGCTTAATATACCGGTTGCAAATCATCAATATGTGCCCTTCCTCTCAACTTATATTTACATAACTTGCCGATCTACATAACTATCAATTTAAATCTACATAACGTTCACAGTAAAAATTTATAATTGTATTTCAAATTAATTTCATTAATTGGGAAAACTAAGAATAATATCATTAAAATTCCAAATACAGGTACCAATTTGAGAGTCAAAAAATTTAATATTTTGCCGTTTCAATTTTTTTTTCTTTTTACCAAAACATATTAAAAACATACGTAGTTCTAGAAATTGCGTTTTAGAATTTAGTGATTAGTAGAATATGGTGATATAATTTTTTTTTATGTTTATATCACTAAATATATACTAAGTATATGTATATCTAAAATGTGTATATTAAGTATGTGTATATTAAGTATGTGTATATTAAGCTTTGAGGGACAACAGTACCGAAAATTAAGTAAGAAAAGTGTCGTATCTCACCGACAAAAAGAAAACCTATATCTAAGGAGAAAAAAACACGCAGAAGACAAATAACCAATGCAAAAATAATACTAGAGCGATGGTAGGATAATATTAGAAACAAACGTTATATAATACAATATAAGCCTTTCATATCTTTCTACTAATATTTTAAAGTTAAAATATTTAATAGATTTCTGGAATTGTGATAAGCAAAAGTAAGCAAAGCAAATTTGCAGCTCTAATTCTAATTTATTTTCCGTATCAGAATTCAAAAGTGAAAAATTATTCCATATCTTTTATCAGGGATCAAAGAGAATAGAAATAATTTTTTTTTCCCTTGCTCTTTAATTTTTTGTTACATTGTCTCAGAAATTTTTTAGCCATTTCTCCCAAGCTCTCCAAATTAGAAAAGAAAAATAATCTACAAGTGGAGTGATAATTTGCAACAGTCGCTGCCCAGGTGGAAGATTTCTGTTAACACTGTCCACTGTTGCTTAGCACCTTATTACATTAAACTTTTCATTAAACATGAAACTTAATCCATTCTGAATACTTACGCTCTTATTTCTTCTAATTACTAACGACTACAGTTGATAACTAAATGACGATTGTGCTGACATCTTGTGTGAAATTTTGACATCAATTTAACTTTAGTGTGACTTACATGAGGATACAGCTGATTTCTTTTTTCCAACCTAAGTCGAAGGGTGCAGTAAAAAAAAATTAACACTTTGAAACTCGAATTTAAAAAAGTATGAGTTTAAAAAAAATGCAAAATATGCAATACTTCAGTGCATTATTAAATTAACAAGAAGTAATGCTTACATTAAAGGCTGCTTAAATTTATCAGTTGCTCTTTTGTTGATACGTTTATCTACAATAATATCGCATTTTACAAAAGTTCTTTGTTAATCAAAGCATTTTTCTAGAATATTTAAAGTACAAGTAAAAGAGATATGAGTGGTATCAGATTTTTTTTCCCGCTTAATTTAACTAGTAGTGAAGACATTATAGTACGCGCATTATGTCTTATTGAGTTTTTTTTTAATTTTTTTATCTATTGTAATGGTAAAAATCGTTTTGAATCACATTTATTAAATTGTAATATGCTGAGGCTAACACTTAATTCACCGCTTACAACAAACAGACGTTAATCATCAACTTGAGAATTCATCTTTTTAAAAGAAAATAATAATATTACGCTCTTTTTACTCGGTATAAAAGAGAATTATCAATTTCTGTTTAAACTTCTGAGCGTATTACTTACTTCTATGGCTAAGGACGTATAAGTTTGCTGTTCGTATAATGTCGAGATAAGAGGTGCAATTGCCAAAGAATCCTAGAGGAATTGTAAAAGCTGTTTCAGGGTCGGTGAGGAGGGAGCGGAGTATCCCCATTATATAGTTGTATTTTCTCCATAACCTTCACACCTCTTACTATATCTATAACAATTGTAAAGTTGCTGATAACTGTAAGGCTATGTTGATTATTATGAACCAATTGGTAAAATCAGTCGATAATCAGTTCGCAGGACCACAAGCTGGGAAATCGGATGATATTTTAAACTGCTTAAGATAATATGTGCTTTTTAACGCATAGATTTTTTTTTTTTTTAGTGAATATTTGGGAAATTTTCTTTGCATAAAAATGGAGAAACTTGGAGTCGCAATTAATTGATTGTTCTTTTTTCTTCTTCTTCTAACTACTTTGTACTATTTTTTGATATTGTTCATTTATTCACTGATTTTTATTGGCAGGAATTCTATCACGAAAAATATTAACGCCACTAGTTCCTCACGGAAGTAAATCAGATGTCCCGCGAAACTTTTTGCTGCTATTTGGAAAATTATTTTCATTTCTTTTCTTTAAACACATAGAGCTTTTCAAAGCAAAGCAAAAATTTGAGATGACGCTTTGCTAGATAAAAACACTTTACTAAATTTACACTATACATACGTACACAATAAATATATAATGAACCCTTCAGCGAAATACTGGTTCAAATTAAATACAGTACGAAAAATAAGCCTAATCACGTAATAAATAGATTTGTCATAAACCTGATAGGGTGATAAGCCTTAGGTAATCGGAATAGGATTCTATTTACCTAATGATATACCAACTGGTGCAGTTTTTTGCAGTAACCTCTAGTCTTATGATTAACAGTCATCAAATAAAGACTGATAAGATTTTTTAATTATGTTCGACTGAGAAAATGCATTTTTTGAAATGGGGGGGGGGGGGCTGAGTTATTTTCTCTCCGAAACCTTAATAGCTGTTCCTCTAATAGGTTGGTAATTACCACGATTGATGGCAATGCCTCGCTAAAGTGCCTTAGAACTAGATCCACTTACACATAAAGCAGATAGAACTTGATTCCCATTTAACATTTGTGCGATATTGCGCTGAAAAGATTTACCAAACCCTGGATGTGTATTGTAAACACAGTTGTTTTTATTCTTGATATAATAAAATCTTTCATTACACTCCATGCATATCTGGTAGTTATACTGCATCCTTCTATAGAGGAAGAGTCAAAAGGATCACATACGACATCTGTAATGCATGATAAGGTATAGCCCCTACTTTTTGTGTATTGACAGATCTATATAATATTCAGTAGATAACTTATGTTTAAACCATGAGAGAGAGTTATACTTTTCCTATACAAACGGTCTAGCAGCAATGAATGTGCTAATAATACAAAAAAACACCTTTTTAGCAAAAGGTAAAATAATTTAACAGTTCCTTTACAAGATACTTACATTTAGCATACGTCATTCATTTACACCCCATTGTGGTTGTAAGTAGGAAATTGGAGGTTTTCTGCATGTTTTTGAAATGCAAACTTGCTACATAGGAAAAAAGGTATTGTGTGAAACAAATCTCCAAAGCATTAAGTTCGTGATAGTGAACAGGTTGGGAGCCAAATATGACTAATTTTTCTTCTAATTATATATTAATGACAACCAAGCATATGTATTGCATCGAAGCAAGTAAATTTACATAGAAAGTGTCGTTTGTATTATCAGACAACAATAAAAAAGAGCAAATAAAATATATTTAGAGGCCATCTTCTTGAATGTATACCATTTCTAGAATAGAAAAAATAAGAGGTAACCGCTCTTCTAAAAAAGACACCTTCATGCATGCACGCTCATGTGCCAAAGTCGTAATTTGGGAAAATAACACCCTCCCTAATGCTCAAACTGGCCCCATTCATAAAATATATTTCTTTTACAATATTTAATGAAAGTATTAATTGAAATATGTAATAATCTTAGCTATATTGTTAACGATCGTATTTTATAGAATCAAAACTAGACTTTCGAAAAACAGTAACAAATAAACTATATAACTGTTACAATATTGCATTTTTGCGTATTTAAAATCACTGTTGCTACGGAAATATAAAGTCATTGCAAAAGAAACTTCATAGCAGATACAATTACATTTTATTTCAGAAAAAATAAAAGTGAGAACAACTAACATAATTAAGCAGAGTTAAATTTTTAAATTTTACAAACATGACATACTTAAAAAAAATTTAGCTTGGTGTTGAAGACAATTTAAAAATAAATACCTCTCATTAAAAAATTAAACTAATGGTAGCTAACATTTGAAAATAATTATTTTTACTCTCATCAAAATAGTAAGAAATTTTCAAGCTTCTGATTATATATATTCCGAACTATTAAATAAAATAAAATACTCAAAATAAAGTAAAATAACTTAAAAGCCCTATAAAAATAATTATTGCCAGTTGTGTTCAAACTTTTGATTGATTTAAGGGGACAGTGGATGTTGAAATCATAATTTTTTTAAATTTGAAATTTTTAACATACATGGAAAATGTTAATAATTTTAGACAAAAATCATCTTAATTACTGCATTTAAGTGCAATAAAAATTAAATTGGGGCCTAAAAATTGGAATTTTTATAATAATAATGTATTTTTTTAAAATTCTTGAAAATACTACTCGCGCCTAATTTTGAACTTAGATTCAAAATTTAAGTTCTAAAATGACAAACACTATCAATGTAACAATATCAAGCATGGAATATAAGATAAAGGGGAAAACATTTTTTTTAGAATTTTTTATGTGTTTTTCATAATTTTTTTTAAACATTTTTCCAGTACGACGGCTTTATGAGCTTGTTCTGAAACTTATAGTGTTTAGATATAATAATCCATGCTTTCAAATGTTCGTTAACATATTTTTAGCAAGTGTATCAAATTTCATCAAGTTTTGAGAAAAACTCAGGCGCGAGGTACATTTTTAATGTCGTGTACTACGTAAAAACTTCATTTTGAGAAAAAACCAAAAGAAAACTATTTATGAGAAATAAATAAAAAAACAATACAACAGATTTCTATTAAACATAATAATAGAGAAACACTAATGTTTCTAAGCATTTAAGAACTAGAAAATTAGTATAATATTTTAAATAGAGAAAATTATGCCTATTTATCACGATACAACGATTAACAATTGTCAGATAATAGTTAGGGAATTCTGTGGTTTCATTGACTTTAACAAGTAGACATAAGTAATAAAAATTAAAATAAAACATTATTAACCATAAAAATATGTAGTTTGTTAGTTTAGTATAGTATAGAAAAATAATAAAGGTATAAAAAATAAAAAATATCTATAATTCACCAAACAATGATTGCAGCGTGACAAAAAATTTTTAGATTTTATTCTTTTTATAAAGACGACAAAGATGATAAAGCAACTATACGTTTACTATGTGAGAATAAAAATATGTATTTTCTAAGATTGTAAAAAAAATTACATTATCTATCTAAATATATAAGTTTAGACTATTATCATAAAATAAAACGGTAAATAATTGAAATCAATAAATTATAGTTAGACCAAAGAAAAGTCACTGAAATATTTTTGCAGGGAAAGTTCACTAATTTAAAATGATCCGGCAGCATAACTTGGACCCTCTAATCTTTCATTCTGTTGATTTTTTCTGATTTTGTGAAACTTTTTGCTATTCCGCTTTTCCTTTCAAACCGCAGAAGCCCGTCTTTTGCTATCCGAAATTCTTCTTTTCTCACGTGTTTCAGCTATGTTCACTGATATTTAATTTAATTTTTTATTCTCAAGTACTAGTGTGCTCAAGCAGCTAACATTAAATTCAGTAATGGCGGATATAACAGACAATTCCAACAGATGGTTGGATGAAAAGTTAGTTTCGCTTTAGAAGCGTTCAACCTTCAAGCTCAAATATTGGTTTCGGTTTCGAAAATTGTCAATAACTTCGTAAAAAATTATCGTAAATCAATAATTTTTTTTTTATTTGAAAGATAATGAAGCAAATATGGAATTTCTCTAAAAATCTCAAAATCGATATTTTTGCCATTTTCATCATATTCCAACGTCCACTGTCCCCTGATTTAACAAATTATGATCCATAACAAAAGTTCGGTGATTGAGAAAAATCCCAGATACATAATGTCAGGTAACATTTCAGCAATAAATTACAGGAATATTTAAGCAATCGTTTTGCTCTGCAGCCTCAATTTTCTGCAGGGAGAAGAACTGGAACTTTCTCCATGAAGATAATCGTTTTCTGGACTCTGCGGTGGAGCAAATTCTAGACTTTTGACCGGCCAAGAATGTCTTCGGGCTCAGTTTGCATTATTTTAACATGGTTGACTCACCTCAGTGTAATTTATGCGATACTAGACAAAACATGACTGAGAGCTCATCTCGAGTAATGCCCTGCTTTGACTTGATATCTTTGTTTCGTGCTTCCGATAAATCTACCCGATCTATCCAGCGATGAAATAACTTAAATTTACAAGAAATACCTGCGTACACATATTTACAAAAGCAACCATTTTATTTTCGTAGAACACATCTTGCACAACATTCTTTCTGTTGCCACTCACACTTTTCATATATACACAGGCTAAAATCGTTTTAGTTAATATTTACACTTTAAATGAATGACGTCATCTTATGAGAGTGACGTAACACTCCCACCTTTTAATTATGTGTATTCCAATAATCAAAATAACAAAAAATCTAATATAAATTTAAAATTATGTGTCCAAATATCTTGATGGTATCTTAACAGTTCGGCCACTTCTTGTGGTAACGATGTTTCGTAAGGTACTAGAGAAATTATTATGCTTGTCACCTTCATTTGAAGTTGCGCTTTCGTTTGGAGTTGAACCTTCATTTGGTGTCGAACGTATTTCCAGCGGATAAATCCGCTGCACTGGCCTCAAAAACTCGGTATGTGCTGTTTTAAGTCGAGCCACGCGTATCCTTTTATCTTTACCAGGATAGACGGCAATAACTTTAGCCATCGGCCAGTGTAATCTTTTCTTTAAGTCATCTTCGATTAACACAATCTCGCCAACCTTTAGATCATAATAGTTATTCTTCTTGCGCGGTTGAAGGAGTGTCGCTAGGTATTCGCGGCGAAATCTTCTTCTCAACTGTTCTCTTAACGTCTGTTAATACCTATAGTGTTTTTAAAGATCTATTGTATCCAGCTGATCTAAATCAGGTACTCCCACCGTCGAGATCTCGTGTAAAAACATAGACGGAGAAAGAGGTATTAAGTCATCCAGATCTTCTGAGAGGTATGTAAGAGGTCTTGAATTGATAACTGACTCGCAGTCACATAGAACACTACACATTTCTTCGTATGAAAGGCATGCTTTCCCCAAAATTTTTCGAAGAATATTTTTTACCAATTTCACCATAATCTCCCAAAAGCCTCCCCACCAGGGAGCAGACGGTGGATTAAATTTCCATTCAATTTTGAATGACGTCATCTTATGAGAGTGACGTAACAATCTTCTGTGAAAAAGTATTGGAGAGCCCGCAGTCAAATGGCCTGATAGTCAATAGACTGGCATTTGTAAAATAATATAGCACTGCATTGTTTCGATAAAAGAAATTAAATAAGAATTCAGTTTTTTTCTTATTTTTTTAAATATCTAAGTAACGCTATGTACTTATTTATTTGTATTTAAGACACGGAACAATTCGAAAAGAAAATGTACCGGATATTAAAAATTTGCATCGTTTTTATTTTGATTATGTATTTACATTAGTAGCTCGTTATAGTATAATTTGAAAAATAACAATGAAAATAAACAAATAACTCTGAATAAAATTTTATATAATGATCAACTTTTCAAAAAATAATAATTTTGAAATTAGGTAATAAAAAATGCGTTCTTTTTTATTTTAATATTGCTATTTACAGTAAGCTCCATAATGAAAACTGAATTTCGAGGAATTATGCTGAATTTAAAAGGTTAACTACTATTATTCGTATAAGTTGATTTACAACTAAAACATAACTTTAAAAATAAAAAAAATATAACTTAGAAGCAAGCAATTTGTATTTAACAGTAAATTTTCGCACAGTATTTTGCCATTAACAAATATGCCTTTTCCGGTCTAAATTTGATAACTAATGTTTGGAAGCTAAATATTCTCGAACAAACAGAGATGTTCAGAGTATACTTAAAAACAATAATGCATAACGACCAAAGAACATTAAAAATAATACCTATTTTAGCGACAAAATAGATCAGTTTTTTTCAGCTCTGTAGACCAATTATTTCAGTTTCATTTAGGTAAAGAATCCATAAAAACTAATAAAAAAGATGATATTACGTGATGAATTTTGCATAAATAGTTCTAAAAAAACACGCAATCTATTCTAAAGGAATGTTATGCAAAGTTCTAGCCGATATATAGTTTTAATAACTACAATCTATAACTTCATAGACGAAAGCCAATCTATAACTACAATATCTTAAGCTGGAAATAGGCTGTTTTATGACTAAATTACCTATTCAGACTACAATCAATTTTAACAGTGTTTTTAAAATTTTGTAACAGGCTGGCAAATGGTTTAAATGATTAAAAAGAAATGAAGGTAGCTTGCAAAAGAAAGAGACTTAATGGTAATATATCGTCTCACAAAATTATATTGTAATAATTATATAGGTTTTAAAATTATAATCAATTTTATATAATCTATAAAAATGCAAAGATGAAAATACAGAGAAATTAAGAAAAAATTAAAAAATGGGGAAAGTTTTTAAAAAGAAAATTTTTTAAAAATTCGCAGAACAAAATCAAAAAACTACAATAATTATTATTAACAGTAATTAAAAATCGAAAATTTAGCAGCTAACCATATAATCTCGCCATCAGCTCTCAGTATATCCACAAAAATAGTGCAATTTCCATTAATGTATTAATCAGCCTTTCATCCCTTCAGTGGGTCGATAAATGAGTACCAAGCATGCTTGGGAACTAAACACTGGGGGTTCCACGTTCAGCTGACCACCTGACCAGAACATTTGCTCCTGCAACCCAGTGCCCAAGATCAAGAACACTGAGATGGGCACAGTAGGCCTCGGCCCTCTATGGGCTGTCGTGCCACTGAGTTTAGTTTATTAATGTATTAATGTAGAAAGAACAACATATATCAATAAAATAGTGTGAGAAGCATCAAAGAAAAAAAGCCGATTCGTAAAGTAAATTTTTGAATCGGATTCGTATTCTTTTCTTTGGTGCTTCTCACACATATGCATTAATAATTTGGTTATATTAATACAAAATTAAAAAAATCTTTTTCTTTTTCTTTGTTTACGAATTTTAGAATAGATTGGGAAAAACATCACGGGAAGTGGCACTTGACCTTAAGAAACATCAGTAGAGGGAGAACCGACCAAGTGTAATTAGAAAATTAATATCAAGTCTGATCTAACATGTATTTCGAACATTTACCAAAATGACCGTTAATGACAATCATCGGTCACCAATGTTTTCAAGGAAAGTCAGCAACTACTATTTCAGTCCTGAAACGTAACCCATACAGATGTTTGATATTGTCGTTATTTCCTTTATAATAGTTATCATACATTCTTTATTTTTTTTATTATTTATCTTTACAGAAAAGCAAAATAATAATAATAAACCACCTTCGTTTGAGTTGCAACCTCTCGCCATATTTGTTTCACAGCCATACTTGCTTTTAGCAACAATTTTTTCTCTCCCTTTACTCCTCAAGTTTTTAAAGGAAATATTAGCTCTATTGCACTTTTATAAGTAAAATAATCTGTTCATAACGAGAGGAGGGAGAGAGAATGAAATATAGAGAGCTAAAACAAGGAGTAAGCCGTAGAGTTGTCATGGTAACCAGGTAAGGGAGAATTTCTCCTTCTCAGAAACCTGGGCAAAGAATATATATCCCCTATATATTCTTTGACCTGGGGGCTCAGCTTTACAGGGAAGCTAAAGAAAGCGCTTGTTAATCTAAGAGCATTTAGTTTTAAAATTCGCTTCGTTTACCTTTTTCTTTTAATCGGGTAAGAATGTTTCGATTTGGATCAATCTCAATTTACAAACTCTAAATTCGATAGTGATCCGTATTTCATTCATATACTGGTAATTACAGTGAAAATAATTTCCTCAGCTGTTGATTTACGTATATTTGATATTTTAAATATATACATTTCATATTTGTAGTTAGTTGTTTTCAAGGAATGTGGATAGCCCATGTTTATTAAATATTTAGTAAAATTAACTTTAAAATTATTTTTCTGCCCTTCCTATTTAAGGAGTGTCTCCTTTCGACTTACATTTTTCGACTATCATAATTTTTTTTCTTCCATTTTCAAGGGAATCAAAATAATTTCAAAACAAGTGATGCAAATCGTTTCAGAATAAATGATTAATATGAGTAAAGGGTATCAAATATATAATTTCAGAAATTTAGAATGCAAAGAAAAAAAAATTGCGCGTGACTAGCTTTACATGTGTTAAAATATTCTATATGTTAAATTATGTTAAAATATTCCTTTCAACGCTTAAATTTTTATTCTGAAATTTGTGAAAACAATATAACTTTGTCTAGAGCCTAAATAAGTGCTGTCATGCCACTGGTTCTTGGTTTGATAATCGGGCCGGGCAAGGTAGACTCAGTCCTTCATCCCTTCAGAGGGTCCATAAAATGAGTACCAAGCATGCTTAGGAACTAAACACTGGTTGTTCCGCGTTGGGCTAAACACCCAAACCGAAACATCTGCTGTTGCACTTCAGAGCCCAAAGATTAAGAAAACTGAGATGGGCACAGTATGCTTTGGCCCTCTATGGGCTATCGCGATACTGATTTTAGTTCAGTAAAGTCTAAGTAATTGTTTGGCAGAGTATAGTTCGTTTTTTTAGTAACTTGAATCATAAGGGAGTGTAACGTTCCTAATGTAGTTGCACAACGCATAATGATTAAGTTTTTAAAAAGAGAAAATTTAAAAACTATATAAATTTCCCTCATATTAATGGCACAAATCGAAAATGATACCCAGTCATGCGCTTAAGCATGCAAATAGGAGAAGATATTAAAATAATTCAGTGAAAAAGTTGAAAACTTCTCTCATGCTCTTCAACCAGGAACGAGTCTTACTACAAAGGAAATTGACCAACTTCGTGACCTTATTTATAATAACTGACGAAGGAAAGTTTGAGAGAAATTAATGCTATAACAGAGATGAGTTAAAGAATTATGCGAAGCAAAATTCATGACAATTTCGAATATCGAAAAATCTCATTGAGGTGGGTGCCTAGACTTTTAAACACAAATTAAAAGGAAGTAAGAAAAACATTCGTCAAAAACCTCATAAACTCGCAGTAACACAACAAAATTTACAGGCCTTGCACCGGGAAACTGTAGAACATCCTCGCTATAGTCTCTACTTGGCAACTTCTGACTACCATTTGTTTAGACCCTTAAAGAAGCCTTGAGGGGGAAGGAGATTTTCATTCAATGAAGAGGTCGAAGAGTTTGGGCGCAATTAGTTTACTACACGACCTACTTCTTTTTAATTCCACTGGGACTAAAAAACTTCAAAAACTTCAAAAAAATTATGTGGAAGTTCACGGAAACTATATAAAAGAATAAAATTTCTGCATTATTTGAAAATAAAATTTTAATATTTAATTATTAAAAAATTCGCATTTATATTTGAACCCTCCTCGTTAATATTTATTATTTTTTTTAATATTTTCTTTAATGATAATTGAAAAAGTTTAAATTATAAGGTATACAATTTCTTTAGATCATTTTAAATAATGCAATTTTAAGTTGCTAAATTCAAATTTAGAGTGAAATTAGTCGATTAGGTTCTGAGAAATCAAATTTTAAATCTATTAATTTTTTAAAATTCAATTTTTCAATAACTATTTGACCGATTTCGATCAAATTTTATATTTCTACTGCGTAAAATTGTATTCCTTAAAATCATGTAAAAAATACATACATTTTAATTCAACTTGCCCGTCTATTATTAAATAAAATATTAAAAACCAATATATATTTATTTAAAGTTACTTTTTGCATTAAATTATCTTTGGATGAACAAATATTATTATTATTAATCAGAAAAATTTTCAATTTGCCTAAGAAATTCGAGATATATAATGAAATACACAAAGAATATAATTTAGATCCAAACTTTGGATCACTCTCCTGACCAAATTATGGGATTTCCAGATTGCGGCCAAAAATCCGAATTCGTCGTAGAAAAAAAGTATGTTTATTCAGGGACAGTCTGATTTCGTAATTTAAAATATTGTCTGCACTAATTAATTAGCATATTTGAGGCCACCCCCTTGAGAAATTGGGATTGAGGGTGATTTTGAGGGAAATGTTTAGCTATCAAATATGATGGAATGATAAAATATTTTACTAATAATTGTGCTCGGTAGCGATATCACTACATAATTTAATATTTTTTGTTAAATTATTGAATGGATTTATTAAGAAAATGGGCCAGTAGTATCATGAATTTAAGATAAAGTCTTAAAATTTTTTGGTTCGTTTAGTTCTTGCGATAGATTATTAATCATTCTATAACTCTACTTCTTTTAGAGAATAATTATCTGATCTTCGTTCTATTAAATTGAGTGTAACTGCAGACGAACTTTTTTAGAACGTTTTGTACAGTATTATAAGAGAGTTAATTAAATATTATAAGTCTTCTTAAGATTTTTTTTAACATTAAGCGTAGACTTTAACGTAACGTTTTCAACATTAAGCGTATACTTTTAAGTAAATCAATAAATATGTATTTTGGATATTTCTTTAGTGTGGATTATAAAAACTAAGATGAAATTCTGTATTTTTTTAAAAAATCAAAATGGAATTTAATAATTCATTCCATGACATAAAATGTCAAATGTATTGCTGTCCTTGCTTTTTCTATTTTTTTAAACGGCTTTTTCTTCGAAATCAAACTGAAATACTCTAAATAATCGTGCAACGATTTCATTCTAAAAAAACAACGACCTTTTATTTAATTAAATCAGTTCGAACTGTCCCGCTATGGCTCATGAGATGAAGCGTTCGCCTTCCAATGGGTGAATCGGGTTCGATTCCCAGCGATGACTGGTATATACGAATTCCGCATTTTTCACAGTTTCTCCTCTCACGAGTAAGTTTCACTCAACACGTCCTCCACAAAGACCCATCGCTTATCCAAGTAATCTCTTTGTTTTCTGGGGTTGGCTCAAAATATTAAGGACATAGTAACTGTTTCCATAGTAAATGCAAATTCAATAAGTGAATCGGCTAATTTCCAAGGATACCTCAATATGAATTTTTCTGATATGAGCCTACCACCGACATCATTATGAAATTTTAAAGTTTATTTTTTTAAAAAAGGAGATAAAATACCATAGAGGTCACAAAATACAATTAAAGAGAGAAATAAATAAAAGCGATATCTAAATCTAACAATAAGAAGGTGAAGTTGAAAACTGTCTGATTGTCATATGCAGCTCGAAAGTGGTTTAGGATCGCATTCCAACTCCTTTCTTTTACCTCTGCCAATCAAATAGTTTTCAATGCTTTTAATGTCTCCTACCTAGTATATTATTGGTCGAATTTTGATTATATTTTCTTTTCTCCACTCTAAAATGTTATTTTATGATATCTAATGTGTCCAATTTTTTAAGTCCACTTTAGGCAAGGAATTTTAAAACTATATTTTATGCACGTTGCTTATGAAATACCCTGCGTGCAAAAAATATTTTTTATTTTTTGTATAATATAATTTCGGAAAAAATTAAGAATATCTTGGACTGAGTTAAATTGATTTGTATTCCCTAACTTCTTATAACAAAATAAAACAACTATATTTATCTTATTTTGTAATTAAAGTGCATTTTTCTCCAAACTGAAAGATTTTCTAAAAATGCACGTGTGAAAAATATTTAAAAAGGAAAGTTGCAGGACTCAAGACTTAGAAAAAGATAAATAAATTCGTTTGGAAGAACAAATAAAAGAGAATTTAACTTAAAAAAACATTTTTCAATGCTGTGCTTAATAATGATAGATAATAATAAAAATTATTATGAAAAACTTTTGTTAATAAAAACAAAATTGTTGTGCAATTTCAATGTTCTATATTGCACATGAAATTAATCAATCTATTTCTTTCAAAAAAATATTTCGCAAGCATGCGTCAATGCTAAAATATCTATACCAAATGTCTGTTGATGGAAATAGTTTTATTCCTCATTCAGAAATTCTAAACCAAAATCATATTTTCTTATTATTTTTTTCCATTTAATCAACTTATTGCATTAAATTCTTATATTTGTTTAATTTTTAAGCATCATTGTCAGATATATTTGGATTTTACAGTTAAAAATTAATAATGAAAATAATACACTACTATCGATTTTATTATTTCATAAAAATGTAATGGCTGTAGGTTTTCAGTACTCTTAGTGAAAAATTAGAGAAAAATAACTGAAAAATTCAAATTCTTCTTTGATGTGACTGCTAATAACTGCTTCATTCAGAATATTTGCAATGTTGAGAAAAATTTTTCTGATAATTGAAATTTTATATGTATTCAATATATTGTAATCAACAATCGGCTAATATTGCTAATCAATAGTTATAAATTATAATAGCTGGCGATTATAGTTATGGCTAGCCGATTAATATAGCCAAATATATTTTTAACCGAAACATATAAGTTAACAGCAGAAATTGTATTCTTGTTCTTCTTGGAGAATAAAAAAGCAAAACTCGTCTGAAAACAATGCTCAAAAGTCAAATAAATACTTATTTTTAGAATGACAACTCGATTAATTAGGGTATAAACAAGAATTGAGGTCTTTTATTTGAATAAAACTGACAACAAATCATAATATTAAGGAAAAATTGTAAATTATTATTGAAGATAAGACGGATACTTAATTGTGGATGAAAAATGTGTTTGACAATGGAGGAAAGGGCTGTAAATATGATTAAAAGATAATTTGAGCTGAAAAAGATTTCAGAGAAAAACTAGCAATTGAAATCAGACGAAAGCATTATTAGAGTTGACAATAAGTAAGGCAATTTCAAAGAAAGAAATATTGATTTAGGACTGTTTTGGTTTTTATTTAGAGGTCCAGGAGTTGCATATTCCGATTTGTGACAACGAAAAAAAATATCTACATTTTTTTCGTATTTTTGCTAAAAGGATTTCATTTTTATAAGTGAAAAAAACTGCTGAAAAATATCTTTTTTGATGGAATGATATTAAAATTAGCTTACATTCTAACAGCGTAGTATTTTCTTTAAGAAATAAAGCATTTTAAAGAAGAAAAAAAATACTTTATTTCCTTAATCAAAACAAATATTTCAAAGAAACACTTTATCTTTAAAGAAATAAATATATTTTGTTTTCTGTCTAAACTGAGTACTGTCAACTGAAGTTGCTGTGAACATTCTCTAAGGAAAATTGCTTTGCAAGGTAAGATTAGTTATTGGTCTTTGGGTACTCTTTTAATAATTTGGATATGATTATTGACAAGATTATGCAAAAAGTGTTTCTATTTAATGATAGTTTGTCAGTGTAAAATTAGTTTAGTTTCAGGCGGAAAGCATTAAAATGGTTTCAAGCTAAAAGCGAATGTATACCAATCCCCTCTGAAAAGAATTGAAACCCACGAAAAAGCACTTAAATTCCCAACACCTTTTGAATAAAGAAGAATTTCTTGAAAAGAGAAGAACAAAAACTATCGTTACAATTATAACACAAATAGTATTAATGGCATCTTATTAAATTTCAAGTCAGTAGCTGCATTTCAACGTAAGTAAATCCACAAACATGTTTCTTTGGAACTAAATCGAATAGCATTTTTTTATTGCATCAAACTCGTTGTAATTTTAAGTTTTATAGATTTTGAGCATGGAGGCAAAATGTAAGGTAAAGCAAAACAAATTTGCAAAATAATACTCGTGGAACAATTGGAATTTTTTTTTTTTAAGTTCATGAACAAAAGTCGTCCTTTCAGCTTCCCAAATTTTTATTATGCAGGTGCATTCCTTCAACCGGTAGAACGGCCCGTATAGTATTTTTTCCAAATTTAACAGATACTCAAATTAATTTTAGAAAGTTAAATTTTTTTACCAATAAAATTCCCATACATGTTTTTATACCTTTTCAATTTCAAGATTCTAAGTCTTATAGTATATAAATGCAAAGTTGAACACATAAAACAGCGGTTAGTGTCAGCCATTGCGATTTTTTTAGAGATATCTACTTACATTTGAGTAAATGTTTAATTACATTAAATTCGGTCACAAAAACCGGTTTCAAATTTAATTTGTATGATTTTCAACAAATGACGCCACTTTGTTTGACCCCAATTTATGTGTCCCTTTTATATTGTGATCTAAAAATCATTTTTTCTTTCATGATTCTTTTTTTTAAAACTTTGTCTTCTACAAATAACATTTTACAAAATATTTCCAACAGTGAATCTAACTGAGATGGATCAGATATAGCTGAAAAACTTCTGTTTATTTGAATAAAAATTTGATATGTTTCTTTGTTTGCTAAAATTCGAAGTAATTACTTCAAGTTTCGGAGGATTTCCTCCAACAGAGGATTGACACTCCTGATAGCAATTTTTTTCCCGAACCCTCAAATTATGAAAGATTAAATTACAAGTAGGACTGTAAAGAAATTACTTGAAGAATTGTTCCCAGAGAACGGGATGTAGTGTTCCCAAATATGCACCACCTCAGAAAACAAGGAATTGTCAGAACAATTATTTTCAATTAATACAGTTTTATTTCCAAATGAATCTTTGATTTAATATTTTTGTATGTTTTTTGATGCTTTGTTTTCTTAAATTAAAAAATCCTTTTTATAACTGCTTTTCATCTAGATTAACAATTCTATTTCAAGGGCTGATAATATAAATATTCGATTTTTCTTGGTGTAATTTTAAACAATATTTATCAAGAAATTTTCATTTATTTGCTTTTAAAACTTTTTATTCCTCGACTTTTTTTAATATTACTCTTTTAAGTAACTATTAAGAAATTCTTTTTTTTAGGAATTATATTCCATTTTAAATTTCAGAAATATAGTTGTGTTTGAAAAATGGCGCACTATCTTAATTATCACTAAATATGTTTTGAATAAAAGTCATGAAGTTAGTGATATGATCGCCTTACCTACCCATAATGCCCAAAATGTAAAAAAAATTTAACAGGTAAAACTCGTTTTTAACTATTACCCGCCGGAATATGAGATATCAGATACAACATAATTGAACAGTGTAACTCCGCAATATGAAATTCCCGCAAAGTTTTTTAGACTTTAAGAAGCATTTTTTACTATGAGCAATTATGTGCCTTTTTTTAATATTTGTATGTATTTAGTGCAATTTGTGTGTGCTCTTCCAAGTCCTTTTCTAGGTTTTCAAAAGTTATGCGATAATCAAATAAAATAGTTCATTACACATTCTATGGAAACATGCAAAAAATTTATGTGCTAGATTTAAAAAAAATCAGTACTGAAAAAATTATATTGCGTATGGAAATGAAACTATAAAAATTATAAAAATATTAAGCATTCCATCAAATCATACATTGAAGTTTATACTTGAAACAAGTCATTATACAAATATAGAATCACAAACAAACTAGAAGTTGTTTAAATCTATAAGACAAAAATAAGTTAAAACGATAGTAAAAATTTTCGACATTTGCAAAATATAAATAGCGTGCTTAAAAATTATTACACTATGTTAATTGAAAATAACTGTAATTTAAGAAAATGTATCGAACATAAATTAAACTAAGTAATTTGTAATCACTATTATAAATTAATGCTGAAATCATTAAGTAATAATCGAAGTAAGTTTTAAAAAAATCATTGAATGATTTTTAAGAACCACTTGTATAAAAGTACTAAACATAGAGTTAGTTCATTAAATTATAAAAAATTAACTAAAGTTATTATTTTTTTATTAAATTAAGTATGGTTTTTTGTCTGGTATTTCAAAAAAAGTAATTAAGACTTAAAAATTATAAAAAATTTAAAAAATTAATGAGTAGGCACGTGTCCCCTGTACAGATGACAAGGGAACTCTAACCAGAAGACAGAGAACTCCTGGATCAAGAATTGGGAGAAATGTGCCTTCGAGGAGGGCTTTTCGATGGAACTAACCTGCATTTCAGTTACATGGGGAGGAAGACCACGAGAGCTTCCAGCGGTTAGCCTGACGGCAAAGGGACTCTAACTCATGATCCGTCTACCACTGAGTATATATATCAAGTCAGCACTGTGGTTGGTAGTGCAAACCGGATGCGGATTCGTTTTGACCAGAATGAAACCCGGTTCACCTCACTGGAAGGGGAACGCTCTATATCCCCATTCGCAGCTCACACTGATTCTATTGATTCGAATCACTTTGATTATTCATTTTGCTCAATGATATTTATATTTTGTATAATACTTCCCCTTCACAAGTAATGCGATTTGGGTTTGCAATAATATAAGTTGTTGTTCGTGTTGGATTCCAAACATTTTTATATAATAAATTATTTTCTTTATTTTGCTTAACTCTACTCTATTGATATAGAACTAAAAATAAATAATAAGAAAAGCAATGTACAGTTTTTTTTTTCACTCGAAGAATGCTTATATTAAAGCGAAAGTCGTTACTTCATTTATTGAAAAATATTGTACTAGTCGGTTGGTCGGGGGCAAGTAAATTCAAATGTCATTTATAAAACACAAAACAAAATGAACGACTCTCCTCGGATACGAAGTAATAAATGAAAATGTTAAATTTACTTACGAAATTTACTTGCGAAAAACCAAAAAATTACCAAAATATTCATCAAATTTTTAGGCATTAATTTGGCCCTAAAGTGCCCCATAACAATGAAGAAATTAAAATATTAAATAGCAATGATCTTATCAACCATCAACATGCAATCATCCCCCCCCCTCTCTCTCTGCTCTCTATCTTTTAAACTTTGTCGATTTTCTACTTCTTTCACTTCTCCCAACCCGGTTTCTTTTAAGAAAATAAAATAACACAATTTTCTGAAATCGCATTCCTTGTTTTTCTTCCTATTCCTCAGAAATTTATAAATCCTCTCAATTTTTTCCTTCCTTGAAATAGATTTTATTCTATCGCATTGTTGCGATATGCATTTCATTCAAAAATCAAGGAAGGCGAATGTCTTTGAATTACATCGGATCAAAGAGCAAAGGAATATTATTCAAAGAAATTGAATATAATTTTTAACGATTTCAAAGTAAGTAAAATAGAATTTTAATTGGAACTCGTCTAATGTAAGAATATTTTATTACATTATGAGTATATTGAATTTATCATGTTTCAAGTATTTGCAAACCTTTTACTGTTGAGTTGCTAGTTCTCTACTCAAGTTTCTTAAAAAAAGTAAATTTATTTTTCCACTTATTTAGAACTGTTGTCTTAAATATGGTTTCGTTCAATTTTAAAAAGAAAATATGAAAGAAACTCTAATGTTACACTTTTATCTTTGTCTATTCGACAATACATGAGTTTTTTAAACAGCCGAAGATCTTATATGTCGCTGAAAATGAGCCAGATTTCCGTGGTTTCCCTCTTCTTGTAAAGAAAATTCGGGTTATTTATCAAAAAGTCCGCAACAAAATCTAGTTTCTTCCAATAATTAAAAGATCCTTCGTCGTCTGAGTTGAACTTAAATTAAAAGGCTACAGAGATGAACACTGATTGACTGAAAAAAAATTCAAATTTTACGCTTTTATCAAGAAAAAACACAAGTCATTTTTAAACATACAAAAGTTAGATATGATGCTGAAAAAGCACAAGAAAGAAAAGTGTATATGAATAACTTTAAATAAATTTAATGTGAATCTGTATCCAGTCAGATCTCACGGTTGAAAAAATATATGTATGATAGGATTTCAGATTTACAAAACAACATTGAGAATTAATATATTGATCTTATTAGGTAGGAATTAATTTAGTAGAAAATGTAAATATTACAGTCAAATTAAGATAAAAGAAGATCTAGAGCTCAGTCAATAAAAATAGCAAACAAGGAGCCGTTAGGATTTGTTTGAGAAAATCTCAGGTGTCATCACGTGAGAATTCCATAAAATTTCGTCATTGATGACCCAGTCTCCAGTGCTCAGAGTGCTGGCGTAAAATATCCCCATTTTTTGTGAATTATGTAATAAAATTTCATTCCGGCTAATCATGGGAGGTTGTCGTGGTTTCTCTCTCAATGCAACGGAAGTGTGGGTTATTTAACGAATTGGCCACAATGGAATCGAGTTAGTTCTCAATTCGCATCCAGCAAGACCCCTTGTTTTCTAGTTTCTGTTAAAATTAGAGGGTTACGTAGTTGAACCAACTCAGGTTATTAAATATCGTCAAGGGATCTAAAGACATAATGTAATAACACCATTGTTGCTGGTTCCTTTTTGGAACCAGCCAGAAAATTAAGTGGTAGAATCCATTTTCCTCCCATTTTCCATATTTTTAGGGTTTTTGTTCTGTAAGTAAAAAGTTGTCTTATCATTGTATTACTCCGCCAACTATTATATATGGTTTGCCTTACTGAAATCGAGTGGCACTCATGTTGTATCTCTCTGAATCAACACTTTTCATGCTAGCTGAAACCTGTCATAATCTTCACCTTAAAACTTAAGCACGATACTATATCATGGAAGTAGAATCCCCGAATCCGTATGAAAAGCCAATTTTAAAATAAAAAGATGAAAATCTCAGCGTTACTACTTCTCTGGTTAATGCGTGGAAAATCTGTAAGCAGTAGTTCCAACTTTATATGCAGGCGACTTCATTTAAATAACAAGAACGGAGAGGAAAAAATTGTAAATCTTCAACATGTGATTAGAGAATAACGTTTCAAACTTAACAATACTTTTCAAACAATTTTCCTTTTTCTATGTTGGACTCGGTTTCCTCCCACAAAGAAACTTAATCAACGAGTGGCAGAAGTTGTTTTTAATCAGTCAACGAGCTGGACAACTAGTGGTTGTTTTTATCATAGAACTTCGGAAACATAAAACGGGCGGATTCTCTACGGGTAGGCCCATTTCTCGGAAGGCTACATGAACCTAGTTTGCGGGAGCGTCTGCTGAGAAACTAACTTTCTTGAAAACATTCAATTTGTGCATTCTGAACGTCAAAATTGTAATCACAAATGTTCACTGTGGATGAAATCAGTGTGGATAATGGGAAAAAACGCAAGTTGAGACCTGCTGTGAAAAATAAAGCCTATAGTAATAGTCAAGTTAGCAAAAAATCTAGAAATATTAGGGGGATCAGAAAGTAATGTCGTTTCAGTGCATTAAATATTCGTTAGTCTTAAAAACCAATTCATTTGTTTAAATTTGTTTCGATTCATCTTCGATCTGTCATTGAAAGGTTGTTGCCAACGAGGGTGAATACATTATAGAATAAAAATAAAATCTTGGTAATAAATAATGCACAAAAACGGCATTACTTTCCGGTCTCCCTAATATGTCGCCTATATTTAAAAGTTAAATTAAAGGCTCGAACCAATAAATTTCTACTCGAGATACGAACCTAGCAAGACATTTTTGATGAGGACTACAACATATGGGTTAAAACGGCTTTGCGTTTGGAAATAAGTGCCAAAAATCTGGAAAGTGGAACCATTTTTCTTCGCACTATTATATTGATATATTTTGCTTTGTCAATACAATATCAGACTGCGAAGAGAGTTAGAACGCGTATAGTTTTAGATCAGGATACTCTTATTATTCTTATCTCCACAGCTATAATTATTAACTGTACTTTTTCCCTTTGAATTGAAGCAGATCACAATAGATGGATTAATATTAAACTTGAAACCCTCTTCGCAGCACCCCTCATCTAAGCTCACAGTATCTCATTGTGCAGTAAATCCCCTTGCTTCAACAAAATAGTGCTTTTTTTTAAAAAAATTTTATAGAGTTTCTTACCTTAGCCATAAATGACATTATTTAAAAGGATCAAGCATGGGCTTTAAGCTGCAATGATTGTTGTTGCAATTTTTGGTATGGTATATTTACATCGCACTAGAGCTGCACAATGGGCCATTGGCGACGGTTAAAGATGATCCGAAGGCATGCCATCGCAATTTTGATCTCCTGCAGAGGGAATGGCTCCCCTCCTCTGGTAGCCTGACTACCTGCGCACGAAGTCGAGCACTTTATGGTAGAACAGTTTAACGAGGACCGATACCGCGTTCCCTCGTTTCCTATGCTTCCTGATCAAAGTGATCATCCACCCGCTTACTGACAGCAGCCATTCATGCTTGAATTCTGTGCTCTATTGGGAATCGTGTCCTTAAGATCAATCCACCGTGGAACTGTTGCAGTTTTTAGTGATGTATTTTAAGAATAATTGTTTTTCAAATATTTTATTTAATAAACAGTTTTATAAAGATTAATAAGTATACTAAATGTTATGTTACATCTAGATTTAGTTTAATTTAAATGGTTAAGTTTAGGTCATATAACTTTAGTTATAAATCAGACAAAAACAAAAAAATATAAATTAAAATAAAAGCTTTGTACTGTCGATTTAATGGTATAATTGAAAATTAAATATTAATAACATTCACATAAGTTCGTTACTCAAATATATGAAAATAATTAAGCTTTTGTTAACAATTAATACTAAAAGTTAGCGCACTTTTATTCACTAATTTTATGTTTATTCGACCTGTAAAGGATTAGAATTATTCGAAAATTTATTATTCTGGAAATGAATGATTCTGAAAGTTAATGACTTCTTGGAAAGAATTTAGTTTTGTATTTTAAATTTTAATGAAGCATATTTTTGTTCCCGAATGAAAAATAAATTACAAACATGTATTTTGAAAGCTTTTAAAATTATTCTGCCGGTTCTAAGATACACTTGAAATCTTTGATAAATTGCAGATATACTTAAGACTTTTTTTGGTTCATTATCCAACTTAATATTATTCTGTATATTTTTATTGAAAGAACTATTTACACTTATCGATAGATTTATATGAAGTGAATCATTTTAAAAATCATTATTGTGTGAATAGATGAATATCATGGAAAACATTACAGAGATTTTTAAAGCGAATACTTTATGGTCTTCCAGCTAAAATGAAATATCATTTAAATGAAATGGTAGTGAAGCTAAAACGACTTATAACTTAGACTTTCGAAGTGCACAATTCTTGAACTTCATTTAGCTGCCAGTCATTTATCCCCAAAGGCTAGTTTGTTTTATACTGTGTCTTCTTTAAAATATTCATCCATTCAGATTGATCTGATATGAACATTTAAATAATTTTCTCAATTATTAAATAAAGTGCAAAATGTATCATTTCATTTTGAAAAATAAACATGTTGAATATAAGAAGTTCATATAAATAGCGAAGTGTTTTCGAATCAGTGCAAAACTTTATTTACGAATTCAATATACCTTATTCTTATTTTCTACTTTAGTCGTTGCTCTGCAAAAAAACATTTCGTGAACACCAAAAATATTGGCAACTACTTTACACCAAAGTGGTGTTTATACTACACCAAAACCCAAAGATAGTTGGTAACACAAGAACAAGAAAACCCTGGGAACCAAGGATATTGGTGTTCTGATACCCCAAAAATGTTCTTTTACACAAGTTGGTTTAAAGTAGCTGCCACCTTGTTTGTTATTCATGACAATAAAATTAATAATTACAGTAAGATATGATACACATAAGAATCTGTTAAGTAACGATGCAATCTAAAACGAGAATCATAAATTTTTGATGCATATTTACAATATTTCTTAAGATAAAATTAGTTTTCTAATAAAACATACTCACTGAACAGACAGAATATGAATTCGAATAAAGCCGATATGGATATAAGTAAAATATTATGTATTATTTTATACAATTGACAGATTTATGTAAATCTTAAGAGATCATAAATATTTTCAATATAGAACTCAAAGCTTACATTTATTTATAACAGTTATATTGTAGTTTGTCAGATCAATCTGACAAAAGATTGAAATTTCTTTGTAAATAATTGACCAAAATCAATATTTTTAATCAATCATAAGTATTTTATTTTATTTTATATGCGGAATTCGTGTCGACCAGCCATCACTGGGATTCGAACCCAGTTCACCTCCTTAGAAGGTGAACTGGTTTGAAGAAGGTAGAAGGTTGCTTTATCCCCTGAGAAATTACGGCTCAGTCAGAAGTATTTTATAACAGTCATTGAACAGCCTTCAGTGTGTATAGCTGACAACTGTATGCACCGAAGAGCCATTACATTATGACCACCCTCCATCTATAACAATGGTCTCCCCCAGGAACAATGTTTTCATGGGGCACATTAGGACACATAATCTTCATAGAACAATCTCTGACGTCTGAAAGCTACTTGAACATAGTTGCAGACCAGGTTCACCCATTCATGGCAACAGTTTTTCCTGCGGGGGATGGTGCTTACCAACAAGATAATGCACCATGTCATAAGGGTCGAATCGCCATGGATTGGTTCGAGGAACATTCCAGTGACTTTCAAATCATGTCTTGGCCCCCAAATTCATCTGACCTTAATCCAATAGAGCATTTGTGGTCCTAATAGAAAAACCAAATTCGTGCTGCCACGCTACCCCTTCGCAATGTGAGGGAATTGCAGGACCAGTTGGTGAGCGCTTGATACCTGATACCTCAGACTACCTATCAGCACCTTGTGGAATCAATGTCACGGCAGGTGCTAGCAGTTTTGAGGGCTAAAGGTGGTCCTACATGTTATTAGCAGGGTGGTCATAATGTAATGGCTCTTCGGTGTATATTGTGTGTATAGCTGACCACTAAGCTACAATGTCTTAGAAGATAAAACACTTGCCTCCCGAACGAAGGACAATTCTATCAAGAATATTCTCCACGACCGCTAGTTTCTCACAATGCTTATAACCGAAGATGAACAGCGAACCAAGACTGCCAATATTCAATTCCGTAGCCTTGTAATTTTGAACCCGATCCAGAAAACAAGAAAACTTCTGGATCAAGTATAGAGTGAAATTTGCCTTCATGGAGGAATTTTTGATCGAACTAACCGGTATTTGCATTACATAGAAAGCAAAACCTTCCACGGTATACCTGATGGCAAGAGGACTCTTTTCCATGATCCATCTACCACTGAAGGTATCCCCTCTGTCACTATGACTCTGTCCCAAGACTTGGTCACAAAGGGTGGCCAGCTGACCAGCGAAGCAGGCTTAAGGCTTTTGATCACACCCCACTTCACATAAATAATAATGTAATTATAATTACAATGTACCCATACCTACATAGATATTGATATTACTACTATTGTATAAACTAGTGTAATGGAGACCGGAAAAAGCGAAACTTAATTTCGTTTTTCGCTTTCCCTCGGTACTTGCGACAGGCTCCAAAGAAATAGACAAGACGAATCCAAGGTGGCACACAATGTTTTACTCATACTTAGAGATTTGGCAACTCAACGAAAAAATTATCACAAACATGAAATACGCTGGCTTTACAATATAAAAAGAATGGGAAAAGTTAAGTAGTTCTACGGATGAGTTGAAGCGTCAGCAGCACTTTGCTGAATTTGTCATGTGTGAACTCTGTGCCAAGCAATTATTATTTTATAACCATCGCTTAACTGCCAACCCCATTTAGGGTTCGCAAATACCAACGTTCAACTCCATAGACTTGTAATTTTGAACCTAATCCAGAAGACAAGGGAACCCCTGGATCAAGTACTGGGACAAATTCGCATTCGTGGAGGACTGTCCGAATTTTGAAGTCAAGGAGGCCACCTATCTTCTGAGTTAGATTTATTAGATATAAACCCAAACATGGGTCAGCATTTACCGCCGGTCATAAAATAAAATATAGAAAATCACTGATCCGTAATAAAAAGACCTCCTTCCTCCCGACCGAACTCAACTGTCACAAGAATGAAGAAGTAAGAGGGGGGATTTATATGCTTTTGATAATTTTTACTCATGATTAATAAATTTAATCATTTTTATTTTATTTTCAAAAATAAATTGAAGGTGGATCTTTAATCGATTTAGCAGTATCAATCAAAGTATGTGAAATACAAGGCTATAATCCAACTAGAATTAGAGATTATAAAAAGTACAAAACTTTATATTTCTAATTATTTTTGTACATGAAATTACGTCAACACTAGCCGCTTTTAGCGACCAGCATGGTCACCTTTCAAAATTAAACTGTAAAATTTATAAATTTATATAGTAACCATACCGAATGCACAGAAAAACTGTATGTCCACTCGGAATTACTTTGAATTCAATTTTAACTATTTTCAAGGAATGTCAGTTATATTGTCAAATTTTTTTTTCATTGAATTTTTAGAAATTATTTAAAAAATTTACAGTGGCCATTAAATAACACAATGGATTCTGGATATTGCAGCATAGTTGGCAGCAGAAGTATTATTCTTTCCATCTCTGTCCTAAGTTACGGTAGAAAGCTCATCCCAATGCTTCATTACATGATGCACTACGTCCTCATTCCCTCCCTAGTAATAACTTGATTACTGTGCAATATATATATATATATATATATATATATATATATATATATATATATATATATATATATCGAAAATGGCAAGTTTCGTCGACAAATAATTCGTTAGACAGTACACGGCACCATCATACAGTGGTGTAGCGAGCTTAACTCGCGCCCGGGGCACAATACCCTTTTAGCGCCCCCCCCCCATTCGAAAACCATATAATACGAGTATTATATGTAAAATATACTCGCAAATAAATAAATAAACAAAGTAAAATAAATAAAGTCATAGACTCAAGCTAGGCTTTAAATTTGAGACAAAAAATGTAGTTGAGAGAACAAGACTAGATTTTGAAATGTATATGATCATCTAGAATTAGTTCAAAGATATCTATTATTTATTTTACATATTTATAAAGAAATATTTTAGAAACACGCAGTTTTAAAACAATAAAAAAGTAAATATTTATTATCTCTAAAGAGATACATATATTTAATAATCATATGATTATAATACATTAATAAAACTAATTACTATGTCTAAATTTTCCGTGTTTTTGATGAAGCAAATGTATCAAAATTGATCATTTAAAATTTTTCTCTTTCCACACTTAATGCTATGTCATTTAGGCGATCTGTCAAAATTAATTTTAATTTGCTGAATGAACGTTCGCAGTTGAAATTCGCAGAACTCGCAATTGATACTGAGATAGTCAGGAGTATTTGAAATGCCGCTCTCAGATTTGGAAAAACTTCTCCATTCGAGATTGATTATAAAAGTAAGAAATTCTAATGGAGTTTTAGATTTAATTTCTTTTCTACTGCGGAGTAACATTTTGCTGTCATATACTTTGATAAAAAGTTCTATTACATTGAAATCTGTATTATAAAATTCACCCGGAATTTTACAATTTTTTTTCAATGTCGTTATCAACATTATCCTTGTTTAATAAATTTTCAACGTCTAGTAGAAATCCAAATTTGAAATTAAAGTCATTTAATCGTTTACACATTTCTTGTTGGAGACGATCAAAAGTGCTTTCCATAACGCCGGGAAATTTCACTTTCTGCTGAATGACCACCATAGCCAATTCTCCAGGCAGGTATTGTTGTATCCATATCCCATTTTTCACAAAGAGACTCTGCTTTTTCTATTGCCACTTTACAGAGCTCGTCTCAAATTTCGGCTAGTTCAGTCGCTAATGATTCAAGATCATGGAACACATCTCTAAAATTCATTCTAGGATCTTGTAATCTGAGCTGCACACGATCAATCCTTCTTAAGATTTCGTACCAGAAATGAACTAAAGTTATAAAACTAAAGGTTAGTATATTTTGCAACAGAATTGTAGCTTCACTTCTGTTGTCACTTGTAGTGGTAGTGTGCTCTGCTAATTTTTCTAATAGTTCTTTTATATTCTACAGCCCATAGATGATAATGATAACCGCTTCTGTTCTGGCGCTCCATCGTGTTTCAGATGTGTGACCTGCCATCACGGCAGCATTATCGCAAAATTGTGATCTGCAGTTTGTTAATGAAATTTCATCGTAATTTATTTTCTCTAAAATTGTATTTTCGATCGAGGTTGCATCTTTAGCATGTATTTCAATAAAACTCAAAAAAGATTCTTTGATGAAAACTTTTTTATTGACAAAATCAGCATCTACATACCTAGCGACTTCGGACATTTGTTCTCGATGAGAGATATCAGCAGTTGAATTAAACAAAAGTCCATAATATTTATTTCTTTTGATATCGTTTATTAGTTGATTTCAAACTGTAGATGCCAGAAGATGATTTTGTTGTTGTAGTTCATTTACGTCGCACTAGAGCTGCACAATGGGCTATTGGCGACGGTCTGGGAAACATCTCTGAGGATGATCCGAAGACATGCCATCACAATTTTGATCCTCTGCGGAGGGGATGGCACCCCCGCTTCGGTAGCCCAACGACCTGCCCGCGAAGTCGAGCACTTTACGGTAGCACAGTTTAACGAGGACCCATACCGCACACCCTCAGTCCCTGCGCAGACTGATCCAAGTGGGTCACCCACCCGCACACTGACAGCAGCCAGTGATGCTTGACTTCGGTGATCTGCTGGGAACCGTGTCTTAACGATCAGTCCACTGCGGGATGCCAGAAGATGAATGAATTCATTTGTGGTGACAATTATGAGAACAAAAAATTTTCCTGTTAACAAATTTTTTCATACTCTATTCACTTAATAATAGATTCGTCGAATAGATGTAGTAAGTAATCTTATTTGATTTATTACTTACCAAGAATGCCTTGAACTTGAAAGGTAATAACATAGTGAAATATACAATATAATTTATGCTGACATTAAATTTATATACAACGTTTAATAACATTTCATTTTTATTCTAAGCAGAGCGCGATGACAAGGACGTGAATTAAATATTGAATATATTTAATATGAATATGAATTAAATATTATGAGTAATATTTATGAATTAACATTTATTATATTACACTGGCACTAATTTAAATTATATTTTCCAGAAATCAATTATAATAAATAAAAAAAATTATCCAGCAATTTTTTGTTTTGCGGACCATTTGGCGCCCCTTTGTAAGTAGCGCCCGGGGCATGATGCCCCCCCTTGCCCACCCCTCGCTACGCCACTGCCATCATAGCACCGTTTGAGTTTCTACGGGAGTTTTAGAAATGATCAAAAATAAATCTAAATTTTTCCTTCGTAATTACTTCATAGTTTTTTGTTTTATAAAAATAAATAATTTATAAATAAATAGTTAACGTAAAGCTAGCTATTCAACACTACTTATACTATTACATAAGTCAACTTTACAAGATTAACTATAGCAATGACAAAAAAAAAATAAAAACGTTGAGTTTATCGTGTCACATAGGAAAAATATATTGAAGCATGATTATGCAATCTGCAGTTCCTAAAAGATTGTTTAGTATTAGGAATCTGTGTGCTTTTAGATTTTTGATAAATGTCTCTATTTTTGCATAATTTACGTCCAAAGAAATATTCAAAATCATCCAAATTGTTGTTCAATAATTTCAGCTGTAATAAAATTGAATTTCAATAAGCCTTAAAGGAACCCCCAAATGAACATTATTTAATTACTTACTCAATATGACAAATCGTATGATTTTATTATTAACGCAATCTGTTAACAGTGTCTGTTGTTGTTAGTTACTTCTGGTCAGTGGCGTAACTACCTTGGAGTTAATGTATTTGCTTGGACCCGAATGCTCTACATTGTACTAGCATTATCGACCTCGATGGCGGTTATTTTTATATATTTTGCAATTGAACCGTGGTGAATCAAGGGATAAAGCTGTTACCCTCAAATGAGATGAACCGGCTTCGAATTTCACTTAGGGCTGGCACCTGGCTAGCACCGACCACAATACTGGAGTAAAAATGTCGTCAGTGGTAGACGGATCATGGATTAGAGTCTCCTTGCCTGCAGGCTAACAGTGGGAGGTTTTAGTGGTTTTCCTCTTTATATAACGCAAATGCTGCTTAGTTCCATGAAAAAGTACTCCAGGAAGGCAAAATCTCTCCGGATACATGATTCAGGAGTTTCATGGACATCTTGATTAGGTTCAACATTAAAAGGCTGCGGATTTAGTTGTCGACATTAGCTGTCGTTGACCCAAAATTAGACCGTCTGTTCAACGACGGTTATATTTATAATATAGGGGGGGGGGTACATTTAACACTTAAAAAAACATCTTTTTTGGTAAGATTACTATTTAGACTATTATTAGGTTACTATAATTAGAAATATTAATTTAAATATAAATTATTTTATTTATTGTGTACATATCATTTCAGAGCTTACTTGATCTCTCAATTACAGTAACATTTACTTTTTTCAAATACAAAATAATAATTAACATTATGATAATAATTATAAATAAAATATCTAATGGCTTTCGTCTTTAATAAATTAAAGGTTTTCAATTCTCAGCTTGCTTTCACTGCCAAATTGTAACCAATTGTAATTTAAACAGACAAATTGTAAGATTTTCTTTTGACAAATTATAGGAAAACTTTTAAAGTAAATTGAAAAGGAAAGTAAAAAAGAAAAGTAAAAGAGCCTTAAAATAAAAAGAAAACCGTTTTACAGAAACATGGATTAATTTGAAAGCATTATGGACTGCTTTTCAAGAAGGAGAACAGATATACTCTTCTCTATCTTATCTAGATTATGGGTCAGTCTTCGAATCGTCGGGTTTTGTATGGAAACTAAAAACGAAATTTCGACTTCATTCATTTTAATTGAGAGATTTTTTCTAACGCTTTCATTTGATGAAACCTAATCCGCTTTCCTTTTATTTACGAAGCTAAAGCTTTCTACCACTTTCAAAGGAATTGAATACTAGAGCTGAACGTTACAAAATGTGGGCTATGTTGGCAGTTGCATTATTTCAATTTATGTTTCGATTTTGTTATAATTCCTACCATCAAAATGTAAACAATATAGAGTATTTATCTTTAGTTTTTACGCCTAGTTGTTTGGTAAACGGAAAAACGGTTTTGTATCTAATTTATCGAAAATGTTCATTGTTAAATAAGATTACTGGCGAAATGTTTTTTTACTATCACCCACGTTGAATCATTTTCACTTTTATATTGGTCAAAAACAAATTTAATAGTAAAGTATAAAAAAAAATTATTTTCTTTTTTTACTATATAATTTTAAATAAAAATAAACTCTTCTTCAAAATGCTGCACTGTAAAAAACTTTCTCACGTGGTTTTACAAAATTTTACTGATATTTCAAAAAGGCAGTAATTTTAAATTTTCATTCCTCAAAAATAATTTAACCAGATTCTTCTAAATTTTGGATATTATCATTTAAAATTATTTAGTTTGAAATAAAGAAAGTAATTGCGTGCCTAATAATTCTCAAATTCGTGACCATTATTAGGAAAAGTAATAATAATAATATAATATAATAAATAATAATAAATAATTGTCAATAATTATACGTTGCTTGATTTTTTTCTTTTTTGATAAATGAGTTTAAGATACATTATATTTCAATGCTTAACGAGTTTAGTGAAGACATTTTATGTACAAAAAATTTTCTGTAAAAAAAAAATTCAACGTGGGTGGTAGTAAAAAAGCATTTCGCCTGTAATCTCATTTAATAATGAACATTTTCGATAAATTAGATACAAGGTTCAAAAGGTTCCAAACTTTTGGTTACTCTCCTGAGTAAAGTATAAAGACTATATTTTTCAAATTATAACTGCCACTCATATTTTGAGGTCAAATCCAAAGAAAAAAAAACATGTTTTTTTTTTTTTGCGAAAATATGTACACTGGTTATCATAAATTAAGGAAAAATCACAAAAATAGCGATAACTCTTTCAAAAGTAAGCCAAACCGTGCAAAATTTGCATATGTTGTCCACTAAGAGTAGCTGAGTAAAATTGCAATATGCAAATTAGTGGCGCTGCACTCGGCTTACGTCATCTGCCTGGAGCATAAAAGTCCAAGTTTGAGAGAAAGCACACAAATTTTACTGTGATTGCGACATTGAAAATCTGAGATAGCCAATTCGTAATAATGACCTCTAGGCATCATTTGCCTGAAGAACTACGATGGAGAGCCATCGGGAGACTAGAGGCAGGGCAGAGTCAATCAGAAGTGGCCAGATGGCTAAATGTGAGTCCATCTGTGGTTCATAGACTTTGGAGGCAATTTCAAACCACAGATTCGGCATCTAGGAGGTTCAGTCAAGGACGGCCAACTGTTACGACCAGTGCCGATGACCGATATTTGACATTAAGTGCACGCAGGAATAGAACCGCTACTCCGACACATCTTAGATCCTCTCTTGCTGCAGCCACCGGAAGGTTGGTGTCAACGTCAACTGTGCGCAGAAGGCTCCACGAAGGTGGTCTGTATGCGAGACGACCAGCCATTTGCGTGCCGCTCACATCACGCCATAGGAGAGACCGTTTGCAGTGGGCCCGACAACATGTCCACTGGACGTCAGATCAATGGAGGCCTGTTCTCTTTACGGATGAGTCCAGGTTTAGTCTAGAAAGTGACAGTAGACGTTATTTGATATGGAGAGAACCTGGGACCCGTTATCATCCATCAAACATCCGTGAAAGAGATGCATACGGAAGAGGCAGTGTCTGTGTTTGGGGAGGCATATCCTTAGGAGGGCGCACATACCTCCATGTCTTTCCAAGGGGAACCGTGAATGCTCAGGTTTATCGAGACAACATCCTTGATGCTTATGTGCGCCCATATGCCGGGGCAATTGGTGATTGCTTCCTGTTACAGGACGATAATGCAAGACCACACAGAGCTCGCATTGTTGATGATTATCTTCAACAGGAAACAATTACTCGCATGGAGTGGCCAGCTCGATCCCCGGACTTGAATCCTATCGAGCACGTTTGGGATGCTCTAGGGAGGCGTGTATCTGCCATCAATCCGCCCCCTCAGACCCTTGCCACGCTTGCAACTGCTTTACAAGAGCAATGGCTCTCACTTCCTATTGAACTGATAGACCGCATAATTGAAAGCATCACACATCGCTGTTTGTGCTGTATTGCTTCTAGAGGCAATCATATTCCATATTAAAGGTACTTTTTCTATTGCAAACCGATACTTCCAATTTGTTTATTTTATACATGTGCTAATTTCTATACTACTATTAATGTCTGATAATTTCTTTTTATGTTGTTTAATACCTTACTATGTGTTGTATATTGTGGGTAAGTTTCATAAAATTCCATGTGTAATTTCTTGAGTTATCGCGATTTTTGTGAATTTTCCTTAATTTATGATAACCAGTGTATTTGTGTCGGATTCCATTAGGGTTTTTCAGATGCACCGACTAACAACCCAAAACAGTAAAAAAATCACGCATTATAAGAATAGCTTACAAAATATACCCTGGATAAGAAAAAGGACTTAAAATTTAGTATATTGTACCTACTCTACACACATTAAAAATTTCATAATACAACGGGATGCTTAAGGTATCCGACTAATTTTGATAACTCATTTATATATTAATATAAAATTTATAAAACTAGTTTCTTTGTTTTATTGTGTGTAAAAACTTAGAAAACTTGTCAAAAACTATTATTATTATTATTATTTTAAAAGGCCATTTTCAGGGAAAAATAAAGCATTTTTTTTACATATACGCTATACATTGTAAAAAAATTTCAATCACCTATGACAAAAAAACTTTTGATGATTTTATTTAGAAGGATACTAACTTTGTTTTGAACTATTATCTTAAAAACAAGTGCATATACTGTTGAGTTAGGGATCAATGTTGTTAGAAAGGCAATTTTTTTTTTAAATTTCCGTACTTGTCGATGTGAAAAAACATCTATAAAAGATGAAAATTTTACTTTTTTCTCTTAATCAGTGGCTCAAAACATGTGTGCGATAATCGTTAACACTCGCAAAATATTTTGGACAATTATTTTAAAAACAATATGAGGGATCATGTTTAAGGTGGCTTAAAAAAAAATCTGATCTTGAGATAAACGCCTTTAAAGACACTGTTAAAACATGGCACAAAAACTGCTATAACTTTGTAAATAATTAGACATTAGTAAAGTATTTTTAAGAAGTACAGGGATTCCGAACTATTTATAATAAACTTTATTTCAAAACTTTTGCCCAAAATCATGTTTTTGTACTTGTAAGATACCTTAAATGATATTTTCGACATTTATGAATTAATTTCTTCTCAAATGATGTGGCATTAAACAACGATAGTAGTTGTTTGTTATTCCAAATTATAATATTTGTAAGAATATGGAATGGATACGTAAAGATAAGTAACTTGTTATTTTCTCTAAAACAGTATTTTAAACAATATGTTTACTACCTATGTTTTACGAGCAGCACAAACTTTAATGCATTTTTTTATTTAATTTATGCTAAAAATAAAGTAAAGTGACCTCAGATTATGTTAACCTAACCTTGTTTAAATTAAACATACGTTTTCGAAGAATATGTTCTAAAACTTAGTTTATGACATTAATTTGAATTTCAATTAACTTATTTAAGTAGGAATCTTCAAATAGTATTGCTTCTCTAAGAAAAGCCGATATCGTTCATCGTTTTTAAAGCATGTTATTTTAACATGTTCTCCTATCAGTTCTAGAAGCAAATAAATGAAATACATTTGTAATAATTAAAATTTGGAAAATGTTCCCTTTTTATACCACAAAATAAAAATTATTTTTAAGAGAAAATAATTTTGTAATGAGTTTTGAATTCTCTGTTGATGATGTAGAAAATGTTTTAAAATTCCGGATATTAAAAATGATTCTGCTGAACGTTTAAGTTATTTATGATTTATTCAACTGGCACCAACATCGCAATCATAGAAAAATGCAAATAAAGCTCATATTTCCCCCCCCCCCCCATCTCTTTTCATCCTCCTCAGTCAGGCGCTCGTTCAGCGATTTCGGAGGAGAAAAAGAGCATTGAGTGAGAGTTGAGATCTTTTCTCCGGGAGATTCGTGTTTTGCACTTAACAGAGGGACTGTTAGAAAGTTAAAAACTTTAAAAATAATACCGTTTAAGATATCAAATATAACTAAATTGCTTTCGCCCAACATTTTTTGCCTCTTACTTAAGAGCAATAATGCCGAATATTAATTACAAATAATTTTAATTTATCTAGTAGTGAAAATGAATGATATTGGTAATGCTCTAACACAATGAGTGCTGGTTCTTCGTACGAGATGGAAAAGAATTATCAACTAATCATCAGTACTAAACAATACTACAAAATCATGCACAAACTTTCAGACCCATAACGTAATAAAGCTAAATTGAATCCAATGTTTTTTATTTATTTATTATTATTTTATGCCCTTCTCGGTGGCGTCACATTATTATATTAAGCAAAACCCATTTTTAGTAGGTCATACCATCATAATAAAGATTTAATGCATTCAGTATCATCTAGCATAATGTTGTTGTTCAAAGTAACTCATGATATTTAAAATTTACCACAGTCAAACTACTTTTTGCACTACTTATATTACTACTACTTACACTGTTATTATCACCAAATTTACTAATAAAATACGCTGTACCCATACAAGAATATATATAATAAACGGTACCTATTAAAACTGTGCCAATTACCATGCCAGTTGTGCCTATGGCTAAAATTAATCGTCATTGGTGTTAGATAGTATGGCAATTTTTTACGGTTCCCCGTAATGAATTAATACATTTTAATCATTTATTTAGCTTTTCAGTCTATAGCTTATTTTTTTTTTGATTAGCACCTATTGCCAAAATTAATAAGACATCATTAACGTCAATAATAGTTTTTCTATTTTTTTTACGCTCTCTTAAAGGAATTAGTCAGCATTTTAGTTTATTTTATATCGTCGTTGAACAGTCGACCAATTTTGGGTTTACGACTACTAATGTCCAACTCTGTAGCCTTGTAATTTTGAACCAATCCAGAAGACAAAGAAGCTCCTGAATCAGTACGTACCCCCACAGGTATTGATTTGTTATGGGAGCATGGAGGACTTTGCGACTCGACACATTTAACGTGCATCAGTCACCATTTACAACACTGGATGGGATCGAACTCCCAGAACAAGGCCCCACTAACGTACCAACCAGGCTATCCCTCCCTAATTAGGAAGTATTACCGAAACTAGTTATCATTGTCGTCAATAACATTATTAGACTTTTTAATTTTTTCCTCATTGAATTAGTCGGTTATTTAATTGGCTATATAATCGGCTACATTCAGCTCCCTTTTTATGTTTAAAATTTAATACATAAGACAAATAATTTTGTTACTTTATTAAAACTTAATAAAATATGGAATATAATGAGTTGCTGTTATTGTTTCTAATGCCACTTGCCAACCAGAGCGTCTTAATAGTAAAACAAAGCGAGTTTAAGGCAGAGGATGCGTTTCTTGTTTTTTAGAGGTGCTATCTATGGCCAAGAATACAATTTCAGCCACACACGCATCACAGCCCATTATAAAGGATGGATCTATTCATCTACAGATCGCAATTTTCCTCTGAACCAAAAAATTATCAATCCCCAACTCAGTACCCCTAGAAGTATTGATTTGTTTTGGAAGCTTGAAGGATTTTGTGAACCGACTGATATAATGAAGGAAACATCTTCATTTACATTTCTTGAACATGGACAGAACTCCATATATTTGATGTATCATGATTTACATTAATCTTTAAATAATAGCAAGCGATGAAAAATTAAACAACCATATGGTCGATTCGTAATCGTTTTCGTTGAATCAAAAGCAGTGCTGTTAAATTGGTACAATTTTTCTTCAGAAAGTCGGGAAAAAAATAAATAAGAACACACGGAAATTTAAAGTTGGCTCTATAAGATAGGGTGATGAACAAAAATATTTTGCTACTTAAGTGTAATTGTGCTTTATCTTCAAAAAGAAAAAAATATATATTAAAAGTATGGAATTTGAGATATTTTCGTTTTAGTAGATGCTGGAATGTTCACTTCAACTTAAAGGGGTTCAGAAGTTTAAAAGTATAAATTTAAAAAACGGAAGAAAAAAAGATATATGTTATAGTTTACTTGGGAGCGGTTGCGAGTAATACCCTTCTCTGAGTAATACTTTTAGCTAATACCCTTCTCTCTAAATTGTTTTTTTTTTCTTTTTTGCTTTTCATATGAGTGGGATTTTTGAAGTAGAAATCAATACGAAACTTTACCTGCTGAACTTTATTACATAGAATATTACAATTTCTTTGAAACCTTTCAAATAAATATTCAATGCTTAATAAATTTAAATTTAGTGTTTCAAAAGTAAATTTTCATCTTTTTCTATTATTATTTCAGCTATTGCTCTTCGTCTCCAAAAAAATCTATTAAGAAAGAACTACTGTTCGTTTTCATGAGCAAAACTATTAGATGTCAATTCAGATATGAGAGGGCCTAACGGATACTGACGGGATACATAACGGGACTTGTAAGTTTGATCATGGATAACAAGCAAAATAACCGGTGTGCATTCGCAGCAAGGTACACATTAAATCGGTCGTGGCTGTAAGTCCTCCTTTTAGTTGTAATGTGGAAGTTTGGAAGGAGACGCATACCTATGAGATTCAACCTTGCTGTGAGTGTCTGTGTGGTATACGCATTATTTACTGTTGCTATATATATATATATATATATATATATATATATATATATATATATATATATATAGTAAACGAAAACTTGCAATTGAAGGAATAAACTTATAACTACATCAAAAGGTTTGAAACTCATGGGAGAAATATTTAATTTAAAAATAATAATAAATAGAACAAATAGCTCTATAGGGCGATTCCACGAAAAGTGGTCCTGAGTGACTAAATTTTCAAAATTATCGTAAAATCAAAAATGACACAATTTCGGAATCTAGAAGATGTACATTTTTTAATAGTTAAGATAGTTTTTTGAATTACAAAAAATATTTACATGAATTCTAACAAAAGGTGGAACACTATGAATTTTAACAGGAGTTCTCTTCTTTGTTATGTTATATTCCAATGGAGTTCTTAAAATATTAAAGAGCAATAAAATAGTTTTTAGTAATAAATATAACTATTTTACTCTTTTATCATTGTTTAATGTATTTTTTTAATTTGGCCTAAATTTTTTTGCTTGTTTAAAAGTAGATTAATCAAGATAGTCTAATTTCCCAGTAACACACGTAACATAATTTTGCATTTTTGTCTGTAAAAACTTTAGTAGAAAAGAAAATTTAAAAATTCTTTGTTTTATAAATTAAGAAGGCAAGATATGCAACGGAAAAAATTCTCGAATTAAAACTGCCAATAGTTAAAATTTTATAATTAATTTTATTCAAGGTAACACACGTAACGAAAAGTTACGCGCGTTACTGTTATGTGTGTTAGAGGTACTTATACGCTTTAATTATTTATTTATTTTCAATAAAAGATTTAAATCATGTTCGGACATTTTTTATAACCGCCGCACAACTTCAATGCCACAAATACGGAATTGTAAGATTGTGGTTTTTTGTAAAATCAGGTCGGTATAAGCATTAATAAAAAAACAGCATAATAAGACGATAATTTTGAAACTTCTATTTTTTATACGTTTATGTTTAAGTAGAATATTTCGACTGCATTTGCTAGATTATTATAAAATGGATAAACTTAAAATAGTGTCCTTATCTGGATTTAAAAGAATAAGAAGATGAAGAAAAAAAGAAAAGAGCATAAGATTCTGCACTTCAAAGGAAAGAAAATAAGGAAATAATGAAAGTTAGACTTGAACTTTCAAAACAGATTGATAATGATGTAAAAGGTTCACCACTAAGTATTTCAGATGAACTTAATTATTAATAAATGGATTTTCTTCAAAAGTTAGATTGTTTATACTATGCTTGTATTGAAACAAGAGCTGGTTCTCTGGATTATTACGGGTAAAAACGGGCAATAAAACGAACTATCTAGCAATGTTTCTAAGAGAGGCTTAAACTGATTTTTGTCAGTTGCTTCCTAAACATTGTTTAATTTTCCATATTTAGTACTTTATGATTAAAAAATTTATTGCTACTGTAAAACTTAGAATCAAAACAAATATCATGAAATTTTTATTCTTTAACTGGAAGGCTAAAATTAAGTTTATGACAATACATGGTGATGGTAGAAGTATTTATGTATATAAAGTAAAAGAAATTTTGGATCTAATTGTTGGAAGGGTGCTTCTGATACTTACAAAAATTTCTCATTGTTTGTTATAGGTTTCTAACCATCATTTATTGTAGTTTGGTAACGATGAGAAAAAGATGACAATAGCTCACAATAAAAAATATATAATGGCAAATGTGCAAGAAGAATGTTTTGAAATAACTCTTGAAAATTGGACTAACTTTCAATAATACGTAAGAGTTAAAAGAATCCGAGGTGATACTTTCCAAACAAACATATCTAGCATTAAAACCAGGGAAATTCAAGTTGACTTTGCAATGGCATATTCTTTTGAATATCAAAACGAATTTCAATCAGCATTATGCTATCCAGCCACAGTTCCGTTATTCACGGCAGCTGTTGTCTTAGACGATACTCTCCTAAAGAGTTTAAAATAGAGTCCTTTACAATAGTTCCTAAGGCAAAGACAAAGGTAAAACAATGTCTACACTTTTATTTTAAGACTGTTTAAAAACGATTCTACTTCAGAAGATGAGCTAACAGAAACCTTCTATAGTAATAAGTCAAGTTAAGAATTTAAAAATAAATATATGGTTGAATTATTTCATATTTTGTCAATCAAAATATAAAAAAAGAAATTAATTTGGAAATATTTTACGATATCACATGCAGAAGTTCCTTCTATGGGATAGGTGTGTAGTACAAAATCTTGAAAGCGAAGCAAAAAGCAAAGTTATTTATATCATTGTGTTGTTATACAAAAAAATTTATTTGCTATCCAGTGTTGTTTGCAAAGCTAACCAATCAACTCATGCCTAATACAACAGTATTATATATTAGCCAAAAGGAAATAAAGATATTAATTGAAAAGATCAATACATGGCAACAGTAATACAAAGCATAAAATCTATGCATAAGTATCGTTAGATACTTGAATAAGATGCATAGATGCACATTGTGGCACACCAATAGTCAGTTAGTCAATTTCTGTTCCCTCCTGATCAGAAGTGCGCCTATAACTGAAATTAAAACGACATATGCTCTATCTCGGGAACATTATTGACGCAAATGCACATGCTTGTAAACTTAAACTGCAATATTTGCATAAAATAATTGGAAAATATGCATATTTTTGTTTCCAAACAGAAATGATTTTGAAGGAATAGATGTGCCTAAGATTTGCTATGTTTTACTCTCTAAACCAGTATAAAGAAGGGCTATAACCATCTTTCCAGACCATTAACTATTTTATTTGCTAAAATAAATTTTTTTTTTCTGCTAAATTAAAATAAATAAATGTTTTAGTGCAACATTTATGACTTCTCAGTTGAAATATTCACAGAGGGTAACACACGTAACGTTCAGTTAACACACGTAACGCACCAATTTCACCAAAATAAAGAAGTTTTTACTGTTGCAAGAAATTTTTAAAAATCACTAAACACAGCTTCGATATTGTATCTCTCTATAAAAGAAAATATCTTAATTTTTTGCCTTTATACTTCACAGAATTAAATAAATATATTCGAAGTTTCAAATATCTAGCATTATAAAGGGTAACACACGTAACAAAATTTCAGAATTTTTTTTTTTTCAACATCAAATTAATTTGCGCCTTCAATCTTCGTTTTGAAAACTTACAACACATATAGATTTAACAACAAATTAAGAAAAACATAAAAAATATCTAACAAGTTTATTATAATAAGTGTTAAAGTTGAAATATGTCGTGTAAAAGTAACACACGTAACGAAAGAATCACCCTATATCCAACTGTTGCCTTCTCGAATAAAGAATAAAATTATTTTATTTAATAGCAAATATGTATTTTAAACTTGCGTTTTACCAAAAGATTATCGAGATGTTTACATTAATCTATGAAAGTAAGAATATATTGCTTAGGTAATAGAATGAAGTTTATTTTACTGTGTTTTGTTATTTAATATAATAATTATATTGTGAAATAATTGTAATGTTTGTCAAGATTTTATTGATTCCGAATCACCGTAGTATGTAATTTATTCTGCAACTTATTAGAAATAACATGTGAAATTTTAGAAAATCTGGGTTGGCATGTTATAATATGTGCATTAATAGTACTTTACTAGATATAACGTAGTAAAATTTTGGTAGTAGTTTTTAAGTGCAATGGAAACTAATAAAAATTAATCCAATTAAAACGTGGTTACTTTTAATTCTTTAATATAATAACGGATATGATTTTCTTTCATCACTAAAGTCAATTATCTCCAGATTGGGAGTATTTATATTATAAGCATTATGTGTATCACTTTAAATTTAAACTATTCGGTTGAGATTTGAGGCAAGAAGTATATATAATTTTTTTATCATGTTTAAAATAATATAATAGTAAAACATTTCTTTGGTTGACTTAATGTTTAAAATTTAGTTGAAGGACACATAAATTATGATAAAAAAAATTCAAATCAATGTAGAAAAAAATCTTGTTTAAATTTAATTTTCATCTAAAAGGTCCTGTATATTCTTTGCAAAAACATGTTTTGGGAATGCATAATAGTTTTTTTAAGGCTAATTCATCGTTACCAGAAACTAGACTTTGGTCTTGGTTTATTTTGTCGCATTTTCTTTTTTTTTAAAAAAGTCCTGTTTAAAATATTTGCACGTTATGCCTTTTTTTCCTCAGGGTGGAGGGTGGAACCTATTTACTATATTCGTAATGCGTAGTCTCGTAACAGTGAAATAAAGGCAAGGGAATTGTTTTGTTTTACACACAAATACATTTTGTGATAATTGCGTTCCTAAAATAGCAACTGATGGTAGTCGAATTTCGATCACTAATTCTTAGGGCAGCTTTTAAAAGTTAATTTAAAAAATGTTTATTTCTTTTTTGTCTCATTCTTGTATGCAATTACATGTTTGGGCAAATTTAGTTTAGATGAAACATAATATTTATTACTTTTTTTTTAAATTTAAGTTTTATGTAAAAGTTTTAGCATAGATAATTGCTTTAGTACATAGTAGTTTTAAATAATTATTGATTTGTTGAAAACTTCCAATGTGTCCACGTAAAATTAATTCAGTAAAATTATTAAAATTACTGAAATTTTTTTTAAATATTAAATGTTTTCCTCGTTTCACCCTCAGAAAAAATTTCTACCATTACCTTTGGTTTTTGTTTCAGGATTTAGGTTAAGTAAAATTCCAAACACCGAAAAAATAAAGTTACTAAGTATTTGTATATTTAGATTCAGTAAAAAAAGAAGTGGGAGGAAATTTATGGAATTAATTCGGTTACATTTTAATTATTTTCCTTTATTATAGCTTTCAAAATTCAAACAATAATTCTATTTTAATCTTGTATAAATCTTTAAATAAAGTTAAAATTTCTTTTCTTGGAAATAAATAATGAAATATAAAAGACATTTATAATTTTAAGATGGGAGGAAAACAAAGTTTTTTTTTAAAGTTAAAATTTTTACTCAATCCAGATTAAAATGTAACAGCTATACAGTGAGTTTTTATTATACAATTCATAATGTGAATAATGTATGATAATTGTAAAATTGCAAATTACTAGATTAAAATGAGAGATGACTAGAGTAATGACTTTCATGAAATATGTTTAATAAAATATGTTTTATAAACAAATTCAATTGAGATTATGAAAAAATTGCCTCGGTTCTAAATAAATTCATTTAAATTTAAAAAATGAACATATAAAAATCATAAGTAATATAAATTTATCAGAAAAATTATGTCGCCAAATTATTTTACTACCTTCAAAATCTTTCCCTTCCTTATTCCAAAAACATAAAACAAAGCTTAATAATTACAGTAGATATAAAATCTAACTTTATATAGCTTCAAACTAATGTAAAACAATATTACAGGGAAAGCTGGATGGTATTAATTTGAATGGAATCTAACATTATATAATGCAGAGAAAATGACGACTTTTTGTATGTTTCTAATATATTTGAAATTTATGCAAAATAACGTTAGATTTTTATAATTTTCGATAATTATCTAATATTATATGCTACTAGGGTCTTGCTATAACTTATACTCAATTAACAATCAATGCTAGATGTTTTTCCCCTTCTAATTGATGATCGAATTTCTTGGAAATAACACAGGGAACAAAACAATAATAATAACACTTTATTTCTTTGAATGATCTATTGTATTTATTTCAATGGTCAGGAGTAGCAAGCTGCAAGTTTCGAAACTCTGTAGTCGCTATTCTTTTTTTGTCATTTGTAGTGTGTAGTATGCTGCATCGAAAAAAAAAACAGTGTGAAGCAAGAAAATAGTTTGCAACCATTTCTGGCAATTACTTTTAATGATATGGTTCTGTAAAGAAGCAAGATTCGAACAAACCCAACTAATTTCTTGAATCTGTTCGAATAATAGCTAATCTATCACTTTTACACCTTCTAAGGTCCTTTTTTTCCCAATGCCTACCTGTGTTAAAATTTTTTGTCATTTCAGGCATTTACAGGGCAATTTTGTTGTCCCCTCTTTCAGGGGCACCATACACAGTAAGAACAGATAGTACAGAGAGGGAAAGAACATCCATGCCTTGCCCGGGATACGAACCCAGAACCTTTTTGATGCAAAGGCAGTTCCCTAACCCTTACACAGGCCGGTCGGCATACCTTCAAATGTATACTCATGAATTTATTTCTTAGAAGAAATAAAAAATCATAAGATAAAGCGAAATTGCAAATCTTTTTATATAATTTCCCAGCATTTTCAAAAGAACTATTCGTGGCCAATAAAGACATACAAAGTTGGGGATTAAGGGAACAAATTTGAAAAAAAAAATGGTTTAGAATTACAAACTGGTAAATTAAGTTCAGAAAGTTCAGTACAAAGTCGATAAGCAATATTAATTTGGAGATGTGACTGAGAACCTTTTCTTTTCCAATGTCCACCTTGAGAATGACCTAGGTCATGAAGGTGTCTGAAGGGCAGATTTGTTGGCCACTCTTTCAGGGGCCCATATTAGGTGGGCCAGCGTTGCTCTCACAGTAAGGACAGATAGTACAGAGAAGGAAAGAACATCCATGCCTTGCCTGGGATTCGAACCCAGAACCTTTCTGATTCAGGGCCAGTTAGTTCCCTAACCCCTATGCAGACCGGTCGGCGACTAAGAGCCTTATTAGTGAAAATATATTCTCGTGAGAATAACTCGTCTATCAGGTTCTCGTTCGCATAGCGTCTATGATTTTCTTTTCATACAGTGAGAATTGCCATTTCTGTTTCTACAAAATTTGCGAGTTAGTGAAAATAAGGTACGTAAAGAAATACTTATCGCCATATTTCAGTTAGGAAAACTTAACTACCTCTGGATTCATATCAACTGTAACGTAAACATAAACAAACAATTTGAACTAAAAATGATGTCTGAATCAATTGAAAAAATTGGACTGTATTTTGACGATTTAAATAAAATTCGTGTTTTAGATCCTGAAGCTAATCAGAAAACTAATGCTTTGAAAGAATATGTTAGCAGTAAGTCAATAATTTATTAAGTATGCATATGTTCTGCTTTATTGTTTATTACACAACAGTTATCTTACAATAGCAGATTTATAAGACACTTTTGATGTAGGATTTAATAAGCAGATGACACATCAGAGCTGAAAAATTTTAAATTAACTTTTGAATTAAAGGAACTAGGTTGATCTGTAAAGATTGTGGCATACTTTTAAATGTAATTGTGACAATAGATCAGTCAAGAGAATGGTTGAAGGTTTGAATTCTAAACTGTTAAATTGAAATTAAACGTATTACAGGAATTGTTCGAATGAAACAAGAACCCCTTTTGCCCATATTTATGCAATTCATTCAGCTAATGGGGCAAGCAAAAAGTTATTTATATATAATTTTTTTTATAATTTGATTTAATATTAGTTGAAATAGCTTTGTATTTTGACGTAGATAGATTTTTGCATAATTTTAAATTCTTATTTGAAATAATAAATTTCAAAATTTGAACAAATTAAATTAAATTTAATTAAAAATTTCAAAAATAAATTTCTTTGCATATTATTACTTTTTGGTTTCAGAATACTATACATTGTAACTCAAAATATTCGGTCAATAGACTGTAAATAAACTATTCGATAATATTCCATTAATAATAATATAACTCAATAAATTATTCTGTCTTGTCTGTTCAAATTTTGGTTTCAGAAAATTATACACTATAATTCATACTTAATAAACTATTCGGTCGAGCATGCTCAAATATTGAATTTTGCTATTTAAAATTACTAAAATTTGAACTTCTCCATTTGATATCTAGAATAAAAAACTTTTTTATTAATATTTATATCAATATTTGAAATTTTATTCACAGATTTTGAAACAAGAGCATACTTGTTATCTATCAATTTGTCTGTAAATATTGTAAACGTAAAATACTTTGCTTATATTTTGATATTTTTTGAAAGACTAATATTTATAATCTCAATATTATATATTACTGTAATAATGCATCTCGCCCGCCAATAACGTTCCCACAAGGGCCCAGGAGGAAGTGCAGGGCAACGTCTCAGAATGTTAGCGTCCATTTCTTCTTGTAGGTTACGTAATGGACAAAGGGGGCTTGAGAAAATTTTGATTCTATACAGGTGTTTTGATAACAGTCAAGGCCCGTGGCAAGGCGAAAAAGGGCCACAGAATTTTCTCTTGGCCATGACGGATTATCTTTAATTCCTTCCAACCAGTCCTTATTTTTATTTACTTCTTGGAGTTTTGCCTTAAATGTTGTTCGAAGAGAGATTTTTATTAGCCTTTTTGCGGAGTGGAAAGAAACTGGCTTAAGAGATATTTGTAAAATCTTGTCGGCTTTTTTGGCCAAGAAATCTGCAGTTTCGTTACCTTGAAGTCCAAAGTTCGCTGGTGCCCATTGCATGGCGACATTTTCGTTGTGTTGGTCAAGCCTGTGAAGGGCTTGACGACAATGCAGAATGTCGGCAGATGCGGGGGCTTTGGAGGAAGCAATAGCTTGGAGTACGGCTTTGGAGTCAGAGAGGATGACTACGTTATTGAATTTCTGAAGGTGATTCGGTAGTTGTGACGGAGCAACGCTTATTGCCGATACTTCTGCATCGAAGGCTGTTCTAGACGAACCGATCGGGGAGCAAAATGAAAAAAGGTTACAGGTAACTCCAGCTCCTGCATCAGTGCCTTCAGCCAATCTGGAACCGTCTGTGAAAATATGTAGTCATTCGTTCTCCGGGTGCAGAAAGTGCAAAGTCTCCAGGGCGAAAGATTTTAAGACTTGATCATTTGTGTCTCTCTTGGAAACATCTTGACATAGGTTTAAACCCAGTGAGTATCTCTCTTTTTCGATAGGGCACTGTGATCTAATAAGGTCATCTGTTTCAAAAGTAATATTTAGTTGTCGTAATAAAAGTAATATTTAGTTGTTTTATTTCACCGACTCTTTGGAGGAAACCGTTCTGTGTCTTCAAAGTTCGACCAATATTAGCCAGTGGGGTGCTCCATAGGGAGAGGCAGTCTGGTAGTCCTAAAATTTTTTCCCACAAAATAACTGCCCTCTCTTCTATACTTGTCTTGATGTTCAGATGGTGGGTTGATAATAAGAGTGCATCAATCGGAGTTGTTTTAACGACCCCTGTTATAAGTCGAAGGGCCTGATTGTGGAATCTTTCCAACGAGTCAAGCACTTTTTTGCAGGTCGCCGCCAGCGGCTCGCAGCAGTACCAAATTTGTCTTTCATGTCTGCCTTTGGAAATAAAAAAAATATTATATATTACATCTATGAGAAACTCTTATTATTGTTTTCCATCTTTTTGATAAGCTACAGGCTCAAGAAATTTGTTGAAATCTATTACTAAACAAAGAGAAGCACAGCAACAACAGCTGCAAGAAAAAACTACAATTAGAGACGCGAATGATTTTAAATTTGAAAAACAAAATGTTTACTATGCAAAATTGTCTTCATATTTAATATTATCGATTGTTTCAGGTTAAAAGTACAACATGAATCTTTAAAGAAAGAAGAAATTGAGCAAAATGAATTAGTAGAACAATTTTTAATGCAAAAGTAGTTCAAGAATGTGTTTGTTTAAATACAATGTGTAGTAAATGCATATATATATATATATATATATATATATATATATATATATATATATATATATATATATATATATATATATATATATAGAAAGGAATATGTATGCATTTTTTTCATGCTGAATAATATACATTATCGCAATTATATTTGGCATTTTTTGTGAAAGCAAAGACATCTAAATTGCACCATGCTAATCAAGTGATTTTATACATTATATGATACATTATGATTAAAAAAATACTTCAAATAATAATATGATAAAAGATTTATTTTAAGTTAACAATCATTATAGAGGAAGTAAGCCAATTTAACTAAATGTAAGTTTTATAGAATATCAGGTGCACGCACAATATGAAAGATATTGACGACATCAGGCAATCAAAATGTCAGAAAAAATTAATAACATTTAAATAAAATAGATGGATTTATTTGTTCATAGCTTTGGAAAGCACAACAAATATAAAAGTACACATAATTATGTTTCTATAAATATTGGTATGAACTTTAAGGTGGGTTAAGGCACACACAATGGATGGAGAACGGCATAACAATGCATGGCTGGAAATGTCAACGTTTGTCGCTAAGTGCACTTGTCAATTATAAGCTAAATAACTTTTAACTGAATTATTTAAAAAATATCTCCTACAGTATTACACAACAGAAATAATTTTAGAGAACCTCTTACATAATAAATTGAGTATTTAAAGGTTATACTATAATGACCAAATAATCATTTCCTGCTGCTATACGATCTTATATTTGTTTTGACAGTTTTACATGAAAAATAGGAAGCATTTTTAATATGAATACAACAAAAGGGTAATATCGTGAAAATATACTTGAGATTAGGCTGCTATTAACAAGCACGCCTTCTCGATAACTGCTCTTTATAACCACGTTTTTAACAACAAAACCACTGCGGAAAGCAACATTAAGCAAAAATTAGAAGTCAATTGTAATGCAAATAGTCATTTTGTCTTCAGGACAAAAAAGATAGTTCTTGTTTTATTTTTGAGAAAAAATATATTAATTTAAATGGCAAAACGGAGCGATTTAATCAGAAGTCTAAAATGAAACAAAGAAAAAAAACTGTAAGCAATCGAATTTTTAATTATCTACAGTGTGAGGTCAAAATCTCTATAATTTTTATTTTCCTATAAGAGATCTCTTTCCATAATTTGATCTTGTGAGATCACCCTTTGCCCATAGCAGATTTTGACTGAACACTCTGCAGTTATCTTCAAATATATATGTATATATATGGGTGATTCTTTTTAAACATGACAATTCGAACCAAAAATTTTCTTCAACTTTAAAGTTTTCAAATTCTTAAGGGAGATACTTCATAATTCTTAAGGGAGAAGACAAAATCTTTAATTGGTTTAATGCTATATTGTTTATTAAAGTCTTTTTCCATATTAGAAAGAAATTTTATATTTAATTTGTCACTATTAAGAGAGTTTCTATTACTTCTTGAACCCCGTTTACCTCGATTTGTACGCTTATCTTTAATATGAAAAAGTGAAAAAGTTGATGAGTTATTGTAGTTAATCCGTGTATGTTGGAAGGTATCGTTTAGCCCATACGGCAAAATTGTTTTGTATAAAAGCATGTAGTAATTTTCTTTCTGTAGTCTTAAATCTAAATCCTCTATAAGATCTAAAATATTAATTTTGACACTGTTAAATTTATGTACTCTAAAATGATTCAATTCCAGGTTATTGATCTGTCAGTCTTATTACTGTTAATATTAGAACGGTGTTGATTAATTCGAATGTTAAGTGAGTTACTAGTTTGTCCAACATATTTCATATTACAGAAACCACAGGTTAACATGTAAATAACATTTTTAATTTTACAAAAAGATTTGGAGCTAACGTTATAAAGAACAGTATGTTTTTTGTCAATATTAGGGCAAGTTTTGCATCTTTTATCATCACACGCTTTATAGGAAGGTAAAGTTTCGGGAGTAGAATGCAATTCAAAAAATCGTTTGCTTTCGCTTTTGCTTTCAGAGTAGCAGGATGTCGATCCGAAGTTCCCCTCTGATATAGGCTTTCCGTACCGGGTACAACATGAAGAATAATTTAAATATTGAACAAATTTTTTACCAGGCTCTAAATTGTTATAATTGTTTAATTCCATAAAAATAGGCTCAAAGAGCTACATCCTAAACACACGTAACGTCCTAAAGACAGGAAATAAGAAAAAGGAAATTAAAACGAAAACAGAAGGAGAATGAAAGAAAGTTAATAGTAGATAATATTAAGCGCTAAGGCTGCATTAAATATGATCACTATAATAATATATATATATATATATATATATATATATATATATATATATATATATATATATATATATATGTGTGTGTGTGTGTGAGGATAACTGCAGAGTTATATACATACGTTTTTTGTCAACAGATGGCGCTAAGATGCATGGAAATTTAACTACTAAAACCAATTAAAGCAGTGCTAATTACAAAACTGCATTTTAAAATTATTTTTATTAACCTTAAAAACTAAATGTTTTCTAGGAATTTTTTCGAACAAAAAAAAAATTGAAGTTTTCACTGCTTAATTAGATTTTAAATTTTATTTGTAAATTAGTTTTTGAAATACATTTATTTATTTAAAATTTTTAAAGACAGATATTCGTTTTCCTGAGTTTGTTTTCTCGATTTCATGATGCATAACTCTGTTTAATTTCACATCTGTAACTCTGCCTTCTTTTATTTAAAAAAATTCAAGATTTAAATATATAGAAACTATTTTGGATTATTACTGAAAGTATGCTTGAAAGAAATTTTCTACTGTTTTTAAAATTTTTACAAAAGAATCTTGTCTCTCATAGCCAATTTTACGAGATTTTATAGTAGGGTTTAAGCGAGTTCTATAAAATTGTCTCTTCTTAACTTTTTACTTCATCAATTAAAAAAAGTATTAGTTTTAAGATTATGTATGACAAAAAATCAGACATAGTATTTACTAAAGAATCAAGTCTAAAAATCAACTGAATTATCAAATAGTATCGACTGAATAATTGTATTATTTTTATAATGTAATTCTGTAATGATTGAAGATCTCAAAACTGTTTTAATTATAAGGTTTGAGGAATTTTACATTGTGTTAAAAAATGTTTCAACGAAATCTAATGAAATCTATCGAGGTTAATAAATCTTTTAATATTATATTTGAAGTCAATTATAACACACTATTTTCTCACAATTATAAAATTCATTTTTCCAAAGAAAATATTTATTACTTTATTCAATAATGGTGGGAAAAGTTTTTAATCGTGAAATCTACAATTTTTTATATCATTTTAAAAAGTTTTATTTTAAGTGGTGAAGTGTAAAATTTTAACTAAACTTTTTCGATTCCTGAGAAATTTATATAGAAGCCGAAGTTTTAAAATTCGATTTCTCAGGAACTATTTGATCAACTTTGCACAAATTTTGTATTTTGCCATTTAAAATTACATTCTTTGAAATGATGTAAAAGTTTTTTTTTTATATTTTGCAATTCGAAGTTTTTCCACCATCATTAAATAAAATATTACAAAATAATAAAAATAATAAATATTTATTAAAAGTAATATTTTCTACACAATTTGTTTTGGAAAAATGAAATTTATAGTTGTGCGTAGAAATTTTATGTACGTTATGGGTTAGAAACTTTGAACCGTTTTCTTGAGAAGCTATGGAAACCATATTTCCCAGATTGCGTCTACCCCATATATTTGTAGGGTCACAAGTTGAAATCCGTCGAAAAAAAGGTTTGTTCATTTAGAAAAAATGCATTTTTGTCTCTGATTTCGTAACTTGATATAAAGTCTGTGCTAATTAATTAGCTTATTTGAGGTCACCCCCCCTCAAGCCATTAAGATTGAGTCCCAGAACGTGAAAATCTCTTCATTAGTTAAAAAGTTATTCAGGGTCATCCATTATTTACTTCGCGCACTTTACACTTGCGCTACTTTATTATCCAACTGATATACACTGTAAAAAATCTAGGTAAATGTTTAACCAATACTTGATGCAAAGTTTCTAATTGCACCGTAAATTGGTTAAATGAATTTTTTTTTTATCTAGGTTGCACCATAAATTTGTAAATATGATCGAGAAATACTTTCAAATCGCAATCGATTGCACCAAACTTTTATACTACGAGAGACACAAGCTTTAACTGTGACCAATAACTTATTTTGTAACTGTTGACTGATGGACGATTTTGTTGTTGAAGTTTGCTATCATGGTTTTAACTCGAATAAGAAGATACATATTTTTTTCTGTCTATTTACAAATATTTTTCTGGTGTGTTTTGGATGTTCCTTCATTAAAAAAAAGAAATACCATTTTGTTTTCATTTGCATAAGAAAGAATATCAAAAATTTTCCTTTTCTAAACTTAATAAACCACAATAAAGAAGGAACGTTACAATGCTACACACTACATTAAATACGTCTCCAGAGAAACTGAATGACTGTTCATATAGAAATAACAGGTATTCGTCTCATACAACAACGCCCCCTATAGTTCGTTGCGATCGTGAATAATATTAATCAAGATCTTATCATTCCACGTGAGGTTGCAAAATAAAGAAAATAATTCGTATAGATAAGTACAAATGCGTAGATCAAAATTCTCTAAGGAAAAAATTACTTTTTGATAAATCTACATGGTTAAGAAAAAAATAAATTTAAAACAATATAAGAGGAGACTGAAACAAATTGGAATACATATATTAATTATAAGTGAACAAAAAAAATTACATTGGCCTTAAAATAAGGTGAAAATAAGATGGTATCAAAGTTATAGGTAAACACATTTTTTCATGGTGAAGCAGGAAATATTTCGTTAAGGGATCGAATGCGATCCCTATCTTTACCAAATTATTTTTACTTCCACCGAAACCGTTTTCAGAATCCATCTCATAAGCATCAGTCCCCTTTGCCACGAGGTACTCCACATTCACCAAAGTACCAACTTTTCTAAGCTTCTCCTCCGTTGCCACACTTGGAACATAATTGCTAATTTAGTTTATTCACCACAGATCTTCCGCTGTTGTGGGCAGTCGTAATAACACCTACAGTGTTTTTAGTGTTCAGTGATTTTAGTCAAAATGGGCGGTGGACTCATTCTGAATGCAAGGTCGAAAGTTCTGTGCTTATGTTACATGTAATTTGAGATTTTGCTATACAAGTGAAAAAGTTAAATGTAATTTGAGATTTTGTTATGCATGTTACAAGGGATTATGTTAAATGTAATTTGAGATTTCGTTATACATGTTACAAAGAGTTGTAACATGTTGTAACATTTTTCCTTCTTTCAAGAATAAAAAAGAGAAAAAAAAGTGCTCCCAGTGATTAATGCTCAATAAAAAAAAATTCTTGTATATGCATATTTGAATACGAACATAAATAACACATAAAATATTACATTATAGATCATACCTGCCACCCTTAAAATTATTTAAATTATTTTGCTCATTCTCTCTCCTCACAATATATATATATATATATATATATATATATATATATATATATATATATATATATATATATATATAGTAGATTTTTTTTTGTTTGACCACACTTTATTTTAATAACTTACAATTTGATGTGTGATTTTCATGCCCTAAGAGTCCAATGGCACTTAGCCATTTGCTTATAGTTTGTTAATATCAATATTTACTTTTACATTTTGCAAATACCTGAGAATATCTCATTTCTACACTAGTGTTAGCAATATTTTTTTTAATCATATATATATATATATATATATATATGTCCTTTACATCATAGTTTGATCCTGCACTAGTGTTATCAAAACAATGAAAAAAGTTTCACTATTTTTTATGTCATTTTCATTTTATTTCAATTACTTTCTGATGTTCTCCTTTACCCCTCACTTCGTATACCTTTTCTACATCTTATCAGACCTTAATTAATATTGTTGTTTTGACAATTTGACTAAGAACGTTAGAACTCTGTTCTGCTTATTTTATCTGCCTTTTTTGGGAAGCAGAATACAGTTGTTTCCAAAAAATAAATTTTTCTAACAAAGTGCTTCATGAATTTGAAAATATTTCAACAAAAGCTACTTAAGAAACATATAAAAGGAATATAATTCATTTAAGAGATGTTGTTTAGGAAAGATGTAAATTTCATTAAATAATAGCATTGTTGTCCGTGAATATAAGCTAGTCTGTAGTATGAAAATATAAACTGATTTTATTTGCATTTTTTTTGTATGTTTCGTATTTCTCAATCAAGAAAAAGTACTAAAAAAATTATCTATGCACTTACAAGAAGGAAAAACGCATTTAGTATTGTTTTCTTGCTTTTTAAACTAATGATTTCTGATCTTTTATGCCTTTCTTTAAACTTAGTTACTTTTTTAAAATTTAAAGAAATTTTGTTGATTGCAAATATTTTGAAGGTATTTATATATATATAATTTGATTTTTCCTTTAAACAATATTCTTAGGGACTAAATTTAAAACTAAATAGCGAAAAATTAGTTGAATTCGAAACGATTAAGTAATTTTTTGATTTATTTTTTGACATATTATGCAGTTTAATATTTGTCCTATTTATTAGAATATTTGTTAAAAATGTTACCTCAAACAAAAGCAACATTTAAATCTTAAATTCATCATAATAAGTAAGAAATGTTCGTAATCATCGCACTTGATAATTAATTATAGAATCCTTGTCAAAAATTTTAAGCGAAAACAACTTTTAAATTTTTAATTTATTTTGTGCATTTATTTTTTGCATAGGGTAATTTATAACCATTGCCCTTGTTACGTGTTTTTAGTACCCTTGTCAAAAATGAAATGGAAATAGTCCACATTAGATGTAGTCAGTTAATATTCAAGCAAAGACAAAACAAAAACACTATCGAAATTTGTCAAATTACTATTAAGGTAAGCAGAGTTAAAAAAAACCCGTTTAAACTAGTTTAATATTGTATTGAAACTTGAAAGTGTTTCTAATAACCACTATTCATTTTCTTTCTCTTTAGTTCTATATCAAACAGCGCAGCATATTTCCAGTTATGTCTTCCTTAGTAGTGATTGGATAGACTTCGATAGAATTTTGATTTTCCTTGCTTAAATGTACCTATAAGTGACCCTTAATGTGTATACTTTTTATTTTTACTTTATGTGCCACTGGCAAAAGAAAGAACTTCACTTTGTGCTTAACAACAAAATCATGTCACTTTTGCGTTAGCAATAGAAAACTGCCCATTTGCTACTCTTTTGACTTTTTAAAATTTAATTTCATCAATATACACTAAAGAAGGAGAATTATAATGCTGCTTTAAATTTTTTTAATGTAAGTATTTGTGAAAATATATATGTATATTAATAATCTGAAACAGACAAATGCATAATACTAAGTGACCTTACGAAAACTGTTGATTGCCAGAATTATATTGGCATAGTTTTGTGCGCAAAAAAGAATAAAGATTCTGAAATTCCTCACCGTTTTTAATCTGAAATTCGAATTGAATGATGGCCCTATATTTTACATGCTTCGAAATATTCTGTCGAGTATAGTAAATATCCAGCTTCAGTTTATTCGTGAAAATTAAAGGATTTAAAGCACATTTAGAATTTTTCCCACGCATCTTCCTGCGACAAATGAGTTCGATCGGGGAAAGGAGACCTTTTAATAAAGACCAGTGATCAATTATATTTTATTTGTAACCGGTGGTGAGCAGTCAACACAGTTTCGGGTCACAGATCGCCAATATACAACCCCTTGCAATTTTAAGATATCTGAATGTGTAAATGCAACGAAAATTTCACTTTTTTACTTTTTTTATCTATATTTATATTTATTATCCATATTTTCATTTATTATCCATATTTAAACTTTAGTTCACTATCTTCTTAAAAACTTTTCAAATTCTGAAATCCAATTTTTTAAAATGAAATTACAGTTAACTCCCGAAATGTAAACTAAAATGTTTCTTTTTAATTCGCTTTTAATAATTGAACCCTTATTTATTTCAATAAATCAGCCTGGCGTTACAGGGAAAAGAAAACCACGAAAATCACCAGCGCTTATTCTCTACTAATAAAGTCTAATTAAAGTTAATGAATTCTCTAACTATAAAGTTTAGTACTTAACCGGGAATTTGTTTTACTGAAAATTCTCTTTACCTTGACCATTTTAACTTTTTTTTTTTACGAATAATCACTTAAATGTACACAAGAATGAAAACGTTGTTGATGTATTAGGAATTCGAGAATACTTTGCTTGAAATATTGTAGTATAGAAATATTGTAGTATAGAAATAGTGCAGAAAAATTTATTTTGCCGAATGAATATTTAATTTCATTCCCTTGCCATGATTTAATATTCAGAATAATATTTAAATTCATTCAGAATAGTTTGTTTCGTATTACATTACCCTCTTTACCTTGACCTTTCCTACGTGCACCTTTTTTTTGCATCTTATATAGAGATGACCATTTAAACGTGTGAAACTATTAAAATATTTAAAATTTCAAAACAGATATTTTTCAGTCATATTACATTTAAATCAAAAAATGAACATTGATAAAACTATAAGTTTAAAAATATAATTCTTTAAATTTAAAAATGCTGAAATAAGAGATTTACGAAACGAATATTTAAATGTATTTACTTCAACATTTTCAAGTTTGTTTACTTTACTTAGAAGGAAAAGTACGAAAAGGAAAACCATTTTCAATCTAATTGCATTCTATTTTGGAATCATCTTGCTATACCAAATATATGAATTCTTTTGGAATTAGGAATAGTCGAATGTCAGCATTTGGTTCGAACACATTCAAATAGTTACCTTCTTAACATTTTATATATGTGTATAAAGAAACGAACAAATTGGCTTAAGAGCTGTTTCTTAGAACTTTCTCCCCTACGGTTTTAATAGAAATAAAACTATAAATACTATATATACGAGCCGTATTCAATAAAGATGGATGGTATCATTTGTGTCTCATTTTCCTCTACTTGGAAATATTTCGAATTCTTAGATGTAATCAATTTGATAAGATTTCTTAAGGATTGATATCTAGTTCAAAGAATCAATCGGAATCTAATTACAAATATATTTTCATGGAAATATTTTAATCAGTGTAAATATTTTCCGATTGCAATTTTTATTTAAATTATAAAAATACTAGTTGAATGCCCGTTCTTTGTTTGAGCTAAAAAAAGGGTAAATAATTACTAAATTAGTATTTATTAACATTCAAACTCATGTACAATACTGAAAAGTATATACTGACATAATAATGTAAATATTTACGAAATGAAATGATTCCTATGTTTTTTATTTATTTTTATTTGTTGACTTTCTCTGTTGCTTCAAGTTAAGCAAAGCAAATTTTTTATAGTCATCCCATCAAAATAAAAGCTAACTGTATTTAGCATCATGTGGCATAATGCTGTTGCTTAAGGTGACACATAATATTTAAAATTTTCCACAGTCGAACTATTCACTCCTATACATGGCTATCTAAAAAATAAATCGTATCTATGTAATAAATCGTAAAAATGTGCAGCATTTTTGCAGCTGTAATCGGTACCAAATTTACTCTAAAATATGTTGTACCTATCTAAAAGTATATTTGGATCCTATTAAAAATTCGCCAATCTCCATGATGTAATGCTCATTATCAAAATTAATCTTTGGTGTCAACAAATAGAATGGCGAAATTTTACGAAATAGTTTCATTTCTCCCTTAAGTTTGTTTTTCAGTACAAAACCTTTTTTTAATCTCAATTACCGTCGATTTTAAACTATTGAGTTTTATAAAAATAAGTTTTAAAAGCATAACGAATAAAAACACGATGGTTTCAAATAACCTTAGAAATATTAATCAGTTGATGTAGTTTGTTTATGCTACTACGTTTATGTTAATCTTTCACATAACGTTGGATGACAAATAAAATATAATTAAGTATAACAAAATGAGCTACTAATATCATTTTTAAAGATGTAACAAAACAAACATAACTGATGATATCTATAAAATATTTGAAAAACTGAATCATCTATGCTTAATTTAAAACACTGGCTTCCGCTAAGCAAATGCGATAATTCCATTTTTTTAAATGTCTCTGAATTTAAAATATAATTGAAAAATCAAAAACAAGACTTCTTGATTTGTTAACAATTTTACTCACTTAGATTCATTTTGAATCTCTTATTCTTAGAGTTTATGGTATATCCTCAATCCGGTTTACACAGCCAGATGGACAGAATTTTTTTGTCGTTGCCCTTCTTGTTAAATTTACGTTATTAGATTAATCCGAACATATTTTTAGCAAAATAAGGGTTAAAAGCATTATTCCGTATTATCTGGCATAATGCTGTTTTTTAAACCAACTCGTGATATTGAAATTTGCTACAATCAAATTACTTTTACCAGTACTTGTATCTTTGAGGAGCCGTAAGAAATCTATTATAAAAATGCACGGTATTGGTGTCATTAATATAATGGCGACTTTTTACGGTATTCCGTAACGAATAAGTGCAGTTTCTTCGTAAATTTAGCTTTTTAGTACATAGCTTATTTCTTTATTTGAATTAGTACCTATTACTAAAAATAATAAAGCTTCACTGACATCGATATTAGAATTATTAGTATATTAGTAATGTTAGTATATTACCGATTTTTAATATTCTCTTAAACGAATTAGTATCATGTTTCTATTAGATTACTTTTTTAGTATATGGCTTTACTTCAAATTGTAACTATTACCAAAATTAAATATCATTGACGTCAATAATAATATCGACGTTTAATCATTTTCTCTTCAATGAATTAGTACCATTTTTCCTTTAATTTTGCTTCACAATTTAAAACTTTTTTTTTTAATTTCAATTACCGTTGATTTTAAATTATTTAGTTTTATAAAAATATGCTTTAAAACATAACTATTAACAAAATAAACATTTTGTTTCAGATAGCCTTAAAAATATTAATCAGTTAGTAAAAATATTAATCAAATATTAATCATATAGTCTGCTTATCGCGATTATCTTTCGGATAACCTGGTATAGATCTCCTGAATTAGAGAGGCCGACTTATCATTCATATTGGAGCAAAAGCTTTGCTCCAATAATGAAGAGCTACAAGATTTGGCAACTTATCTCTTCAAACACATTAACATCAACTCTAGACATGATATGGCTGATGATATGGAGAAGGGTCTTTCATGCCGACCCAACAATCTTAACTAACTGGGTCAATAAATGTCTGTAGCTCAATCATTTTCCAAACAACATCAAATCAGCAACAGTAGTTTATTTCGCAAAACCATACAAAGATCTAACACAACCAGATGCCTACAGGCCCATATGTCTTCTACCAACAATAGGGAAACTCTTGGAAAAAATTATTTATCAGAGACTGATCCATCACCTGGAAAAAAACAACAAACTCAGCCACTGCCAATTTGGCTTCAGAGAAGACAGATCGACTGAGTCGGCTCTAAAAACTGTAATTAGCGAGGCCAAAACAGCCAAATAGAATAAAAATTGTAAACGGCAATACTATAAATCCCTAATATCGGTCGACAACAAGGGCGCCTTTGACTCCATACAGAGGACACACATAATACACAGATTAAATACTATAAACTGTCCTACTCAGCTCACAACCATGATCAACAGTTACCTCTCACACAGGTCAGTTTATATCAATGGTGGTACTAATATAACTAAAATCGATATCTACAAGGGTTGTCCCCAGGGCACCTGCCTTGAACCCCTACTATGGCTTATCATTGCGGATATCTTTTTACAACAGTTCAAACACGACCATGTTAAAACACAAGCCTTTGTAGATGACTACAGCTTTATTGTCTCAGGCAAAACAAGGAAAAACCTAGAATCAAATGTTAATGAGGCAATGACACAATTCAGCAACTTTTGTAAGGCACAATGCCTAAAACTGTCAATTAACAAGTGTAACTACATCACTTTTAATAATCCTTTCAACTAATAATCAAAATAGACGGTAACGCAATAAAATCAGTAAATCACATCAATTACCTAGGTATAGTATTGGATCATCATCTAAACTACCTAGAACACATTAAATCACTAAGAACAAGAGCCACAACACTACACAACAATCTCATAAAACTAGCCCCAAGGACCTGGGGCATTAAGACTAAAATGCTCAAGCATTGGTACAAGACTGTGGCAGAAAAGGCCTTTACGTACGCTGCAGCAGCATGGGGTTCAGAACTAAATAAAACCACGATCAAAGAGCTGCACAAGGTGTAGCGGCCCCTACTGGTCAGAATAACAAGATCATTCAAAACAGCACCCACACCAGGTCTGAATGTTCTGGCAGGTTTACCGCCATTGCACCTGCAAATCCGAAAAGAAGCACTACTAGCTAACACACTAAAAATCTATCAAGAAAACACACAATACAACATAAAAGCGGGTGATTATCAACAAAAGATAAAAACACACATGGTCCACTCGGCCCATAAGACTAGCCATAATTACACTATCCTACCAACAAGTACTAGAACTAGCAAAACAACGACGGTACAAATCTACACCGATGGCTCGAAAACTGACAATGGTGCGGGAGCTGCATTCTGTGTTTTCCACAACAACCAACATACAGATACATACAAATTTACGCTAAAACAAGAAAACACAGTGTTTCAAGCAGAGGTTTTAGCCATCAAAGAAGCCATCAGTTGGTTAGAGACACACAGCTGCAAAGATGCAACAATTTTCACAGACAGTCTGGCTAGTATACACGCTATTAGAAAAGCGAAACAAAAAGACCCACACGGGGCAACAACACAAAGACAACTAGAACACCAAGTCAGAAAATGCAACACACAAATACACTGAGTGACAGCGCACACAGGTAACATAGGTAATGAAGCAGCGGATTTAGCGGCTGAAGACGCAGCAGCAGGTCACGGGATTCCCAGCGGTGTTCTGCTTCCACCATCGAGCCTAAGAAATAAACTTAAAAACATCACACAAAAACTATGGCAAGCATACTGGGACGAAAATAAAAAAGGCTAAGCAACAAAATCATATTACCTTAAAGTAGACACAAACCGACTCATCCAGCAGCAGTACAATTCCTTACAGGACGTGGCTTCTTCCCCTCATTCTTACACAGCATGCAGCGAACAAACACAGACACTTGCCCATGCGATGACACAGTTACCCCAAGTCGCTACCTACATGACTGCCCACGAACTGAATCGTACAACCTCAAAAAACCCAATGTACAAGGCAGAACGATATTCGCAGACAGTTTCAAAAACAAGTATATTATGCAAAAACTAATAAATATTCTTGTCATAACCAGGAACATCACAGACAATATGTCATAAACCTAATAAAAACTTTGTAAAAATACTGGCAGCAAATACAATCATGAGGTGCAATACAATAATGAGGTGTCAGGGCTCCTGGCAAACCATTGTTGCAGCATAAAAACACACTCTGGCCCCACCCCTGACCAACAAACATTTGGCAGGCAGTCAATCAACACAAGCTGTTGTCCGTGAGGCTTATAAAAAAATAAAAAAATTAAAAAAATTAAAAAAAAAGCCCACAAGCTCGATTTACACAAACAAGAGATGGCTTAACTGTCAATAAACGCACACGCAATAATACACTAATCTATATCATGATCCGCGAAAACACTGCTTCAACTACTACTTATAATAAAAATAGGTAAAACACACAACACAACATAAACAAAACATACATACCCCACAATCAACCACGGACTGGCTCACAATAGCAGCCAACGTGATTGATCTCCACACACGCCTCTCCACTGACCCTGTTGGGGACAGACAGTGAGTCCGAAGCCTTTCAGCTACCCATGATGGCCATTTATGTTAAATGTAAAAAAAATAAAATAAATACCTGTGACGTGACTAGCTATTTTATATTGTACTGTTATTGTCGATGTCCATCCTTTGAGTCTGTAATGTAACGCTGCTAGTTAATCTATGAAAAATTAAATTGTCGCTACTAGGCCGGGATAGCCTGGTCAGTGGGGTGCCGGACCCACGTCCAACGTGGATTCGTGGATTCGGTCCCCGCCGGTTGAAGACTCCCCGTGTAGTAAATGGTGACTGATGCACGTTAAATCTGTCGAGTCTCAAAGTCCTCCATGTTCCCATAGCAAATCAATACCTCTGGGGGTACTGATCCAGGAGTTTCCTTGTCTTCTGGATTGGTTCAAAATTACAAGGCTACGGAGTTGAACATTAGTAGTCGTAAATCCAAAAATTCGGTCGACTGTTCAACTGCGGTCATATAATAAAAATAAAATTAACATCAACTATAGGATAATCAGTTAAGAAAATATTACATCGATTTACATTGTTTAACGGAAACATTTTTTTACACTTTTTTTTTACTGCAGGTTAAAAGTGTTGAATAAAAAATTGTGTATGTGCTACATGCCAATTCCATCAATCTTTTTAAAAAAAACTTTTCAAAGTAAATTTGGCACAAAATTTTATATTTCTGTTAGATATGGGTTTTTCCAATTTCTTTACGGGTTTTTTTTTTAACAAAATTAAAATAGAAAACAACATGACCGAAAAAAAAACATGTGTTTACAATCAAAATAATTAAATTTATAATCCAATATTCTAAATGTAAATATCTACAATCATGAGAAGTAATAACTTTTATTTCGAAATCAAAAATTAATTTGAAATTAGTTTTTTTCAATTGAAGAATTGAAATTTCTTTAAAACATAAAAGAACAAGGCGAATTAAGATTTTTAGCCATTATTATTACATAAACAGAATTAATAGAATAAATAGAAACTAGACATTCATGGGGAGGGTAAGAAACGATACATGATAAATTTTTAAATAATTTATTTAAATAAACATCTTCTTTCAAATCACATTTTCATAAAATTTATTTAAATAAGTAATAAATAAGGAATATAATTTAGAACAATCTATCTATATATTATTCACTACTAGATAGAAATAGTTTATACACATTTTTGGTTCTTTAATAATAAAAACTAAGCAAATAGAGAAGAATTAGTAAATTTATACTAAGACTAGATTCAAGCTTATCTAAAATTGATCCTGGTTAGGGACAGCCTATTCCTTTTAGTCTTTTTTGAGAAATTTTTACGGAATTTGGAACATTGAAACTTGTTGGAATAGCATCAGGTCTTAATTTATTGTGACCATTTTCTCTATTTATTTCTAGTTGAAATTCTTCAAAATGAACCTGCAAAAATAGTTAGAATACGTTATTTTCTAATTTTTAAACTTAAATTAAATCACATTAAAAAAATTTAGAGTTTACGATTTTTAAACATACTGCCAAGAAATTTTCTAACAGAATAATTAATTATTTCAGCAATTTAACAGAAGAATTTCAAAGAAAAAAAAACATTGGTAGATCCAAAAATGGATATCAGATCGCATATTAAATAGATTTCTTATGATAAATGTAAATATATCGTTTGAACTTTAGGAGATATAGTACCATAAAAAACTAAAAAAAAAAACTTCAATTAGCCAAGATTTGGAAAGTAACTGCTTGATCTTAGTGAAATAAAAAGGAATACAATAAAACAATAAATATTTGTCTTTAACAAAAAGGAATACTTAAAAGTGAATGCAAAACTTGGCGATTCTGAAGTAAATTTTTGCGAATACTTATTCAGCCAATCTCTTGCCATTATTTATTAGTTTTATAGCACATAAGCACTGAAAATTGATAAATAAGTCAATAAATATAGTTTAAAAGTCATATTTTAAATAAATATATACTTAATAAATACAATTTCTAATGAATATTCCTATATTTGGTACATAGTTAAAACTGTACAACTCAAGTAACCCAGAAAGTTATTCACTTATTTAAAAAAAATAGACTCAAGCAAGCATTTAATAACAAATTCCAACTACTTAATATCGTTTATATGCTACATATATGAGTAACTAAATGTAATAAGTTATAAATAAATGAGTATTTTCCTCTCATAAGCGAGATCCACTTCCAGGCTGTTAGTTGTATCTTCTGCAATTTATTATTCAATTCTTCTTTCTTTTCAAATTTGAAAGAAATCTGACCATTCGAAAGCTTTTTTTTTTAACTGTTTGTACAATTTTTCTGCCGCACAACCACCCATATCAATAATTTTAGGTATCCGAATAGCTTTCAAACCCTCACACTGATGGGTCTGTCTGTATTTCTGAGGCCTTGAGGGCCTCACTTTAGAGTTTATATCCGTTGCCAAATTCGTAGTTCGTAATGTCACAAAAAAGTTTAATCGGTTTAGTTGTTTTGAAATCAAAGCAAATTTGGGTGCTTTAGAAAAATGAGAGTCAACTATATTCACTAAAACTTTTAAACCGATTTCGTTTTTGAATAGTTAAAAAAGTCGTTTGATTTTAATGTATTGATAAAACTTAATAGTTGAAAAAGTTCGGTGTCAAATATATCCAACTTAACTGTCTATTTGATCACAAATAGCAAATTTTAAATATGGATACCCATCTTGTTCATTTAACTCAACAATTCATTTTAAGCAGTTAGTACCTATTATACTTATAAATTTCTCCCCTACAGCGTCATCTATAAAGCAGAATAAATAAACCTATATATAAGGGTAAAACAAAAGCATAAGAGTAATTTATTATGGAGCATCCGAAATAAAAAACTAGGAGATCATAATTAAGATTTCAAAGGATAACCTCATCCTGCACTCAGGGGTGGAAGATCCAGTTTGTTATCTTTGAGTGCTTATTAAAAATATTGCTTAAATCGTGTTGAAATAAACTTTACTTATGTGATTAATATTTAAAGCAATCCCTTTTACAGACAAAACACAATTGCTTTTATATGCTTTGTGAGGTTTTTTTGTGTTATTCATAACTATTATTTGCTATCAATTATTTTTATTGTTTACTAAAGCATGTATACCTACTTGTAATATTCAAAATAATGTAGCTTTGAAAATAATATATGCAATAATTTATTTTAAATGTTTGGTGAATTCTATTGCTAATTCTTAAATATATTTTAATTTCAGCTGTTCTTGATTTCTTTTAAGCTGTAATGTCACATTCTCCAAGACATGACTGCAAAACGAGATCCTGGAAGAAAATGATACAGAAACTAATCATAATTTATCTTTATTGATCCTAAGTTTAATTGGAAGGTGTATTATCCCATCTTTGGTTTGACTATGGTCAACGAAAATATGAAAATGCTAAAGAAAAATTCTTATGTTTTGCTACTGTAGGATGGGAGGTTGTTGTGACTTTCATACAGTTTCACTGTTGGCCATTCGTCACATTGATGAAAATTTATTTTCTCTTGCTTTATTTAAACGCGTTATTGTTTAAATGTCTAATTTTTTGTAGTAATTAAATTGTAAAACTCTAAGGATTGGTGAACAATGAATAGAAGACGGCATAGCCATTAATGTAGTTCAAATAAACTATGAAAAATATATATAGGCAAAAAAATTGGAGTATTAAATAAAACTTAGAGGAAAGGGTGAGCTGGAAAAGAACTGCTTTAGAATTTTTGAGGACTAGCGAGCTAGGGCAGAATCCTCTTCTGATTTTAAAAGAAAACATTAAGATTTAGATTTTTATTTATTTATTTGAGACATAATTTTTTAATAATTTGTTTTGATGCTCAGTTGTATTTTTAAAATAATTTATTAGTAAACTTTAATTCTTTAAATAAACAAGTTCTCGAATATTTTAATATTTGTTTGATTTTACGCCTCCTTTTAATGGAGTGAAAGATTTTAATTCTAGTTTCATTCCCTTTTCTTCTAAGAGAATGTTTTTTTTTATAACAAGACTTCATTTATTTTTAGCGAAAATTATATGAAGCACAGTAAAAGAGCGTCCAACAACCTAATTCCATACATTTCTCCATGGAAAGGCACTGCCACGGGCGTTTCGGAAACAAGGGTTGGTGCCCTTGACTAATCTTTCAAAATCAAGTCCATTCTAGTTTGATTTTCCGTAGGAAAATTAATTCAATTTTATGACAGAGAATGTGAATTATTTATTTTTTGTAAAAATTATTTTTATTTTACAAACCTACTTAGCTAATAATAAATTATTTATTTTCAAGATCAAATTTTAAGTTTCATGTATTTTAAATTTGTATTCTTTGTAACCGATTTATAATTCCTGATTCCTCTTTTTTTATTTTAGCATTTCTTACCTTCAGTCACCATACTTTTACATTGAATTTACAATGAAATTAATTAATAAGGAATTTTGCCTGCTTTGCTTTATTTTATTTGAGTGAGTCTATGTATTCTTTAACCCTGTATTATATGTTTATTGATGAATACAAGCTACTCAAAATATTCACAAGAACCAACTTTCAAAATTTGTAATTCTAAAATATCATGTCAAGACATGACGTATCATTAAATTTCGATCATCATTCAACTATATTACAACTTATGTTGGGATTAGCTTTTCACCAGAAAATTAATTCTTGAAAGCACTGATAGCTCAATTAAAGATATGAAAACTAGTTTACTTTGATTTTATGATTTAAAAATTTATTATGAAAATATAATGTTAAAAATCATGTTAAAATGAAAAGAATAAAGCAAAACTTGACATGTAATAAATATTTTTGCACCATTAGAAATGTTCTAGGACAATGATTGACAAAACACGAAGTCTAATTAAGAATATTGACCTGTAGTGCACTTATAAAATAAGTATTTAAATAATTCCTGGTGTTGAGCTGTACTCCGTGCCACACGAATTATTTTCTCATTTTAAAATGAGCTGAAAATTACTTATAAATAGCAAAACACTATTTGGGTTTTATTTTTTTTTAAACTATGTCCTTAATTCTGTTGTCGAATGAATATTAAGTCTAATGAGTGCTCATATAAATTAGTTTATGTGAAATACTTATTTATACATTTTTAAAAAATGATGCAGTGAGAATTTCCGAATTTCTGAAACAATGAAGTTATAAATCTCAAAACATTTACATTACAGCTTTTTCCGGAGTCTGTAGTGTGAGGACTAACTAGTAAACTTTTTTTTCTGGCTTTAAAGATGGTAGCATGTAACAAATTAAACAATTTTCCTTCAACAAAACAAAGTCACTTTTGTTTTTCCTAAAACAGGAAATCCCTCATAGGAGAGAGTGGTCATAAATGAGTCAATTTTCAGTTATTTTTGTAATATTTTCAATTTGGTTTCTTTGCCTCAAAATTTTAATTTTATTTTATATGTTTGGTTACATGAAAAATTTATAAAAATTAGATTAGAAAATGCTTACTGTGAATAATAGATAAACAAAAAATTTATCCCATTCAATTCCAACACATGAGGTTGAATGTGCCATTGATAGTTATGAATGAATCACAGGAAATTCAATTAAAAAGTAAGAATTAACTTCTTTTATTGACTAAATATAACAAATAATGATTTAATCAAAATTAATTTTAAATCTGTTAAAATTTATATCCGTGGTCTATCTTTGACTTAAAAACACTGTCAATCTGAAACAAAAACTTAGTTTAAATAAATTTCAAGTAATCAATTTTTAATAAACTAATATTCTGAATATATCATCAGGCAACATTTTTTTTTAGAAATAAACATTATCTACGCCTTTTGAACTGCCATTTAATCGAAAATCTTTATTATATAGAATGTTTCATACTTGTTTTTCTATATTAAATTATAAGCTTACAATAGATTCGATTTATTGTACAAATTGTTCTTTCACAAATAACCATAAAAAGTCAAGATGCCAATTAAAAGATTGTTTTCTGATCTTAATGGTTGATAATACTTAGAAAAATACTCATTGAAAAATCCTAAAAATTATTCTCAATCATCTGAACGGTGACATATTTTGGAACATATCAAAGTCTCTAAATTTTCCCTTTTGAATGACTATTAATTAAGTTAAGGATATTCATGCAGCAAATTCCCTTTCATATTCCCTTTCATTTCTAATTACTTTCGCATAAGAGCCAAAAATCTACTGTTACATTCTCAAAATGTAATCCATGCATGAAAAATCTCCCTTTTTATAATTATCGTTAAAATGAAGGGAACCGTGATTCTGATCCGTTGTGTTCAATAAGAAAATTCGTGTGAAATATTTCCGCTTGCATTATACATTTTATTTTGGAAATCGTTTAATTTCTATTGAACAAATTTCATTTACTCCTATGCTCCACTGAATCATCCAAAGTCTGAACCTTTCCTGGTAATGGAGAATCTGAATATTTTAAATTGACATTTCCTACGAATTCCTGGCTTAGCAAAAGAAGGTGCTTTGATCTGTAGAGTGAAATTGAAATCTTAAAAAAATTCGTTAAGAACCTCTTACCTCTCTCCTCAAGGGAATTAGAAATTGATTATCTTCTCTTTATGTATTCTTCAGGATTAATGCGCGGACAAATTTAGTAACAAGTGGTAACGAACTTCATTTTCGATTTATTTCGCAATGTTAAGAAATCTGAATTACTCTTTGGAGAAATATCTCGATAATATACTGAACTCGATAATATATTGAAAACTGAGAAAAAACATGAAAAATAATTTTTCGGGACACGGTTTATTTCCGATATAAAAGAAAAATCATGATTCGAATTTTGGGTTTAGAATTTTTGGAGGAATATTAAGGAAATGTATCAAATGGTCTTCAATTAAATAACTGGAATCAATGCAAATACTGCTGGTTTTAGGAAAAGCTAAATACTAGTAGTCAAAACATTTAACTTTTACATTTATTTTTAATTAAGTAAACTATCCATAACTACCACTATTTTTATGATATGAATGAATTTTTAAACTTTTGCAAGTAATTATTAAAATATTATGTCTGTTTTAACTGTTTATAAACAGAAGTTTTCACTTATATTTATATCCTTTGATATAAAAGACGACGCAAGATATTTGTAGTAAAACCATGTTTGTTCTAAGTTTACTTTAAAAGAAATTCACAATCCGCACTTTTTCCCATTTTGCACAATTAATCTCACTTTTGAATGACATGCATGGTTGAGTGATGGTCAAGATTAAGTATAAGTTAATTTAAAATTAGGTAATATAATGAATCTATTCTCCACTCTCTTGTATGCATAAATTTAATTAAGGGTTCCACCCCCTACTACCTGCCAAAACCAAAGTATTGTTGCGAATTCTTCTAAATCAACTAACAGATTATCAAAAAAAAATTTTTGTTTCGAAAAATAATTCCTAAAATAATGTCTGACAATCCTTCTCAAGATGTGGAATTTGGCAAAAATTTGATAAAATTTCTTAAAAAAGTTGTTAATATGATTTATCAACTTTAGTACAATTCATAAAATATTTTGTGGGAAAAATACTCAATATGCCTTATTTTATTAAAAAGCAAACACAAATGTAAAATTGTAAAACGTTTCCGTAATCTTGCAAGTTTTTAGAATAATTATTTTAAAAAATTGTTCTTTGTATAACCTTAGTTTTTTCTTAATACTAAAATAAGGCATTATAAGACATTTTGGACTACAAATTATTTCAGAGCTGTAATTTTTTTTTTTGTGTTCAGGAAATTGTTTAAGCAAACTTTATCTTTTCAGAAATTATATATAGAAATTTTTCTTATACTTTGATGACGAGACAAGAATGTTATTAATTCATTGCAGTTTAATTGAGCAACGTCACTGATTTCATTAACCCCATAACTGAAATCTGCTTGCACGAAACATTTTATTGCTTTAAACAGTTAGAAACAATTATAGTACTATTTGTTTAAACTGAGGTTCATTTATTTTGCTGAGAGAGGCAAAAAAGGATGAGGAAAAGTGAGAAAAATTCCCTATTTATCATCATATTATAACATGCTTTAAGTCATATAACTTCATTAATTATAAGCAAAAAAAAAATAATAATAAAGAAAGCAAAAAATAAACTGTTTCAAAATATGCCCAGAAGTATAATCTAAGTTTAAATAAAAAATGTGATTTAAAAACATTTCACGTGCAGAGGAAACGTTAATTAAATCAAAATAATTGGCCTTGTAACTATTTAACTTTGAATCCCAAAGAGACGGGTCTCATTCGAATTTCGAAATTTCACTTGTAGATGGAAATGCTTAACATGCTTAAAAAAAAATGCTTCTTTTTTTCTTCAAAGCAGCAGTTTAAAAAAAGTAATGGACAAAAATAAAATAAAATTGTAATGCATTGATTTTTAGAAAGTTGCGACGAATGATATATTATTATTTTTTCAATTTAATAACCGTACCCATTATCTAACGTAAATCACGTTTTAATATCACCTTAAATATTTTAATTAATGTACTGTGTTACTAAATGAATAACCCCAAGAAACTGAAGCTGAAAGATAAAAACTTGATTAACTTCAAAAGAAAAAAGCTCTGAAAAAAGCAAAATTTGAATCATATGTTTAGACATGAATGAGGAAAATAGTTATTTGAAAAAAAAAATTTCGATTCTATGCATTAGTTCCTCACCATCTTCTCATAGCACGTGGAAATGGATTTTGCTCAGATTTGCCTCTCTCAACCTTTGCAGTTTTTCTATATTTTTTTTATCCCTATTTCTCTCTTGGATACTGTGGTTTTTCCAATTTTATTTTTCAAATTTATTTTACATTTTTCGTTGGCAACTTCATATTTTCTGTTTCAAATCACTTTTACTTTCTTGATTCAGCGCTGGTTACAATGTTCGTTTATTTCTGAGCTCTCTAAACATGTCGATGTTTATAACCATCTTCTTATTGTTTGAAGTCAATGAAGTTTATACCATCAAGCATACTTTATTACATTTTGGATGATTTTCATTATTTTGATCAGAATGTTATACTCGTAAAAGTAAACACCTGTATTTTATTATTAACAGGGTTCAGGTAGTTCTAAAAACATAAAAAAATATGGATCGCAAAATAATAAAATTCTACGTAATATTATTGATGTATAATTGTATGTAAATTGTATGTTATTAACAATAAAATTGTTTAAAACTTCTTTGTTAATTTATATTTTTACCATACATATTTATATTTTACCATATGCAAATCCAGTTCGGGCAAAATCCGTTTCTAAAAATCTGTACAAAAAGGGCAAATCATGTTTCTCTCCCTCTCAATATTACCTTGCGCATATCCATTTTTGGTTCATTCCATTGTAACTAATAAATCAAACATTCTTCAGCAATGCAGTAAGAAGGAGCAATAAAAGAAAACCATTATATTTACGTTTTTAGCTTCATTTGCGCTTCGGTTATTATATTTTGTAATCTGGCAATCTTATTACGAAAGTACTTTGAATCACTCTTGAAAGTTTCCCTTACATGTAAGTTCATTTGAATTCACTACTCGCTTTATAGATATCCTTTTGCGTTTTGTTCTGTTGTTTTTCTTTACATCCTATTTTCTTTTCTTTTTTTTGCGTCATATATTTTTTACTTAATGTGTTCTATTTTGTTAAAATTTTTTTGAGTGCTCCTCACACTATTGTATTAATTTATTTTGCTTTGGCTGTATTGATACAATTTTAAACAGCACACACTTTTGTGGACATAATCGTGTGAGCTAATGAAGAGATTATATCTTTTTTTTTTGTTTTCCGGCTCTTTAAAATATATTTCCTTAATTTTTTTAAAATATCTATTTTAATAATTTTTCTTATTCTTTTTTCATTAATCTTTAATTTTTTCATGTTTTCTCAAAATTTTTACCTTACGGTTCGCCGTATGGAGTAAGTAAATTTCTCCTTTAATTTTGCTTTTTATCTTGCCTTAAAGCATCAGTGTAAGGAATACCGGACCAGAGTAAGTTTGAAATTAAAATCAAATCTGGTCTAGCATATATTTTGGCCATTTACCAAAGCGACTGTGCAATTTTTGACATTTATTGGTGAAAGTTGACAACCACCAATTTTAGTCCTTTGCAATAATATATAAATGTTTGCTAACATCGCTATTCTTCCTATAATAACAGCACTGCAATAACCAATAGCCATACAATATTTTTATGTTTACAACAAAGCAAAAATAACAAAAAAGCACTACTTTCGTTTGAATTCTCAACACTCGCCATTTTTGTTTAATAGTCATGCGTGCGCAATGATTTTTTCCTTCACTTTATAAACCTTATAAAAAGAAATTATTCATTGTATTGCTCTATTATATAATAATTTGATTATCATGACAGAAAAAAAGCGAAAGAATGAAGTACAGAGCGAATTCGAACGAAGGAGCAAGCAGTAGAGTTGCCATGGTAACCAGGAGAATTTCTCCTCCTCTGAAACATAGAGGCTCAGCTTCATACGGAAACTAAATAAAGAGCCTGACATTGGATAGGCATTTAGTTTCGTAAATTTGTAAACCTAATTTTATTTTTCCTTAATCTGGTAAAGCTGTTTCAATGTCAATTCAATCTCAACTTAGAGACCTAATTTCAAAAGTGATCCATATTTCATGCATATACTGAATGTCATGCTTTATTATGCATAACACATTTCCTCACATTTAAGAGTAAAATTATTATATTATTTAATCTCTTTCTCTATAAATAATAAACATTTCTCTATAAATAATCTCTCTCTCTCTCTCTCTCTCGCAGTGGACTGATCGTTAAGACACGGTTCCCAGCAGATCACCGAAGTCAAGCATCACTGGCTACGGTCAGTGTGCGGGTGGGTGACCACTTGGATCAGTCTGCGTAGGGACCGAGGTTGTGCGGTATTGGTCCTCGTTAAACTGTGCTACCGTAAAGTGCTCGACTTCGCGCTCAGGTCGTCGGGCTACCGAAGCGGGGGTGCCATCCCTTCCTCAGAGGATCAAAATTGTGATGGCATGTCTTCGGATCATCCTCCGGGATGTTTCCCAGACCGTCGCCAATAGCCCATTGTGCAGCTCTAGTGCGACGTAAAGTAACAACAACAACAACAACTCTCTCTCTCAAATCAGTTGTTTGTTATCAGTAGTTGTTGTACTCCCCCCCCCTTTTTTCATATGTCTATAATTTTCTTTTGTTTTATCTTCATTTTGAACTTATATTTATATATATATATATATATATATATATATATATATATATATATATACACCGAAGAGCCATTACATAATGACCACCCTTCTAATAACATGTAGGATCTCCTTTAGCCCTCAAAACTGGTAGCACCCGCGGTGGCATTGATTCCACAAGTTGCTGATAGGTAGTCTGAGGTATTTGATACCAAGCGCTCACCAACTGGTCTTGAAATTCCCTAGCGTGGCAGCACGAATTTGCTTTTCCAAGTAGGACCACAAATGCTCTATTGGATTAACTTTTTAACGACCCAAGCAGTGGAAATTTTACCATCGTTAACATCCTCAGTTTTTCAGAAGGGAAAAATGGCAAATGCACTCACCCACTTTGTTGGGGGTTCTGTTTCACAGCAGGTCATTTGCTCGCTCACGTCACTAATAAATCAAAGGCTACTCTTGCTTCATGGCATTCAAACTAACAATTGGCTTGTGAACATTGCTTATTTTTTTACGTTTTTCTGTTCAAAAAGCAGGAATTAAGTAAATAATGAGATTTTTTATTTTTCTCCATATCTTCCTTTTATTTATACATTAATTTTTTGTTATTTTATTTATTTTCTAAATTTGGGGTTATTTTTTCTTAAAACAGATCATTTTCAAATGCCTGTATCATGCAAAAGAAGAAGAAAAAAAATTTCTCGGAAATGTGTCGAAAATGCAGTTTTCTCGAAGTAAATTTGAGTTTAAACGAAAAAAGAGAAGCTAAAACTGGAAACTGATTCTTAAAATACCGTTAAAAACTTGCAAATTGAAGAATTTGAGTTTAAATAAAAAGTTTTTTTTTTTTTGAAGTAAATTTTGAAAGAAAAAGCAGATGCTTATGGGATATGGTAAAAATTAACTCATTTCTTTTCTATAATCTTCTTTATTGTAAAGAAAAAATTTGAGTATATTTACAAATGTGTTTTCTTTAGTAAGAACGGAAATTACATCTTATGTCTGACTTATCGGATATCTTTTTTTTTAATATTATTTATTTAACTTCATCTGTTTTCTCCAACATCAAGTCGGTTGCTTATGATACAAGTTTCTGCAATTTATCAGTATCTGTCTTCATTCAGTATTTATTTATTTTCATTTGAATGTACACTTTAGTTGTCTTGTAGGTGTACTTTAGCTCTGTAAGTAAAATGGGATCAGTTTGGTTCAAATGGACAAAAAATATTTCATTTGTAAAATCTTTTCTATCAAAAAAAATTTGGAAAATTGTCTTATATTTTTCCTTTTAACTATGAATTTTTTAAAAGGAAATTATTTTATTATTAAAATTAATTAAGGCTGCAATTGCTGTGATATATTTTTTTCAATTAAAACGTAATTTAATTAATTTCGTTGGTTAAAAAGGAAGCATATTTAAATATTTTTAAATCTTCATAAGTTTAATAAAAATTTATTTTTATTATTATTTTTTTTACTTTATTTTGTTTTTATTTTATTTTTTAATTCTTTATTTTTCACATTTAAAGATGCAGATAATCATCGTAAAAGTAAATTATACATCTTCCAAACATAATTTTGAATACTTTAAAAATCCCTTCTTTTTAAATTCATACAAGCACATTTTAATTCATTGAAACTTTGCTTAGCTACATTTGCAATAAGAAGTTTCTCAGTTGCAGTGAAACTTTATTTTCATATTTATTTCGGATGATGCCTAGTTCAATGTGCAGAAATATCACAACCGCATTTGATGCCCTTTTTTATTTTTCGTTTAGTGTTAAAAATCTATTGCAGCTTGAAAACAATTAATTATGACCAATATTTATAATATACATAAAAAAGTTATTCCTTTTTATACAGATTAATTTTAAATGCAATGAAACTGTTTTGAACTATACCTTAAAGAACAATAATGCATCAAAATGACATGGAAAAAAATTATTTTTAGTTTGAATTACAATTTAACAGTTAAAATAAATTACGATTACATTTCCAAATTGGGTATTAGATGATGATTTGTTTTGTTTTAAAACCGTTTGTTAGACGCAGCATGTCTTTTCTCTGAACTTGTGTCAGTAAACCCTACATTAAATTCAACTCAAAGTCTCCTCGTCTTAACGTGAAATATTCAATTATTTAAATTCAATTATCTTTTAGCACCATTGTGTGAACGAAATGAATGAAATAGTATAAAATAACTGATTAAAACAATAAACGAGGGAAAATGTACAAGTTAGTCACTAGTTATAAGTAATTTTTAATGAAACTTTAATATTTACTTCCACAGTTCAATATTTAATAAAGGTAAATAACAAATTTCTCTTACAAGTAATTTAAAACAATATATTAGCACAAAGACTTTACATTCAGTACTTTTCCCATGAGCTTTTTAAATTTAATATTTTAACTTGCACATCATGTTATTTTCTTACCGTCATTGAACAGTCGACCTAATTTTGGGCTTACGAAGAGTAATGTTCAGCTCCGTAGCCTTGTAATTTTATATCGAATCCAGAAGATAACAGAACTCCTCGATCAAATTTGCCTTTGTGAATAACTATTTGAAGGGAACTGACCCGCATGTGCGTTACATGGTAAGGGAAAAGACGAAAACATCCTAAGGTTAGCCTGATGGCAGGGGGACTCTAATCCATGATCCGTTTACCACTGAGGATATTTAAGGTCAGCACTGTGGCCAATGCGAGCCAGATGCGAAATTCGCGTCGACTAGCCATCGCTATAGAATTCAAACTTGGTATACCTCATTGGAAGGCGAATGATCTGTAACCTGAGCCACAATGGCTCTATATCGTATTATTAGAGCTAATGAGATTATGACAGCAATGTTGAATGAGGAATATTATAACGTTAACAAAGTATTGTGTAGTAATTTAAATTTTTACCGATTGTTTGAAATATTAAGAAATTAACTAAAAAAGATGGAAATCGCAATACTTTTCAAATTTATTTTTTTTATTAATTACAAATTTTTTGGCCATTCTATACAGAGTTAGTACTATTTAAATGAAATATTTTAATTCATTGATCTAGCAAATTAAACCTGCAGCGGAAACAAATAATATTGTTTGAAAAATAAAATTTACTTAAATAGAATAATTTCTTTTCACAATTATTGCAATTCTCTTTGATAAGTATGATATAAAGAGATGAGTATGATATAAAGAGAAATATTTGCTATTTCTCTTTATATCATACTCATCCAAGGGGTAAATATCTATATATTTTTAAATAATTAAGAAGCCTAGATTTCTCTTAGGTATAATTAGATGGTATCTTTGGTATTATTTAATTGTATATCTAAAATATTTTCTTTGAAATACAGATAAATGAAATATATGAATCTGAACCAGTCTGAACTATTTTGAATGATGTTAGTTCCATCAATAAATATGCTACACCTTCAAAGTTATATTTACATAAAATGTCTGAAATATATTAAAGCATGAAAAAATATTACTTAAACTGTTCGTTATAGTATGAAATTCATATCTGGCTACAAAACTTCCTTTATAAACTTTTCTTTTTTTAACAAATTCTTTTTATAAACAAATAAATATCGGTTAATTCAGCAATAATAATACTGTTCTTAGAATTCAATAATAATATTGTTTTCAGAAGAGTATGAAATCAAACACAAAAATTAACGTTTAAAATAAGGTATGGCTCTTTTTAGCTGGTGGATTTATTTTTATTTCTTGTGATTAGCGATTAACTATTAAAATTGCTACTAAATTAAATCTTTTATTTATTTAAGTAGACTATTTATTGATTTAGATTTAGCATTACAAATGAGCGTATTGTCAATTCTATTTAACCACTTGCACTCATTCACAGACTTAACCAACTTATCATATGACAGTACTACTAAATGGTACAGCAAATAATTGCGGCGTTTAGAGAATGAAAACAGATTCCAAGTATTTTTCAAACAAGATAAGTTGCTATTGTCAATGCCTATCACTTTCCAGCTTAGTCACAAAAGAACTGGATTTACTATCCATTCCCCGTTCGATGATCAAGGAAAATCACCTTTAGATATTCCCCTGACTGATGATTTTTTCTATTAGAAATCTTCAATTTGTTGCATTTAAACTAGTTTTTAGCAACACATGATTTAAAAGGTCCTCTATATACCTTTTCTCTAATAAATAAATCTATTCATTTTGTCATTTTCCCTCTCTCTCTCTGTATATATATATAAATATATATATATATATATATATATATATATATATATATATATATATATATATATATATATATATATATATATATATATATATATATATATATATATATATATATATATATATATATATATATATATATATATATATATATATATATATATATATATATATATATATATATATATATATATATATATATATATATATATATATATATATATATATATATATATATATATATATATATATATATATATATATATATATATATATATATATATATATATATATATATATTATTATTATTATTATTATTATTATTATTACTAAAATAATTATGTTAAATTTGTTCAATTTTTAAGTCAACTAATGTATCTAGCAATTTGACTTAAGTATTCAAATGAGTGAATAGTAATTAAAATTGCACCATTAAGAAAAATCCAAATAATACATACTATTATGTATCGTGACTTGAAGATAAACTTTTTATCAAGATGTTTTTTGCTGCTATCTGATCCAGTACACAAAATTTTTTTGCACAAATTTATTTATTTATTATATGACTCACTGTAAGATTATTCAATTCAATTAAATTCATATCAGCAATGTCATTTAATAACTTTGCATTTGTCGTGTTTTGCTATAAGGGACTAAATTAAAGCAATAAACAAAACAATAAGCTTAATTTCAAGCTGATTTGAAAATTATAACTGCAGTAAGAAAGTAAAGAATGATTAAAAAGCTGTGGTTTACAATTAGAGTAAATAACTTGCTGCTTAAAGAAAATGAAATCGAATTTGATAAGCTATTTTCATTACAATTAATTACTTTTGATGAGTTCCTACACATCACTGTCAAGCAGCTCATCCCCTCCCAATCACTAATACTCATTCATCTTCAGAGGTCTAAAGAGGTCCAAGAAGGTCGTTAAGTAGTCCGGACTTCTTCAGACCTCTTGGTCTTTAAAGAGGTAAGGTCAGGTGAATTTGGGGGCCAAGACATGACATGAAAGTCACTGGAATGTTCCTCGAACCAATCCATGACGATTCGAACCTTATGACATGGTGCATTATCCTGTTGGTAAGCACCATCCCCCGCAGGAAAAACTGTTGCCATGAATGGGTGAACCTGGTCTACAACTATGTTCAAGTACCTTACAGAGATCAGGGATTGTTCTATGAGGATTATGTGTCCTAATGTGCCCCATGAGAACATTGTTCCTGGGCGAGAAACCATGAAAACCTGGGCGAGCCCATTGTTATAGATGGAGGGTGGTCATAATGTATTGGCTCTTCGGTGTATATATACATATGTAAATAAGTTTTTTTGTTTTTTTCCTAAAAATTATTTCTGTATCTCAAATTCATATTTATTACTTGTTATAGATTTTTTTCTTATTCTACTCTGTTTTTCTTAAGTTTTTGATTCCATTTATATTTCGAAATTAAGAATTTAAAACTGAAAGGATTGTTTCTTTTACTTAACGTAATTCTATGATATAACCTTATTACTCTACATTTTAATTACACATTATTACTAGTCTATATTATTCGAATTGGTGTCTAAACTTATTAACCGGCAATTATTTTGTTTAATAAGCATTTTATAAATATTATTAATTATACAAAGAGTAAGTTTAAAATATCGTCTAAGTTCTGAAGTTCTAAGTACGTTTAAAATATCGCGTCGTCTTCATCTAAATCTAAGTTTAAAATATCGTAAAATCGTTTGTACTGTTGAGTTAATGGTATTTGAAATAAAAAAATATTAATTAACATTTATTTAATACGTTATTCAGATAAGCGTACATAGCTGATCAATTTTTGCTAATTAATATAAAAAGACAAATTTTATTAATTCCATATTCATGCATCCTGTATACAAGTAACATACGTATTGCTAAAACCGCAAATATCAAGGATTACAATCGCTCTAATATTTATAAAAATAAAAATAATTGACTCTGAAAATTGAGCATAATAATTTTTGATTTCCCAAAAGAATTTAATTCTGCTTTTAAAACTTAAAATAAATTTATTTTTGTTTCCAAATGAAAAATAAATAATGAACATTTGAGTTTTGAAAGCTTTTAAAACTATTTTGTTATTTCCAATATGCACTTGTCACCTTTGATAAATCGCAAAATTCCTTAGGGCATTTTTGGTTTGGTTTAGCATCTAACTCTGTTTATTTCCTTGAAAGATTTACCTGTCGATAGATTAATATGGATTAATGTAATGTGTTTAATTTCAAAAATCTTTCTTTATTATATAGGCAAATGAATATATCATTGCAAACAATACTTACATCTTAAAAGCAAATACTTTTTATGGCTTAAAGCTAAAATGAAATTGCGTGAATTAGGTTTCCGAAGGGGACAGTACTTAAACTCAATTAAAATGCCTATCATTTGTCACCAAAATCGAATTTATTTTATACTCAGTCTTCATCTAAATATTTCATGCATTCAGTTTGATCTGAAATTAATAAATACATAATTTTCTCACTTATAAAATTAGATAGGACGATTAATTTCATTTCGAAAAATAAACATTATGAATATAAGAAATTAAAGTATCTCTTTACTCTATTTTATGTAAGAAAGTAAAGAATTTAAGTAAAGTAAATTATTATTATTAATTTCGCTAGTATGAAACATGATATATGAAATCAAGATAACTTGCTCTTAATTTAGCCATTAGTCGCTACACTATAAAATATTTTCGTTCATCTAAATGTCAAAAAAAGTTGTTACTACTTTACACAAGATTGGTGTCGCACTAAGTATCCACTAAACACTCACAGACAGAATGAAATCTATCTAATATGAATAATTAATGTGAAATCGCACAAAACCGAAATGAAGCGATTTTAAATATTACAAAATTGTTTTAGACAATTGGCAGATATGAGCAAATCTTATGAGTTCATAAATATCCATATTATTCAACTTGAAACATGTATGCATTTTATAAAACTTTACGGAAGTAGTTTGTTAAATCTCTCCTTGAAATCACTTGGAAAATTATCGGCCACTATTAATATTTTCAATGAATCAGTAAAGAGGATTAAACCTTACTTTGCTACGATCAGTTTTAAAAATAAATCCGATAAAAAGCACTCATATATAACCAGTTCACTTTATGTTACCAAATATATTCTCACTGTCTCGAAATTGCGCAATTATTTGCCTTTAAACTCCTAATCATCCGAAAGCATTTGTTATAGGTTCAAAATATTCCCGACCAACATTTCCCATAAGGATTTAGTTTAATTGCTTAAATATGCATGAATTATTTGTCAAATTTACGAGACTCCGAAAAACACTACCTTCTTCACCTACGAGCTGCAGATAGGTAAAATCTTTATCGATTATTGGTGTTACGACATAACTGCACTTTTTGAAGTGTATAAGAACGCACGATTTGACAATTTGATTTAAAATGAAGCCCATAACACCAAACCACCAAATGACCATAACATCAAATTCATTGGTATTACACCACAATTCAATAGGTGTTACACAACAGTTATTACAGTATATACCCGAATATGAAGCAGCGGTGGATGAGGAGATAGAACTCTCGTTTTCCAAATGTAAGTAAGTTTTATCAAAAAAGTTTTTCGCGAGAATTAGTTTGTCCCAGCGCTTGATCCCATAGTCTCCTTGCCTTTTAGGTTGGGACCAAAATTGCAAAGGAATGGAATTCAACATTGATTGAGAAAATAATACATAGCTGACCACTGATCTTTGTTAAGGGTCTAGCTGCCTTCGACCGAAATTAACCTGTCGTTGGAGAGATGACGTTGGAGAAAAATTCTAATGTGCTTTTAATCATTTTTATTTAATTTTCATAAGAGAACTGAGGGTAGATGTTTACTCGATTCGCCAGTATCTTTCAAAGCATGTATAATACAAGGCCATTCTCCAATCATAATTAGATACATAATATGTACGAAATTTTACATTCCCTACTCAGTTTTGTTTACAAAATTATATAACATTAACTTGGCCAGCTTTGTCAACTAAAAAATTATCTTGCAAAACATAGAAAATTGTAAACAAAGTAGAAAACATTGATAAATATGAAGAAAAAAATGAACTATGTAATAATGACAACCGAAGCTGACTTTGTCAAAGGGTTCCAGATTTAGAAATCAGAAAAATACAAAACCTTTTCTATTGTTAGAGCACGACAAATGTGTAAAAATTTCTCTCTCTGTACGATATCTGAAAATACAATTGATAATTTTCTCAAAAATAATGCTAATAACAATATGTTTACTACTTGACTATATTTTAAAGGCATCAGAAATCTCAAGGCATTTATTTATTTTAATGTTGTTGTTCTTATGTATTATAGCCAATATCAAAAAGCCTGCTTGGTGAAACCAAGCGAATTTAAGGCAGAGGGTGCTTTTGCAGTTTTTCAGTGGCGCCATCTATTGCCAAGAGCACAACTTCTGCCACACATAACAATGGCCCACAGAACACAACTAGTTTATATTGTAAACCCATTCATTCATCCACAGATTGTAATTTTGTCCTGAACCGGAGAACGATCAATGCCCAATTCAGTACTCCCAGAGGAATTTGTATTTTATTTATTATAATACTAAATTCATCTTAGATTATGCTAACCTTGTTTAAATTTTACACCCGTCTTCACAGAATATGTTCTAAAACGTAATTTATGATATTAATTTATATTTAATTAACTCGTTTAATTAGGAATCTCCAAACAGTATCTTTTCTCTAAATAAAGGCCATCTCGTTCTTAGTTTGCAAAGCATATTGTTTTGACATGTTCTCTTATCGATTCTAAAAACAAATACACGAAATCCTGAAATCTATTTGCAATAATTAAAATTCGGAAAATGTTCTTTTTTCACATTATAAGACGAAAATGCTTGTTAAAAGATTTTGAATTCTTTGTTGATGATACAAAAAAAATCTTAAATTTACGGAATATATATATATATATATATATATATATATATATATATATATAAAACAAAGAAAAATTATAGACATATGAAAAAAAGGGGGTGGGAGCTAATAAGTAAAAAATTAACAAAAAACAATTTATTAAATAAATAAAATAAAAAAAAAAAAAATGAAATGTTAATTAAAAAACCCGGAAAAAAAGTCGGGGAAAAAAAAGATATAATCTTTTCTTCTGCCCACACGATTATATTCGCAAATCAACACTTATTGTTTTTCTTAACTTTCTTAGTGTTTTCTTGTATTTATTTATATATATATATATATATATATATATATATATATATATATATATATATATATATATATATATATATATATATATATATATATATATATATATATGCATGTATAGCAGAGTAAAAACAAAAAGGATAAAAAGAAAAGAGAGAAAAGCGAAAATATTTAGAAGATAAATTTTATTAACAGAATATAAGCAAAAGTATATAAAACAAGCGAAATCAGTTAAAAATATAGAGAAAACACGGAAAATATTATGATAAAGATTAAAGAAAGGAAAAGAAGAAAAATTATTAAAATAAAATATTTTTAAACATTCAGAAACATCTATTGAATTTTTATTGTCATTTAAAATTTTCTTACTATTGAAAACAAAATTTGTAAAGCAAAAATAAAAAATCTATATTCACTCTGTTAACATTCCTAAAGGCAACGAGAATCTATTTCATATCCATCGTTGAACAGCCGACCCAGTTTTTGGGTTTCCGACTACTAATGTTCAACTCCATAACCTTGTAATTTTGAACCAATCCAGAAGACAAGGGAACTCCTCGATCTGTACCCCCAGAGGTATGATGCGTTATGGGAACATGGAGGACTTTGTTACTCGACAGATTTAACGTGCATCAGTCACCATTTACTACACGGAGAGTCTTCGGCCTGGGGGGACCGAATCCAAGACCCACTGGTCATGGGCCCAGTGCCCTACCAACTAGGCAATAGAATCTATTTGATATCTTTAAACAAAAATTATTTAGATATTTTAAAACACATTTATTTTATTAATTGATGCATGGTAAATGGGTCAAAATGTTGAGCCTTTTACCATTAAATTCCAAAGTTCTAAGTCTTATATAATATTTAAATTAACAATAATAATATGTTTATGCTATTTATCAACAAATTCAAAATATTTCACTTAGTCACAGTGACATTTATATTCGGATATATGAATTTTCCCTAAGTTTTTGCTAATATCATTATAATTAAATATAGTTCTAAAAAGAAATTTTTTATATTCAAGACTTTTAATTTTGTTAAAATCTTTAACTGAAGCAATTTTTTTAAATTTTCAAAAATAATGCGAAATTTATTCTTATCGAAAATAGGGTTTTGGAAGTTTAATAACAAAGCATAAGTTATTTAAATTTTTATTTTTATTTACAGAAATTTTATTCATTTTTTCTTTTACATGATCAAAACAAGGAATTTGAAATAAAAATTTATAAAAGAAAAGTTAATAATAAGTTCTTGAAGCTTATATACATCATCATTTGCACAATGTAGTGAACTGGAGTTCTAATCAATGAACTCTATATAATTACTAATAAAAAAAACCGCCTTTGTCAGATAGAAAGCAAGTTAATGACTAAACAGCAAATATAGTTACTTAACGTAATTCAATGGTTTGAACTCAAAGCAGTGGCCAACAGATTATTATTATTATTTTTGTAATAAATACAAGACTAAGCACACTGAACGCTTCAAAATATGAAACCGTAAGTAAACTGACATACAAATCGGGAAAGGTTCGTCATTTCTGACAGGCGATGGAATGCGTGCTAATAAATTTCTCACCTTTGTTCCTAATTCTGAACAAAATTAAAAAGGAGTATGGCCCAATGTATATCGACTCGTTTTCTCAATTCTTTAGGATTTGTGTTAAAGCATGAATATTGCTTTGTGATTGCTTTCCTAGTTTGATTATAACCTGAGTTCTTTATCTTCTTAGCATTTTCTGCTCTTCGAGTTCACACGGTATTTACCTATCTTCTCGTTTCCCATTGTTTCTGGAATTGCAGAAATTTCATTCATTCCTTGAGAGGCACATACTTTTGTTTTATTCAGGTTTGAAGCGCTTCGTATTTTTTAAAGACAATAACGGTAATAAAAAACAACTGTTATTTTAAGAATAAGTTTCAATTGATGACATGTATCATTTAGAAAAGTATGAGAAAAATTTAATTCGTCACAGTACCAAAGTCTTTCACCCCATTCTCGCTTCGCACACCATGATTGCTCCTCATACATCATTACGTACTTTTAATCCTCATTAAAAGTCGATATTTTCCGCAAAAAGAACATTTAGCTAATATACTAACAAATTATATTAATTTTATGAAAGAACTTTTGGCCAATATGTTAATCGTAACGAAATGACGAAAGTTGGGATTAGAAAAATAATAATCTGTACTTGAAACAAACTATAACCATAAAAGGAATAGAGATGACTGTCTAAGAGGAAATAAGGGAAATACAATTTTGCTCGTTAATAAGATTTAAAGGAGTTCAAATAGGAAACATTTTTTTAGATATTTATTGTAATACGTTTATTTATATTTTTAAAACTTTTGATTTATCTGGCAGTATAAAATCTCCTTTTCTTTTTAACTTTTAAAAATATAATACGTTTATTTATATTTTTAAAACTTTTGATTTATCTGGCAGTATAAAATCTCTTTTTCTTTTTTGTTACTCTTGACATCAGTTCAAGCACGAGCTTATGAAATAAGGAGCTTGAGAGAGGTAAATAAATTTTTCTTCAACAATGAATAAATAATCAATATGTAAAGCAAAAAAATGAGATAAATTTAATAAAGAAGAACTTAACGCTGCAATAACTTAAGCCTAAATTAAGATATCTTTCAAAAAAAAAAATTATCGTGTTAATTTAACAAATAAAAATGGACTTTTTATCATCGTAAACTTTCAGTGGTGTTGTTTTCATTTCAGCGGGTGCCGAACGAACCACGAATTGTTTTTTTTTGTTGCTTTTTTTGTTTTTTTCTAACTATAAGTTTAACAAATAATATTCCTCAAACTAATAATCAAATGTTTTATTCCATCATAATCACCTCAAATCTTTCCACGCACCTAATTTAAATTTTTCCAAATATATTAGTTTTTGCGCAGCAAAATGAAATGCAACGTTAAGTTGAACACCCAATGTTTAAGTCAAATGGTGAAGGCCTTCACGATTTTTTTTAACTAAAATAGATATGTATTGTAATTATACTATTTATTAATAGAAATTTTAAAAATTACTACATTAAAAAGTCAAATTTTAAAATTTCACAAATTTAATGCCTCCAAATAAGTTATCAAGAATGGAATCCAAGAGTGAGTATTCTCTGCAGATGATGTTTCAAAGTTTTAAATCGGCATAGGCAGCATTCTATGCTTTTGCAACCTGCAGTTTTTATAATGCATGACCAGTGTGTTTAAATTAATTTAAATTCCTATTTTAATAGTTCTTTAATTAAATTTGTTTTCCAAGTGTTTGCTGCTTTCTGCCTTCGACGATGTATACATGTTTAAACTGTCAAAGCACGTAATTGATGAATAATATAAAATCTGTAATTTCTTGCATTGGAAGTTTGTTTGAACATAAATTAACTCGGTGTCAAGACGACAACTTTCGAACTTCATAACGTGTACTTAAACATTGAATAAATAGAAGTTGCTGTTATTAATTTAAAAATAATAAAAGAGGCCCTATGAAGAAGCCTGTCAGTTTCAAATACCTTTTTCGACGAATCCGTTTCGAGGGGCTAATAAGCAAAAACAATTTCCATTGCCATTGTGAATGTCATAAGTACATTTTATTAATATATTTCATACATACATATATTACTGCAAGTATTATATCTATTACCACAACTAATTCAGTACTGTGGCGAGGGATAGCCTGGTGCTGTTCTCACGCTCGTGAGAAAGGGTGTTCGAATCCAGCAGCCCAAAGACTCCCCGTGTAGTTAATGGTGACTGGTGCACGGTAAATCTGCCGGGTTAAACAATCCGCGTTCCCATAACAAATTGCACCTCTGGGGTTACTGAATTGGGGATTTATCGTTCTCTGGTTCAGGTCAAAATTACGATCTGTGGGAGAAAGAATGGATGTATGAATGGGTCCGCCCTATAAACGCATTAAATCATATAGCTTGAATAATTTATTTTAAACAAATTATTTAATAATTTTAAGCATAAATGGTTATGAAAATTAGCTTGGTCGAAGTACGCCTACAGTATGCCCTAAAATATATGTAAAATGAACTTTGGATACGATAAATAAAAAATAAATTTTCAAACAACTTCGAGTAGGTCGGAAACGCTAACTTGTTTAAATAGCTCTTCTTGTAACTATTTAATTTTGATTCCTGGTGCTAGGGATCATTTTATTTTCACATTCGACTTTTGAAATTTCTATTGTAAATGGAATTTTATTTCATGTCCTAAAAATGTTATTAGTGCTAGCAGGCTATTGTACTGCTTTGGTTTTTTAGAAAGTAGTGATTAATTTTTTTTTTTTCAATCTAAGTACCAATGCCTTTATCTTACGTAAAACTTATATTAATATCGCGTGAAGTAATTTAATATGCTGTGTTAGTAAATGAATAATCCCAAGAAACTGAATCGAAATGATAAAAACTTCATTGATTACAAAATAATAGATGATTATAAAAGTAGGCATATTTTGTGTGTCCAATAACTAACGCCACAAGTCATTCACACCTGACAAGTTTTGAGAATAGACACTCAAAACATGTCAATTTTTATTTCCCTCTTCCTATTTTTTTAATCTAGGCAAGTTTTTATCTTCATTTATACTGTTTTATTTTTAGGTAATTGTTTTGAAAAGGATTTTATGCTCGTAGAAGTAAACTTATGCATTTTAATATTTTAGCAGGAGTCATGTGGTTTTTTAAGAAGTAAGAGAACCGTAGCATCTATATTGTAACTTATAGAAGTTATCTTTAACTTCAAAATTAAAATTTTTAGACCAGATTTTTTGAATTAATCAAATTAAATATTTTTTCTTTTAAATTTTTTGCCATCACTTCAGTATCTTAAGGACCTTATGAACTCTGTTTAAAAAGAGAGTATCGTATGAGATATATGTAAGAAATCAAATAAACCTTAGTGGCGGTATTTGGTGATAAATGTAGCTTATCGAAATTGAAGAACATGTTCAGCGACATTTCATGGTATTTCCAAAAATAAATTTCAGAATGATTCGAAACATGAGGATGCTATTTCTAAATCATCTTTATCTAAAGAAAACCATGTAACTTAAATATCTGGCAGAATGAAGCGATTTTTAAGCAATGAATCATACAATATGCAACATATTATTTCAATGTGCTATTCTCAAGCATAACATATTTCAATATTTTAAAATTCCACTAAACATTCAGCAATTCCTTCAGTTACAGCAAAAAGAAAAATCGCCAAATATATAAAACATAGTGAATGTGCATTAGAACAACTGTACAATCCAAGTTTCTTTTTAGCCACTTTTTTTTGCTTTATATTTAACATAAAATTATAAACATTGAGAAAAAGAAATCGGTTTCTTTTATCATAACTCGTAACACTAAAGATGATCTTAAAAGAAATTCTAATATCAAAAAAAAAAAAAATCAAATGCTCACAGACAAAATGAAAGTATATATATATATATATATATATATATATATATATATATATATATATATATATATATATATATATATATATATATATATATATATATATATATATATATATATATATATATATATATATATATATATATATATATATATATATATATATATATATATATATATATATATATATATATATATATATATATATATATATATATATATATATATATATATATATATATATATATATATATATATATATATATAAATAAAATAAACTAAATTCATATTTCAATGAGTTATATAAATTCAAATTAAGTACCTTATTTGAAGAAAATTTGCAGAGTTTAAACAAAACCGTTGTAACGTAACAGAGTGACAACTGAGCTAAAAGCATCAATTCCTCGAGAGGTAATGCTAAAATAATGTTGCTTGAGAGACACACACGAGAAGTGATGTTCTTTTTTTTGTTGTTGAAAAAGAGAGTTTTTTTCTGAGAAGAGATATTTCGTTTGGGTAATATTTTGTGATTTTTCGTGTGAATGTTTAAATAAATTGTTTGGTACAACTCACGTCTTATTTCTGGTTGTTGTGACACAACAGAATTTTTCTGGTGGCAGCGGTGGGATATAGTAAGAGTAGTTGATTTAAGGTAGTCAGTTATTGTATATTTAGTTTTTATCAGTTGTAAATTATGGCTTTTCTTAATAAAGCGAAAAAAGTGGATTTGATAGAATTGGCCGACGAATTAGGTGAATCTGTTCCACCTCAAGCAAATGTTTGTGAAATTAAAAAAATAATTCAAACTAGTCAACATTATGAGGCTGAGGATGTAAAGATGTGTTTGACTCGTATAACGGAGGAGAGAATTAGGCGAGAAGAACTTGAAAAACAAGAACGGCGAGAAGAACTTGAAAGAGAAAAACAAGAACGGCGAGAAGAACTTGAAAGACAAGAACGGCGAGAAGAACTTGAAAGACAAGAACGGCGAGAAGAACTTGAAAGACAAGAACGGCGAGAAGAACTTGAAAGACAAGAGCGGCGAGAAGAACTTGAACGGCAACATCAATTGGAATTGCGTAAACTCGAATTAGAAGCAAATTCTCAAATTCAGCACCAAAACAGATCGGTATCAGGTGAAACAAATCATAAAATACAGATTTTACAAATAACACCAAAATTTAATGAAGGTAAAGATGAAATGTCGTTGTATCTGATAAATTTTGAACGTCGAGCAGAAATTGCACAAATTCCTAAAGATGAATGGGTGCCTTACCTATTGAGCGTAGTACCACCCGACATTTCAAATATGTTGGCGAGAGAGTCCCCTAATGATGCCAATAACTACGACTTTGTAAAAGAATTGATTCTTAAACAATATAAGCTTAATGCAGAGGAACTCAAACAAAATTTTTATCGACATTTTAAATCACCTGAAAAATCTTGGCGAAATTTTGCACAAGAATTAAATTGTTATTTTAGCGAATGGGTTTCTGAAGCAAAAATTACCACTTTCGATGATCTTAAGAGTTTGATGGTTACCGAGCAAATGAAACGTCATGTACCAAATGACATGAGAGATCATTTTCTTGAAGATTGGATGGAATTGAATTCTTATACCAAATTAGCCGGAAAATTGGACGACTATGAAAGTTTAAAAAACAGTTTCAAGGAAAAGTCTGTGTCTTATAATCGAAGTAACCAAGATGATTCTTGGCGATTTCCGAACCAAAGTGATACCAGAACTGAAGAAAAGTTGACTTGGCAGAAAAATAATGTTAAAGAAAATGTTCGCGAAAGAGAATTTGAAAGAAGAAGACAGCTTAGATGCTATGAATGTGGTTCTTATGATCATCTACGCCCTCAATGTCCCAAGGCGAAAACAAATTCTGAAACTGTGGCTTCGCTTCACGTTTCGGAATCAAGGTTTCCTGATAGTATAATGACACCATATACGAGCATTGGCGTGGTAAATGGCGTTGGCATTTCAATACTACGAGACACTGGCGCAACCTTGGATTTAATTCCTAGGAGATTTGTAAAACCTGAAATGTACACGGGTGAATCTGTTTGGATAAAAACTCCAATACAGGAAGAATCATTTTGTTTTCCATTAGCCGAAGTTGAATTAAACTGTAAGTTAGGAAAAGTGGTTACTAAGGCAGCTGTATTAGGTGATTCTCTTGATAAAGGGTATTATTTATTGGGTAACAAAACGGCTGCTCTATTGGAAAATTCGTTTGAAGTCCCAATGATAAGTGCTGTAATGACTCGAAAACAAGAAAATATGAATGAAAGGAGGGAAGTGGAAAATAAAGATAATGTACAGCTCGGTATAGTCGATTCCAATGAACACATCGTTACTTCTGATCAAACGGCGAAAAACGATGACTTACTCACTGAAAAGATTCGTGACTACAATTTTACTGTTTATTTTCCTGTTTATTTTCCTTTACTGTTTTATTTTCCTATATACCGATAAACAAAACAGTTTTATGTCAACCTATATAGATCAGTTTTGACAAAATTTTATGTATGTTTTTTTGCCATTTCCTACTTTTGCAAAGAAAACTCTGTGGAAGGGAGGAGTTAGACTGTAACGTAACAGAGTGACAACTGAGCTAAAAGCATCAATTCCTCGAGAGGTAATGCTAAAATAATGTTGCTTGAGAGACACACACGAGAAGTGATGTTCTTTTTTTTGTTGTTGAAAAAGAGAGTTTTTTTCTGAGAAGAGATATTTCGTTTGGGTAATATTTTGTGATTTTTCGTGTGAATGTTTAAATAAATTGTTTGGTACAACTCACGTCTTATTTCTGGTTGTTGTGACACAACACCGTTATGGTACAAAATAAGATTCAATACTTATTTGATAATATATTTCAAGTATTATTTCCATTTAATGAAATATGAAAGTTTTTATGAATGATAAATAGCAAGCGTTTTTTATTATCCTAAAAAAATAAACAAATCAATTGATCAGTTTTCTTCAAAGGTCAAATTTTCTTCTTCTTTTCGAAATTTTTCTTGTTTCATTTTCAGGATTCTTAACACCTCATACAAATGCACGGAGTTAACTGCCTGAAACACGAGAGAAAAGCAACTTAAATTTACGATAAAATTTGCATAAATAAATTGTGTCATAATGTAATTATTTAAATGTGCGATTTATTATTCGCATGTCTTAATAACATCATCGTTAAAATAACAGGATAGTCAAAATCACCTGAAAGATCTTAGAAATAATTGGGATAAAAACCGCGCTTTCATTAATGAAATCGGCGTGAATAAAGTCGTTTTTGGCTAATTAATTAAACGCCCAATTTAAAATTTGCACTTCATAATAAAAATATCGAAATGCTTAAAACGACTTGGGAATGCATAACCACATCTACTGAAAAATATGGTAAAAAAAAATTTAAATCGTAACGGATAAAGTGCATCAAAAAGTTATTTCTTAAGTCTGCCATTTGAAACTTGTGTGTCGTAATAAGATCTAAATAAAAATATGAAATTTCCAAAATTATGTGGAACTGTCTTAAAGATAAGTAATTTAGACTTACAATAAAATCGGCACAAAAAATGGAGCTAAAAAGGTAATATTTTAATGTATGATTCAATGTCGAGATGCGTAGTAATATTCATGGAATAATTAAAATAGAGTTTCAAAGGTTTGGAAAGTTTTTAAGTGGTCCAAGGCTGAAATATATCTAGATATTTAAGATATTCATAAATATTTAATTTAAATAAAGTATATATCGGTTCAAAAAATAACTCGGAAGCAATTTTATAATTAACAATTGAAAGATAAATTAAAGAAATGTTTCAGTCGTCTTGAAAAATCTTTACTTCCTCTCATTTGTTTTTTTCCAGGTCGTGGGAACGCCGTAAAAATAACAAGCTATGCAAAATTAAGTGACTGCTGAAAAAAAAACTTCAAATTTATGGTGAAATTTGCACAAATAGAGCACATTAAGAAGTAGTTAATTAAATACATGATTCATAAGTAGGAATTTCGTGATCAATTCATCAGGATTTTAAAAACCATATGAAAAAACTTTAAAAACCATGTGAAAATGGTACTTATAACTTTCTAAAAACAATTTAAAGCTCCCCTGAATTTATTAAGAAATCGGTAAAATAAAGCGAATCTAATTTCTATGAAATTAGAAATTCGCATATTATTAGGTATTCTTAGAGTTCACGCCAATATGGCGACAATTGTCGTCAATTTTTCCACAAATGTCGCTAAAATCATACGCATAGGTAACAAATTTGCCCCATGGAAATGTTTTTGGAATTTACAAAATCTTAAATTTTACGAAATATAAAATATGTTCAAAAATATAAATCATGCTGCATATCAACAGTCACATCTGGTTTGCAGGCTTTGCTCCTAATGTAATATTTCAAATATAAAGAGAGAATTAGATTTGGTATTAAAGTAGATACCTACACTAATAAAAGGAAAACCAATGATAGAAACAAAAGCTTAAGATAAATTAAGAATGGTTTTAATGATAGTAATTGTTTTTTTTAAATTATCCATTTTCTTAAAAAAAAATTAAATTTTTGTATTAACTGATGACATTTATTGACTCTAATTTGCAATGTATTTCCGGTAATTCTATAAATCTTGAATTAGAAAATTAGTAAATATATTATTCACTATTAGTTTCTCTGAGATTCAAAACTCCCAAAATCTGTTTACTTATTATTTCTACTTAAGTAATATTACATCAGAAAATAGTATCTTAAATAGTAAAATAAAACAATTGTTACAAATATTTTTCTTAACAAATCACATTCATTTTAACATTGAATATCAATAGAATAGTATAACAGTAAGCCATAATTCTAATCATAACTGCGAAGAAGTAAAATTTTATACAGTAAATTAACTTTAATATAAATTATTCTAACCTTGTTTCAATATCATCCTCAAATGCTAAAGTTATTATACTTCTTAACGTGAGCAATCAGGGAATTTAAATTATTACATACTATACAACAAAATATTAGGACAGTAATATAAATATTTAAGATGCAACATTTTGCTGTGTATATTAAAATAATCACTTACTAAAAATTAACACTTAACTGAAGTAGAATCTTTCCTAAATGAAATAAAAATGTTTTCTTTAAATGTAAACAGGCTGCTGAGCTTATCTATCTTGTTTGTAACTCATTGCTAATAGCAACGTTATAGTTTAGCTAATACATGCGCACGCTTTGTTTAAATAGAATTCAAATAAACTATAAATAATAAAGATTAAGTTCGTTTAAATAAAAGTAAAACTCATAAATAACATAAAAAGACTTACCTCATGCATATGATGCCACAGCTACAAGAAATGCACTTGCCATGTAAGCAAACCGAGCAAAATAAAAAAAAAAGTTCAGTTATCACGAAAGCGAGCAATAGTTTAAATGGATTAAAAAGTTGACGTAGTTTGGAGATAATTGTCTAATTGAAATGAGTAAAAAAATGCAAAGTTATTTTATTACTTTCTTTTAAGTCTTAAATAATTTTTCTTTCTCAAAAGCAATGGAATATTACTAATCTTTGTAATCATTTTATAATGCATGTAAATATTTATGAGAACAGCGACAAAAGGAAAAAAAAAACAGATTAACACAACGAACTAAATATAATTGATAAAAAACAATTTAATTAAGAAAAACTTTCAATTTTTTATTTATTTATTTTATTAAGAAATAAATGTTTTAAAAAAATTTAATTATTTATTTTTTCTTTTTGGCTATCTTGCATTAATTTTTCTGTCAGTATTTTTTATAAAATTAAGGACTGGTTGATCTCTGTAATAATAATATATATTTTAAGTAAATACATATATTAAATAAACATATAAAAACATATATAAATAAATTTAATTAGATAATATATAAATAAATGTATTTTATCTAGTTATCATAAAGTTTACTTTTAATTCTAAAACTCTTTTTGACTTGCATAAACTATGTTTTTTAATTTTACATGCAGTATAAGAAAACAATTTTTGATATTCTCTTAAAAAAATAATGGCAAAATTGGTAAACATTATTCGAACCATTTTCCCTTCTTTCCTCTTTTCTTTCTTTTTTTTTATGTACCCGCATATTTTAAAATACTGCAGGCTAATGTGGGGATTTTATTAAAGCTTTTTGACTACATGAAGCTTTTAAAATTACTGCAAGCTTAAGGCTAGATATTGTAAGGATCTCTAAAATTTATTAAATTGACTGATCAAGCATATAATTTTAATAAAAATTCAGCACTTTTGTTAATTTTTTTTCCGAAAATGTTCTTAAGTCACTGTGTAATTTTGAGGAGAAGCAAACTACGCTCCATATGGAGTCTTTAAAATTTATTCTTAAAATAATTTAAGACGTTAAAAATTTAAATGCCAAATCTGTACGAGAGCTGTAGGGGACGTTTTATGTGTTTCTAATCAGCTAGATTTTCGGGACTCCAGGACAAACACACTAGGTGGAGCCCGCTCAATCTCTGGATTCCTGATATTTTCAATAAGTAGCGAAATACCTTTTTAACTGAAAAGTATTTTGAGTACACCGGGGCACTGCCTATTAAGACATCCCAGTTTCTAATGACACAATGGCAATTTAATCAGGCACTCATTTTTTATCTTTGATAGGAACTTTATTTACGTTCCACTGGAGCTGCACAATGGGCTATTGGCGACGGTCAGGAAAGGATCCCTGAGGATGATTCGAAAACATGCCCTCCCAATTTTCTTCCTCTGAAGAGGGGCTAGTTCACCTGCTTTGGTAGATCGACGAACTGCGCTCGAAGTCGAGCACCTTACCCTAGAACTGTTTAACGAGGACTCATACCGTGCACTCCCGGGCCCTAATCAAGCTGATAACCGCATCTTTGGAAATGACCCCAAAAGACATTTTCACTTTGGTTAAAATGATTTATAGTTCTAATAGTGAAACAAATGATCTATCAAATTACATTTTCATTATAAAATTAACACATCAGCTACATTAATGGGTTTCCTAGAATGAGTGTTGAAAGGAACTGAACATGAGACAAATATAATTTAGGCAGTGGCGTCGCACCACAGCTGCACAATTGGCTACTATCGATCGTCTGGGGAAACATCCCAAAAGAAGAGAGAGAAAATTTGTAATTGTTTTTCATTTAGTTTTCTAGATTTTATTTTCAATTGCAAGATCTACACTGTAAATAATTTAATAATCGAATAAGCTTGGCATTCTCTTTAGAGTAATCATGGCCTTTATTGACGCATGCTGAAAATTCTGAAGAACCATTGACACTGTATTAAATATTTTCTTTTATGCTGTTTCAGATAAGAGAATGAAAACCTGATTGGTGAAATATATTTTCCTGCAAAAAACTTACCAATCAGGTTTTTGTTTGTATCTTTAAATTCGCATATGCGGCTCTTTTGCATGCAACAAGTATGACCCTATTGACCAAGTGTACAAAATCTAGTTACATTTTTACACAGTGCGTAGAACATTGGTTTTTAAATAAATTTTGGTGACGTAAAAATATTTCTGACTTAATTGTAAAAATGAACAGAATGTTGCACATCGCGATGTACAGAAATCTAAAAGTGTTTGTCACAATAGTATTTAAGAGAAAAGAATTTATTTATAAGCAAAATAAAATTATCATTACAGTGGCCGATACATTTGACACCTCTGCGGCGCTCTCTAAGAACTCAAGAAAGAAAAAGCAAGTAAAATTTTCCCGAATTGCAAGCCCATTGGCTTCAAAAACGCAACTAAAAACTTAATAAATCAATTGTACTGATGTATGTACAGTCCGCAATCTAATCTTTTTATTTTATTTCTTTCACACTATAAAATTCGATGTTTCCTTTTTAGTCATTTAATAATTTATTTGCAATTTAATAAGGAAACTTGAATAAAACATTTTTAATAAAAAACATTTTAGTCAACGAATGTCTAGTTTTATAAAAGCGTGCTTCTGGTAGAATATGATTATACACCAGATTGTGCTTATTTAATGTGACTATTTTTTATTTTTATTTTTTTTTCAATAACTGATACAATTTCAATAATATACAAACGTATGCACAGATTTGGAATAATATATTTATCAATTTCTTGAATATATATTTTATAAATATTAATAAAAATACGTAGTCAACATTTTTAAGCATCTCTCATAACATCGCAAATTTCTCAACATCTTATAGGGTAAACTGAATAATGAAGGAACACTTAAGCTTAGCTTGCTTTTAAAAAAAAAATTATAAGAATTTCAAAATTTGTAATTTTTGCCAAATGATAGTGTTGGCATATTTGTAATTAAATACAAATTATGTAAAAAAAAAATTAGATAAGTTACATAATATTGTTTTAAGCTTTTGGTGGCTTAAATAATAAGTAGTAAGATAACCAAGTGAAGGAACAGTTCTTACCAGTGATTAAACACTAAATTTTCCAGTGAATGAACACTTAATTTTGAGAATATTTGATGCTCGTTAGGAATCCATAGGCCACACAAATGTCTAAAAATAAGATTTTTCTTGGAATTGCAACATATAACCACAGTTAACGTGGAAAATGTTGCGTTTTTTCAGCCATGGAATGGAAAGCAAAATATGTTTGAATACATAATTAAAAAAAATGCTTTTTATTTTTTTTCTCACAGTTTAATAGTCCGTTCTAGATTATGAATATTTATCATTGTGTGATCCGATGATGTTTTTATTATTATTACAATTCGATAACTTTTTTGTTTACTCTTTTCCTCATATTTCTTGAAGCTTTTTTTTTCATCGTTTTAAGTATTTTTTTCCTCTTCGCCATACTTTCTGCTTTAAATTTTTTTCAGCTCTTTCAATCTCTTTAAATTTTCGTTCTTTTTCTGAGGTTAGTGCAAAAAAGTAATATATTTCTTTTTCTTTTGATTTAACCTTCCTCTTTTTTCCCAAATTTTTGGCCAATGTAAATGTATCTTTGAAATTTCTTTTGATTTTCCAGTACCATTTCTAGATTTCCTCACTGGATAATAAATGAGAAAAAGGAGTTTCGAAGTTTGAGTAAAATCCATCTCTCATTGACTTATATCTAGTGGGTCTTCAGCAGTACTTACCATTTACTAATGGAACCAATTGTTTTTGCATTTAACAATGCCTCAAGAGGACTTATCTCAAAATCAGTTTTGAAGATAATTTCATTATCAATGCTAGTTGTATCAGCTTCAGTGCCAAAATTTGATTAACCAAATGTTCTTTTTGAAATAAAATCTTCAATATTGAGAAAAGCACAGGCTATTGGATACTTGGGAGATTAAACTCTTCTGTCAATGTTCCTTTAAAAATTTGAAACATAACTTGTGAGATTTCCTTTGCAAACTTCTGAAGAAATAGTGCATCGTTACTCTCGAAGCATGTGTTTTGTTGATAAGCTGTCTTGCTCATTAACTCTTGGTGTCTGTTTTGCATGCATTTGTTAAATCAACGTTTTCTACATCAAATGGAAAAATATCGCATTTCATAAAAGCATTTTAACTTCATCAGTTGATGCCTCAAAATCTTATCTAAAAATGGATGTAAAATTTTCTCTACATATTGTTTTGCAATTCTTTTGTTTTCAAGATCTAACGGGAGATTTCCATGAATTAGGTAGAAAACTAAGCCAGAAAATTTGTTTTGATGAACAAAACTTGCTCTGTTTAAAATTGATATGAGATTTATACCTATCCAGAACAAGCAAAATAGGGAATTTGAAAGCATTTTTAATTAGCCATGGGTATTTGCAATATATTTGTAAAATGTTGCTGCTGTCATCGTTTCATTTCATGAATCGCTTTTTCCAATGAAATATATAGCAGGGACGGATTCTGTAATATCTCAAAGAATTCTTCAATAAGGAAAAACTACCAATGGAGGTGCTTTTTCTTTTCTAGGTACTTTAGAATGTAAATCCTTATAATTTTTAGGGCCAAGGATTTTTTCTGTTTAAAGGCAGTATTTAACTCTTGTTTCGTTCACATTGAAAATGCAATCACTTTCTAAAAGGATGCCAGGGCTACTTCCCTCCTAAAGATTCTTCTATAGTTCTTAAAACCGGTATTTCGAATATTATTCTCGAAGGGAAGTTTCGCCTTTTGAAATTATCTTCGCTGAGTTATTGGTGGATGTCGCCGTAAAAAAAAACTTCACCCATTTCTCACCTAGATAATTGTCTTTAAGTGGATTTTTCCTACCAGTACCCGTCAGGACTATAAAGACCGCAATAAGATAATAATTTAGCTAATTATTGGCACAAAAGCCTACAAAGAAATTTTCCATTCAAGCTTTTATTATTATATTCACTTGTTATATTTAGTCAGTAAACATAGTTCATTAAGGTGTCTAAGGTATGATGATGTATGAGTTTAATAACTAATCACTACGTTTATAAAGATAAATAATAAATAAATTATTATTATAATTCTTTAAATAAATTTAGCAATTAAATTTGCATTATGAAATGAAATTGTTATAGGAACTATTCATGCAACATTTAACTGAGTTTTAGGAGTCCTCTATGTCGCAGAACTACTAACTATCCATGTGAAATCGTATTTCACACATACTGTTCATTCACTGGGAAATCTATTCCCAGTGAAGGAACATGCCTTTTCCTTCACTGGCTAGAAGTTGTTTTTTGTTCTTTTAACATAATTTGATGTATAATATGACTAAAAGTACAGAAAAATTAAAATTTTTCTTTTATTTTCCTTAACTTGAAAAAATCCCGATAAAGAAACACTTGTTTATTCATTGGTTTTTCATCCTTTGATTGTCCAGTTAATAAACACCCCCTAATCTCAGTACTTGCTTATGTTATGATGCTTAAAATAAATAAAACGTAATTTCAATAACCATATTTTGAATCCTTTTTTTCACAATTAGAAAAAAAAAGCATTATTATATGCAATTAATTGTACTTTAAACGGATATCTACAAACACTGACCTTATAATTTTGTCAAAGAAACAAAGCGTTGAACAGATACCAACAAATGCAAAACTTTTTTCCAGAGAAGACTCTAAGACCAGGTTACTAACTCAATGCATTGTTAGATGACTTCCTATTGTTAGGTAGTAAGCTACTGTTACCAATCAATCTAAATTAAAACGTTTAAAATCTTTTTTTTTAAAAATATCTGTGAAATTTTCCTTTACTTCATGGTTTACCCTATATCTTAATATTAAAAGAAATTTCCGAAAGTGTTTCAAAAGTGCTTCACAGAACTATTGTACCAACTTTAAATTTTAAAATTTTTAAAAAATCTTATTCTTTACCCTTTTGCGTTTATTATTTCTTCATTAGTATACTAATCAATTTTTTTAGTACTTTAATTTAGGTTTTCTTTAAAGTAAAATTCCTTTTTAAATTATAGTCAAGTTTCTTTTAAAAGAGTTATTGTCTGCTAGCTAAGAATAAATCCTTGTTAAGAAATCAAAAATATTCCGCTGTTTAAAATTATTTAATGCAAAACAGCTGATTATTTACTAAGCATACTATTTTTTTTTGATTAAAGAATATAAATTATAGATTGTCTTTTTTTTGTTTCTTGTGACTTCAACATAAATTATCTTACATAGGGTTGATGCTGTATAAGTCACTACAAAGAGTATAAAGATACCGAACATAAAAAGAGGGTCGAATACGTAGACAAATCTTTAAGCGTCTTAAAATATCTCAGTATCTTAAATGTCGTCCTAACATCATAGTTGTGAAATTAAATTTTTAATTATCTGACTACGTGTTATTCACTAATTATTTCATTATATCTTTTACTCTTTCTTTATGATACCAAGTAGATTTTTTTCCTGATAATATACTGAACTATTTTGTTTAATTTTTTACTTTAGCACGATTCCCAATTTATTATTGTAGTGTAATTTGATATCAGGAAAATACCTTATTTTGTTAGGAAGGAAATACTAAAAATTGAAACTTGTAAGAAGATTCAGAAGCCGTGCCAATTTTAAAGTCATCTGATTTTAAAAAAATGCTGTAAAAAATACGCAATTTCAAAACTTATTTTAATAAAAAAAAATTAAAAGACGTGGCAAGAAGGCTAACATACTTTTTACAGAAACTGTGGAAACTAATTTTTCCTATATTTCGTCAAAAGAGGATAAGAATGATATTGCTCCAAGGGACCTACTCAATAATTTCACTATTTCCAGAATGAAATCTGTTTGATCGAAACATATTATTCCTTGAAAATTAAAACGAGGAAAAAATTATTTTTTATTATTTATCTAAGCTGATTCCATTTATTTAATGATAGCGGTATTAAGGTTAAGGATATGCGATAGAAGCTCCGTTTACTATTATACTATAAATAAACTAAATCATGTAGCTTGAATAGTTTATTTTAAGCAAATTATTTAATAGTTTTAAGTAAAAGTAAAGTTAAGTTTTAAGTAAAGGGTGTAAAAATAAACTCGATTGAAATCCTCCGAAAGTATACCCTAAAATACATGTAGAATAAACTTTGGAAAAAATATATAATAAATACCTTTTCAAACAACTTCGAGTAGGTAGGAAAAGCTAACTTATTTGAAATAGTTGTCCTTGTAACTATTTAATTTCGATTCCTGGTTCTAGGGGACATCCCATTTCGACATTCGACTTTTGAAATTTCAATTGTAAACGGAATATTTTTATTTCCTTAAATTAAAATGTTAAGGCTTGCAGCAAAAAAAAAAAAAAGTTGTACTGCATTGAATTTTTTACGAAGTAGTGAATTATTATTTTTTTCAATCTAAGAACCTGTGCCTATAACTTATGTAAAACTTAGTTTAATAACGAGTGAAATAATTTAATATGTTGTGTAACTAAATGGATAATCCCAAGAAACTGAATCGAAAATATAAAAACTTCATTTATTTAAAAAAAATAATAGATGATAATAGAAATAGACATGTTTTGAGCGTCCAATAATAAAAGTCACAAGTTATTCAAGCCTGACAAGTCTTCAGAATGGGGGATTATATTTGAACGCTCGAAACATGTCGACTTTTACTTCACTCTTCATATGTTTTGAAGCCAGTTAAGTTTTTATCGTCAATTATACTGATTTACATTTGGGCTTTGATAATTATTTTGATAAGGATTTTACACTCGTTAAAGTAAACACATGCATTTTAATATTTTAACAGGATTCATGTGTTCTTTAAAAACGTAAGGGCATCAATATTGTAAAAGTTATATTCAACTTAAAAATTAAAATTTTGAGACCAGATATTTTAAATTAATGAAATTAAATATTTTATCTTTTAAGCTTTTCCCCGCATTTCAGTATCTTAAGGATCTTACGAGCTCTGTTAAAAAAGAGAGTATCAGATATATATAAAAAAACAAAAATAATCATAGTAGCAGTAATTAGTGGTAAATGTAGCTTATCGTAATTGAAGAATATGCTGTGCGACTTTTTAAGTTGAATTTGCGAACGAAAGTTTCAGAATGTATCGAAACATGAGGAAGCTATTTGCTAATCATCTTTATCCAAAGAAAACCATGTAAAATAAATATCTAGCAGAATGAAGCAATTTTTTAAACAATGAATCATACAATATGTAACTTATTATTTCAATATCTTATTCTTAAACATAACATATTTCAATGTTTTTAAAATGCCACTAAACATTCAGCAATTCCTTGAGTTATAGAAAAAAGAATTATCGTAAATCATAGAAAACCTTGTGAATGTGCATTAGAATTACTATACAATTTACATTTTATTTTTTCAAGCACTTTTTTTTTCTTCAAACTTTCTTGCCTGGAAGACTCGATTAAAGCTGTAAAAATGATTATCCCCAAAATTTTGTATATAGCTATAATAAGTTATGATAATTTTATTTTAGTATGAAATCCTCTAATAAACATAGCAAAAACAGCATAATCTAAATAATATCAGATAAAAAGTTCATATATTTAAATTCTAAAAACCTAATCATAAATAATTTATAAATCGATTCAAATTTTCTTTTCAAAGGGGATTAAAATAAACTTTTTTTTGCTTTTTGGACAGAAATCAGCTTAAAAATTGTCTATTGCATAGAAACTTCGAGATGTTTTCTATTAACAAATAATTAAACCTCTCCGAGCAATCACAGAACATTATTGCAATTTTTTTATAGTCAGGGCTTGGTTGCCTAGCAACCTAATAAAATTAAGCATTCCTCTTTTGAATTAGTCAATGGGTTATCATAAAAAATTCATTTGCGCAGGCGACTTTTTTTGGCGGTTTTCTGAACTATCGCCAAATATATAAACCTTTATTGCGACCCCAATTACGATCCAATTTTTTTTAAATTTTGTCTACCCCTAGTTCAAGTGTCTCGATTCCCAATATGTAAAAAAAAAATATATGTTTATTCAGAGAAAGTACGTTTTTGTGTCTGATTTCGTAACTTAATTGATAGTTAGCATTAATTATTTTGCATATTTGAGGTCACCCCCCAAGAACCATTGAGAATGACACTTAGTTCGTGAAAATCCGATCATTAGAACGAAAGTTATTCAGGCAGATTAGTTTTTTTTTCCGGACTGTTCAAAGATTTATATAAGTGCGCTATGAAAATATTCAGGATGTCGACTCACAGGTGGCCCATCATGTAAATCAAAAAGGACATACCGCGTTATGATTTAAGAGCAAATCATTATTTTTTTCTACTGTACTATTTAAAATTTACATTAAGTTATAAAATTTTATACGGGATTGTAAAATATTGATAACATTTAAACATTGAAAAACAACATTTGTAAGATTGTTATAAAACTACCCAACATACCAAGTTTGAAATCGGTACTTTTTCATGCTTTGCCAACATAGCATACTCAACAGATTATGATGATTTTTTGCAACTGGCAAACGTAGAATACCCAATACAGTTTGATGGGTTTTTATAATGAGCTAACATATGGTACCCAACGGAGTATGATGGATTTTTATAATGTGATAATATTGCAAACCCAGCATAGTATGATTGATTTTTACAAAGGGCTAACCTTGGATTCACCACAGAGTTTGATGGATTTTTATAATTAGCCAACGTAGCATGCCCAACATAGTGTGATGTATTTTTATAATGGGCCAACATATGTTACCTAACATAGTATGATGGATTTTTATAATGTGATAACATTGCAAACCCAACATAGTATGATTGATTTTTACAAAGGGCTAGCCTTGGATTCATCACAGAGTTTGATGGATTTTTATAATTAGCCAACGTAGCATGCCCAACATAATGTGATGTATTTTTATAATGGGCCAACATATGTTACCCAACATAGTATGATGGACTTTTATAATTGGCCATCCTAGCATACCAAGCATAGTATGATGGGCTTTTATTATGGGCTAACATATGATACCCAATATAGCAAGATGGATTTTTATAATGTTCTAACCTATGATACCGAACATTCCTAGCAGCAAAATAACTTGGAAAATCATTGAGCCAATATTCACCCATTTTAACTCAAAAAGGTTTTAAAGAGCCAATATTGAACCAATATAGAAAATTATAAATTGTGTGATTTTTAAGAAAGGCACTTTATCCTAGTAGCAAAATAACTTGAGAACTCAGAGGGCCAACATTCACCAATTTTGGTTTAACAAGATTTTAAGGGATCGATATTGAAATATCCGATTCACCCGATATTTTATAGCCACTATTCAGTCGATGTTTACCCTATATAAAATATTAAAATTCACCCCATATTTTATTGCCCTTATTTGCCCAATATCGGCCCTATACAGACCTGTTAAGTTCACCCAATATCTTATAGCCGTTATTCAACTGATTGGTTGGTTGGTGTCGTGTCCATGGGGAGAAGTATAGATATCCATGAGTGTGCAAAACATAGACGGTACTGCAGAGACGGTAGGTTCTATTGCCATCTCCCAGGATCTTCATACCTCGATAGTGACCATTTCTATGGAGGCAAATGATATTTGTAAGGTCTCTATTTGAATTTATTTCACAAATCTGCGAGTCTTTTTTAATGGTGTTTTCTCTCAGACGGAACATTGCGATCACATTAACATCGTCAAGAGAGACCTTGACGATATTTTCCTTATTGAGATTTCTCCCTTCCTTGGCAAGTTAATCTGCCTCTTCGTTTCCAGGGATGCCGACATGCGCGGGCATCCACTGTAGAATACATATCTTGCTTAGTTTGTCAATTTCTTCCAACTGGTGTTGGATAACATGAGTTAGCCTTGATTGACCTTTATGCGAAGCTTCTAAGGCAGCTTTGGAGTCACAAAAGATGACTAGCCCATTGGCTTTGTCAGTGTTGTTGAGAAAGATGTATTCATGTAATGCATTATCATCCTCGTAGTGCATTTTCCATCCAACTCCCGGACTGAAGAGCTGGACGCGTCGGCTATCCCGGACGCAGTACTGAACGTCCTCGTAGCATACATCTCACCCAGGCCCCGATGGAAGCGTCCGTTACCTCAGACTCGGTAGCATTCACAAAATATCCTGAATAATCCCCCAAGGAAAATTGGTTGCCATTGCCTCCGAGGAAGTTCGACTTCTGCCTGTTAGTCTGCGGAAGGTACTTTTCAACTGATGTCGGTTTGATTTAGAAGTGTCAGACTCCACAGATATATAATAGCGTTTATTCAGCCAATATAAACCCTACGTAGAATTGTCCGATTGTCCCAATTTTTATAGCAGTTACTCAGCAAATATAGACCATAGATAAAATTGCTCAATTACTCGAGATTTTATAGCAGTTATTACTCAACCAATGTAGTCCATACATAGAATTGTCCAATTCACCCGATATTTTAAGGCCATTATTCAGTCAATATAGCCCCCATTTACAATTATCCATTTGCCACGATATTTTTAAAACGTTACTCAGACGATGTAGGTTCTTTATAAAATTCTTCGATTCACCCGATATTTCATAGCTTATATTCCGCAGATATAGAACCTAAATAAAATTGACCCATGCAACCGATAATTTATAGCCGATATTCAGCCAATATATTCCTTGCATAGAATTATGTGATTCATCCGATATTTTAAAGCTTCTATACAGCCAATGTGGGCCTTATATAGAATATCTCGATTCATCCAAGATTTTATTGATCTTGTTTCGCCAACATCGGCCCTAGTTTACCCGATATTTTATAGCCATTATTCAGCCAATATAAACCCTCCATTAAATTGTCTGATTGAAACGATGCCTTTTATAGATATTATTAAGCCTATGTTGGTTCGATATAGAACTGTCAATTTAGCTGTTTTGTTACATTTAAAAAAACATTAGTGTGTACTAAACATAAATAAATATAGAAGGACGGTAAATATTTTAAAATTCAAAAATAGAAGGAAAAAATAAATAATGTATAAAAAATAAATAATAAATAGAAATAAATAAAAATATAAATAATGTATAAAAAATGCCACGTTTCAATTGAAAACTTTACTGAACGAAATCCCAAAGGTTGCAAATGAAAAATAATTCAAAATGAAAATATAATGCAATATAATGAAGCTATAATATTATGAAAATAGAGTGTAATGAAAATATAATGAACATCTGAAGAATAAAAGGCTTTTTATAAGTATTGTTTTTACCGTTTTAAAGAGTAAATTTTGAAAGAATACGTTTTTAGGGTCGAATTGATTTTACGCATAGTTGTCATAATGGCTGTAATAATCGAACATAATATTCAAAACAACAAAGAAAAAATAAATATACCTATTCTAAGAAAGTAAAATGATACTGTCACAGTGATGTGTGACGTTTTTTTTTCTAATTGTTTAATTTAATCCCTTTTTAGTTTAATGTTGGTTGTTTGATGTCACAGTGTTGTGTGACGATTTTTTTATGTCAGGAATTTAAATTTTAATTTAATCTTTCATAGTTAATAGTATTCGTACTTTTCCTTTTTTATTTCTCTTCACCTTTTTCTGTGAAGAGAATTGGAAATGTTTCTTTTACTTTTACGTTAGCAACGCATTTTTGTGTCTTTCTCCTTTTCACCTTTTGCAATTCAAGGTCGTCTGACCCCACTGTCCTTCAAGGACGACATTCTTTTCCCGCACTTTCTAATTTACGTCACAACTTAACTTTTTTTCCCATCACTTTCAAGTAACCTTCAATTTTTGCACGTGGTGATTCTTCCTGTCGGTTTTTCTGGATTTTTCTAGAATTTTTAGGGTGTTCACGCCTTTTTTCGGGGACTTCTTCCCTTTGACTCCTTTTTTTGGTATGTGTGGGAGTACTATTTGCACTGATTGGTGGTGACCTAATCGTGTGGTAATCCCCCCATCCAATGACAGTCGTTCTCTCTCCTGCTCTTCAACTCGCATTTTCCCGCGCTTAAGCGGACGCCATTTTTTAGGATTATCGTTTTTGGTACTGCAAAGGACACTTCTCTCGGGGATTGCGGCGCGGCTGGTGAGCTGACCACCATGGTCAGCGAGCCATGCCAAACCACCCCAAAGCTACATTTCTTGCCATTTTTCGTTATTCATTAGTTATATTTTTTTTTTGATGCCTAAATGTATTTTTATGTGTGACGGACCACCCATCCCATTCCAAAACTGATACTGTTGTAAGATAATGAACATTTAAAAAAAGAACTTGTGAGGGAGTTTTGCGTTGTATTTTCTTTTGGTTTTCATCACTTCAAAATGTCCGATGTTAGACCTGTCTCCATGATGTAAATAATATGTGGTGAGTAACATTCTCATATTTCCTTTTTTTTGACAAGTGTTTATTTGCACAAACGTAAAATTTTATAGATGTTATTCAGTCGTCCCTCAACTTTATCTTGACCACGAGCCCTTGCTGTTGGGTTAATTCACGTGGCACTTAAGCAATTTTTCCTTCCACTATTTTCGATCACTTTCGGCCTTTTCTTTCCATCAATTTATGATGATCCAAATTTATTATCAAAATTCATTATTTAATTAATCTCTCATTTTTCTTTGTTTGTCTTAAAACTTCATCGACTGAATACTTCTATCAAATTTTACAACCCATTCCTTTGTATAATATATTTTAATGGTAACATCACCTTTATTTTTAAGAGGTTTATTATTGGTACATATCTCAATTTAACTTATAATTAATTTACTAATGATACACATAAAAGAGTTTTTTCTTTTTCTTTAAAAAATTTTTTTCTTTGGTACATATGGTGCCGTCTCATTGTACCGCTGTGCGCTGTTTAGCCAATTTCGGCTATAAATTTTGTCGTTAACTAATAATATTATGACTACATTTTTTGTGCTTAAGAAATTTTTTTTGTTGTAACTGGTTTTGAATACAACGAATTCTTCATTTTAAATGTTTCTCTTGTATTACTGATGCTAAATGTACCAATCAGTGTCTTTTTTAATATTTGTAATTACCTGTCATGAATTAATAAGTTACATTTTCACTCAATAATATTGTTTTTTTAATACGATTAACAATTGGGTCTTTCCACGCACTTGTGAAATTGACTTTCGCGTAAGCAATCAATCAATCTTAGGTGTATTCCGTAATTGTGATCATTTCACTTATCTAACTGTAACTGTTGTATATGTGTAAACAATGATCTAATTCAAGCAGTAAACTGTGTAATAATTTAATGTATATATAATTAATTTGTTAGAGTTTGAGTTCAACATAAAGATATGAACGGTCTAATCCCATTATGAATAAGTATATTTCTTTATTTGGTTTCCTTTTATGAGCCCGTTTGTAAACAATTTTTTATATAACAATGATGTGATGATAAAAAAAATTTTTCTTTCTCATCTAATCTTTCATGCTGTAGTGATTATCAATTTTAATTAAATTGTTTTTAAACTGTTATTTAGTACGAGTTTACCAAGTAGATGAAGTTAGTGAGATTTTTTTTTTGATCTTTTTGTTGTGTACTGATCACACACAACCTGAGGAGACGTCTTCAGTAAATTCTTAGAAAATTTTTATAAACTTTGTGCATCTTTTTGGATTCAGAACTAAATTTTCTTTAAGTTTTTTTTTTCATTTTTTTCCATCTGCAAAGTCAGGTGTGAACTTAATTTTTTTTAAATTGATTAGTAATGGATTAATTAAGTTACATAATTTATCCTACCTTTAATTAATCACAAATTTAAGTTTTGATTTATTTCAATTGAGTTTATTTTATGTATGACAACCATACATGCAGCTATTTATTAGTATAATACTGATTAATGATTGAGTGATTTAGGTAACTTTTTCTTTTGTTTTGTGATTGTTGCCTGTAGATTGTTGACATAACAAATTCATCAAAAATTAATGTTTTGTTATTTAAACTAAGATTTACTTTTTACATGCTATAGGATGGGTATGCCATCTCTTTGTAGTTTTTCCAATTATAATGTGTTTTATTTCTTAAAAATAAACTGCTTTTTATATTTCAGACCTTTATTTAATATTGTATACTCTTGATATGTGTATAAATTCCATTGGTTTTGTTCTGACAAGTTAATGGTTAGTTTTTTTTTAATGTTCTTTAATGCTTTTAATAACACTTACATAATTCCTGATTTGAAATTTATGCTACTGGTCAATTTATTGATTCTTTTCAAAACATTAGATGATATAATTAAATTAATTATTTTTATGTTGATTAGTACAATTGTTCTTTGTTGCAAAGTGATGCAACCACTCCTAATCATACGCTTTTAGCAATCATGCTGAAAATTATTTCATAATTTAAGTAAATAAACCAACATATATATATAAAAAAAAATCCTTTTTTTTTGGTAATAACATACAATTATGGTTTTGGTGTTGTTGATTTGATATTGTTTCTTGTGTCAATGTTAACAAATGTGTAATGTGAATCGCATTACTTTATTTTATATTTAACCAAGTATATTTTATTTTTTATCTTTTGAATTTTTTCTTTGGTCTAAATTAATATTACTTGCATTATTACAAACTTCTGTCTCAAGCTCACATTTACAATTTTGTTTACACAATTTAAAAATAAGTAAATATTGTAAATTAAAATTTTTTTTGTGTTTTTCTTCACTGTTCCACACACTGTAGTTGAGGGGTTATCTAGAATGTTTGAGTTGATTTTTTATTTCCACAAATTTTGTATTCAGATGAGATATTATTTTGATTTTGATGAGTTTATTCCGAGAGAGTCGGGATATGAATAATGTGTGATTCACTTCAGAAAGTGAAGGATTAAGTTGTGAATGCCAGCCCTAATACATGTGACCGAGTATGGGAGATTTTTAATCATGCCCCTGGTTCGTCCTGGTCAGCTTTTGTATGGGTGGTATGCATATGAGGTTATGAATTTTATATACCGGGAGAGTAGTCCTGGTAATTATGAGTTATGATGGCCTAGGGCAAAAGTACCTGGCAATTTGGAGTTATGTTCTGGGAAAAGTTCCTGGAAGGGATCATGTCTTGTTTTTAGATGTGATATTATGATGAATAAGATAAGAATTGATTTTTTTGTGGAAAATTTTGATTTGATTTTTGTGGATAAATTTACTCCTGGCACAGAGATGCCAGAATTTATGAGATTGTGGTATTATGCATATGAAATGCAAATGTTTTTTTTCCCCCAATAACCCCATAATTTGTTGTATATCAGGTGGACAGACAGTATTTTATTCTAATACATGAAGAATTAATACTAATGAAATTGAGCTTTTCTTTTAATGTAAACAAAAGACAAAATGTCATAAATTTTATTGTTCATCATTGTAAACAGTGAATTATTATTATTTTTTTACCTTTATGGTTACGCACATTTAATTATATCTGTTTGATATATTTTTTAATTCTACAGGGAGCAATGTTTTGACCAAAGAAATGTTATTTGTTTTGTTAGGTTGTGATGCTTGTATTGTTGTTTGAATTTATCATGATAATGTGTTTTTGTTTTTTTTTATTAATAAGTGGACTTTAACCCTAAATTAACTGATTCCTCTTTTTTTTTTTTATTAAATCAGCTTGGTTTACACACAAGCCTGTTTTTTTTTTGCTTTTCTCCTGCAAGTTTTGTTGTAAATTTTTGAACTAATTTAAACAATCTTTTTAGTGATTTAAATTATTTGCTTCCTCGCTTATTTAATCGATTTTCATGACTATTCAATTGTTTTCTGGACTTGCCACTAAGGGTAGAATCCTTACTGTTGACTAGTTGATGTTATCATGCTGGTCGTGATGGCAAATCCTGGTCAGGTTTTCAACACTGTCTTGAGTCTGGCTCTATCCTATTTCTGCTAGGTCTGGATGATGACCCTTCATCCTTGTCCCTTTAGGAATTGTGCATTCCTGCCCAATACTTTTCATTACAATAATTTTTTTGTCTAAATTCTACTCTCCTTACCTTGATCCTTACCTTTTTCTAGATTTTTCTAGAATTTTTAGGGTGTTCACGCCTTTTTTTGGGGACTTCTTCCCTTTGACTCGTTCTCTCTCCTGCTCTTCAACTCGCATTTTCCCGCGCTTAAGCGGACGCCATTTTTTAGGATTATCGTTTTTGGTACTGCAAAGAACACTTCTCTCGGGGATTGCGGCGCGGCTGGTGAGCTGACCACCATGGTCAGCGAGCCATGCCAAACCACCCCAAAGCTACATTTCTTGCCATTTTTCGTTATTCATTAGTTATATTTTTTTTGATGCCTAAATGTATTTTTATGTGTGACGGACCACCCATCCCATTCCAAAACTGATACTGTTGTAAGATAATGAACAATTAAAAAAAGAACTTGTGAGCGAGTTTTGCGTTGTATTTTCTTTTGGTTTTCATCACTTCAAAATGTCCGATGTTAGACCTGTCTCCATGATGTAAATAATATGTGGTGAGCAACATTCTCATATTTCCTTTTTTTTGACCAGTGTTTATTTGCACAAACGTAAAATTTTATAGATGTTATTCAGTCGTCCCTTAATTTTATCTTAACCACGAGCCCTTGCTGTTGAGTTAATTCACGTGGCACTTAAGCAATTTTTCCTTCCACTATTTTCGATCACTTTCGGCCTTTTCTTTCCATCAATTTATGATGATCCAAATTTATTATCAAAATTCATTATTTAATTAATCTCTCATTTTTCTTTGTTTGTCTTAAAACTTCATCGACTGAATACTTCTATCAAATTCTACAACCCCATTCTATGTATATAATATATGTTAATCACAACATCCCCCTTTTTTTTTCAAGTTAATAAATAATTAATCTACTATGGTACTTCTTTCCCCTTTAATATTTCATTGGTACAGATACTGAGTGTAATTACAGCATGTAAAATATTATTTTGAATTTTATGCGTTTCTATACCATTTAAATTTAGAAACGCATAAAATTCAAAATAAGTGAACAGATTTGCTTCATGCCATAATATCAGTATATCTATTTTCTGTGGTAGCTGAGATAGACATATGATTACAAAGGGTTAAACATTATGAAATCTTTTGAATTTTTTTTATTATAATTTTTGAACAGAATCTTCCCTTAGAATATGTTTTAAATGCATTGTGTATGCTAAAGAAATAGGCGAAATGCAAACAAAAATTTTATTAAAAATTTCCAACATGCAATACAAAGTTAATTTTCAGAAATAATTACACATATTTCGTATGAGTTAAAGAATAATGTGTTTACTTATTTTGTAATTAATTAAGTAAAAACATTTTTTTCCAAAATTATGAAAATCAATAATGTTAATAAAGTACCAAAGGTCTAAAGTATGGTTTATTAATATCTAACAAAAATGCCAGATCATATATAGCTTCTTTTAATTTTATTATATTTTAAATTTCTAATAAAAAAACATTGATTTTCATTCATTTAAGGAAAATGGCTGAATGCACTTACATAAAGTTCGTCTTTCAAATAAACTTCTGAGCAAGATTGTCATTAAAAAATTTTCTAGATTATAAAACATTATTTTTTAATTTATAAGATTCAATATTTTAGGGAAAACTAAAAAGAAAAGAAAAATGAAATAAAGAATTGAAAGTGAATCAATGATCAGAACAGAAACTTTACGCGATGGATGTTTTTCGAAACAGTTGAGAGAAACATAACTGAATAATGAAAAATTTTACATAACAAGTCAGACGTTAACGTCAGAAAGAATAAAAATAGTATCTGACAAAATCGCAAATAGATCTCGTAAAATGAATAGCTAAAGATGGAGTCAAAATTATCAAGTTGAGAATTAATCTATTGGAATAATACTGGTCATTTAAAATTTATTTCTGGCTGAAATCATAAGCATGCGATTTGTTTAAAAGCTAAGGCGGCAGCTAACACTTAAGAATAAAATATCCATATAAAAATCCACTAAAATTAAGAATAAGTGTTTAACCCTATTTTTAATTAAAGAAATTTTCACATAATATAAAAACGATACATTATCTGAGTAATTAAAGAAATCTATTCTACCTGATATTTTTAGGCTCATTTGAGCCAGATTTAAGGTTAATTGGAAAATGTGAGTAGAATTACTCAATCAGACCGAATTTTCTGAGACTTTACGTAATAAACCGACTAATACAATAAGTCCTCCTACTTCGGTCTTATTGCAAACCGTCTAAAATGAAACAGGCAAATTGAAAAATTAATGAATCATTTTCTGGTATATGAACTCACGGCAACGAACCTAAAAAATTTAAGTCTGATTATAAGATTTTGGAGACTTTTATATATATATATATATATATATATAAATATATATATATATATATATATATATATATATATATATATATATATATATATATATATATATATATATATATATATATATATATATATATATATATATATATAAATATATATATATATATATATATATATATATATATATATATATATAAATATATATATATATATATATATATATATATATATATATATATATTATATATATATATATATATATATATATATTATATATATATATATATATATATATATATATATATATATATATATATATATATATATATATATATATATATATATATATATATATATATATATATATATATATATATATATATATATATATATATATATATATATTATATATATATATATATATATATATATATATATATATATATATATATATATATATATATATATATGTGTGTGTGTGTGTTTAAATTTACCCTCAGATTTAGCGGAATCATCGTACAAATACAGATAAGTTTACTGCTAGTTCAACTGAAATAATTTTATGTACAAGTTACTGACTTAGATCTGCGAACACAGGTAAAATAAATTAATGAATCGATAGGAAACGCGAAAAAAGGGCACTCTAGTCATACTTCAAAGTGAAACTTTATGGGCTTTCAGTGCATGGGAGCCCGTTACTTAAATAGCTTAATAGCTAAAAATTTCCACGCTACGTCACCCCAAAAAGCAAACTTCTGCTAGCTAGAGTACCAAAAAGAGGAATATTAAAATATTAAAAGATGTAAAATAAGTTAAAAAGTTCTTCGCATCAAACACAATGCAAAAAGAGCAAAACAAAGATAGAAATTTGAGCAATGAGAATGGATTTTCAAAGTATATTTGAAATAATACATTCACACATTTTTGCAAGGCATTACAGGATTGAGCCTTTATGGCAGTTATTTTTGCATAGATATCGATACAATGAAAAAATAATTTTACATTGAGCACATTCTATTCACATATAACACGGGAGTTGCGTAACATAGATTTACTTCGGATAAAAAAGCTAATTTTATGTGCAGTAAATACTCAGAGAATGTTTTGGGGAAATATCGGGAAATATGTACAATTGATTGAGAGAACTTACGTTGAGTCACAGAAGTGGAAGCATTAAATAGTTTTACAGAAACACTTGAAATAGTTTTATTTACACATTGCTGACACTTAGGAATGCGAAGATAAAAGGAAATTTGACGCCAAATTAGAAAGAAAGAACTGAAAGCTAGCCAAAATATTAAAACATATAAACTGATCAAAATCGTCTTCACAAAGAATACAAGTAAAGCAAATTTTTAAAAAAAATCAATTTCTAGTACAAGCACTGGATTTTTAAAGCAGTATTTGAAGTGATCCAACCTCATAGGTTTGCATAGGTTCGCCAAATTGAAGCTCTTTGGCTAGTTTTATTTGCATAGAATCTTGATATTGAGCATCATATATTTCAAGACATTCTTAACATAATGTTAAATATATATCGAAATTATTAAATACGTTAATATAATATCAGTAATGCTTTGTTCTTTACCAAATAACTAACTCTTTATACAGTAACATATCGGAGAATGTTCCGGGGGGGGGAAAAATATATACAACTGATTCTTATTTGAAATAAGCATAGAAGAAGGGGAATTATCGCACGAAAAAAGTTTACTGAATGCACTTAAAATACTATGTACAAATTTCTGACATGGTCCGAAAGTAAATTAATAAAGTAAATGAGGTTCGAAAATAAATAAATAAAAAACTAACAAAAACGAGAAAAGCGAAAACCGATGCTCTAGTCATATTTCAAAGTGAATCTCCATCAGAGTTAGGGTGTCCCTTCAGTAGCTCGCTCTACGTCACCCCAAAGAGCAAACTTTTACTAGATAAGGCACCAAACATAGGCTTATTAAAATATTAAAAGATATAAAATGAGCTAAAAAGTTATTCTCATCAAACACAAGTAATGCAAACAAAATATTACATATAAATAAAAAAAAATGAGAAGTAAAGACAAATTCTAGTCCAGAAACGGAATTTTCAATGTAGTATTTGAAATAATCCAACCTCACATTTTTGCATAGTTTAACCCGCTTCTTTTTATTGCATAGATAACGATATAATAAGACTTTCATGAGATTTTAATATATTTTTCTCCTAACATTATATATACATATATATACAAAGAAATTTATATATAGATGGAAGAATAAATTGTCAACTACTCGAATAACTATCAACTAGAATAACATTCAATTAAAAATATTTATGTACAGTTGCTGACTCAAAAGTTTATTAAGATGAGATTGGATCATCTTTTAAAACTACCACCTACTTGAAATATAAATAAAATCATGACAAATAAAGGAAAAAAAATTTTTAGAAATTTTACAAAAATATTTACAATTCGAACAGGGTTTTTAAAAAATTAGGAATGTGTGTTTGGAATTTTACGAATAAAAGACTATCATTCTAAATACAATTCAACTTTGCATCGAAATAAAAAAAGACCGTGGAGGATATATTGCTAAAATTTCGCAGTAATTGAATTTTTTTTTTCAAAAGTGATGTAAAGTAACAACTTTTAAGAAAGATTCAAGAAATGAATTTGGTTAGAGAACTAAAAAAGGTAAAGTATACTGAAATTTCCATAATGACTACCCTTTAAATAAGTCATTATAATTCTGGTCTAAAATAAAATCAAAAAAAATTATTAACAAATTGGAGAGCTAATTAATATTTATGCGAGAAAACAATATGTGTCATATAGTATTCGATGGTTTTGGCGCATAATATTGTTTTGATGGCTGCTTTGAATCATAATGCATTTTTCGATGGTTGTAAACTGCCGCATTTGGTGCCATTTGATGAAACTTCTTTTTTTACTTAGGCACCACAATTGCTTTTTATAAAATCTCTTTGGATTAGAATATAGTGAAGAAGAAGAAACCAAGAAAATATTTGTGTACAATTGCCGACTTCTGTCCATGAAGCCAACTATTTGAATTTTATGATTATTAAGGAGAAACAGCTAGTAGTATAATCATAGTCAAACTTTGAAGAACTTGAGATAGTTTTAAGTACAAATGTAGCTTTCCGGTTTGTGAAGTAAAAGCTATAGAATCTTTTAAATAATATTACAACATTTTAATTACAGCTTTTATTTAAATTAAAACAATAGTTTTAATTTTAATAATATATAATTTAAATATTATAAAATATAAATAAAAAATATATTAATTTAAATTAAGATATTTTTACGGGAATGTAAAAGATAATTTTTTTTATCTGTTACTTAAAAAACAATCCCCTGTTAAAAACAAGTGAACAAAAAGTAAGTTTTTAAAATTTTGTCTAAAGTTTGACTTGCTACTGATAACTTGCCTCAATTTAAATTACCAACTTTAAAGTGAACACGTAATTAGTAGTAACTATTATAATAGAAAATTATTAACGAAGTAAATTAAACATCGATGGCATTAAAAAATAATAGGTTTAAAACAATCTTGTAGAAAAATTTATTTGAAAGAAAAATGATATATTTTTAATAGTGTGTAAATAAAAAAGAAAATATTATTTGAAGTCAAAATAAATAAATATGAGGTTAAATATTTAAAAACTAATTTTTCATTACGAAACACATGAATTCTATTACAAAACATTATTTAACAACAATTATTATTTACAATGCAGGGTATTCTCTAGTGATCTCCCTCGAAATATACATTTAGAATTCTCCAGAAAATTAAGTATACTAAATGATTATAGTTAGTTAATATTAAAAAAAAAAAATAGCAATCGAAGACTGTTGAATCGCTAGAGGAAGAAGACTTGCATGGAAATGAAGAGGTATTATTGCTTTTTCACTTCACTCCCTTTCCTTGACAGCTATCTTGATATTTTTGCATCCTCCTTCGCTCAATAGTGATTAATTTGACTAAGAGGACATATTTGTCTTCCCCTGGCTTCTATATTAATAACAAAAAATATTTACCTTACTTTTGTGATAAACATTAAGAGTGGTCCTGTATAAAAAAAATATTTGCATTTATTTACTCATTATTTTTTTAATTATGAAAAAAATAATCATAAAAACTAAAATAAAGAGGAAGTACACCTTAGTGTCGTGAATTGATATTGAAGCGAGAGAAAAACAAAAACGCTAACGACGTAATATGATTAATTATTAGAGACAGCAGGGAGTTGAAGAAAATCTCAAAACCAATTCCATTTTTCCACAATTAAATGTTAACGATTTTAAATGTGCATACCTTTTATACAAAAATTCTAAACATTAAAGACAGTCACTGAAGAACACCCTTAGTTAAATATAAATCATGATAAGATAATAATAATTAACAGTTTATAGCCATGACAAATAAAAAATATTTAACAGATTGTAAAATAAAGCTCTATATAATATGTAATATAGGCTTTTAAACCTAAGGAAAATCTCAAATATTTCAAGAAATTCGAAAAAGAATACAAGAAACTCTGTATTGCATGTGGAAACAATAAAGGAATGGTTAAAACGAAACTTTTAACCAATTTAATGCGAAAACAAAGAATGAAACAACAAAGAAATATATGTGTGTAAATCAAGGAACGGAAAAAAATGAATGACAAGAATAATGAGGTGTGCGTTATGATTACGAACTGATAATTGCATCAATTGTATTTTAAAAAATACCTGCTGTATAATATATTTTTTTAAAATCTCTAGATGTGTATTAAGTCAAAAACAATTGTTAAGGAAAAATTTTGTATTTAGTTTTGAATCTATATTTATGGCTTTTAGTGTAATATTGAAATAAACAACTACATTCAATGATTAAAAATCAATGATCAATGGGGAAATCAATGATTTAAGTAACAATGGGGAAATCAATGAATTAAGTAATGTATATTTCTTTGTAGACCGTGAAATTAAAAAATTTTGTGTCTAACTCAAAACAAATTATATAAATATATAGAAATGTAGTTTTTTGTTTTGCAAATGGATATAGTTTTGTCACTAAGATGATTTTAAATTAAAAAAAAATACTTTAGAATATTTGAAAAGGAAAAACCAATCTTTATTATTCCATCATTAAAACAAATTATAAATAATACTTTAGAAAGAGTAATTATTTGCGATTGATTACATATTTTAATGAATAAAAATTTATTAAATAAACACCGTAAATTCTTATTTTGATCAAAACTGATATAATACTATTGAATATACTTATGAATTAATAATATAAGATAATCTTCCACAATATCACCTTGAACTATCAGTAATATACATTAAAATAAGATAAATAATAGAATATTAAAATTTAAACTAGAAGAAGCTGTAATTTTATTTTTTGAAAGGTAACAAGAAAATTATCTACATAAGCGTGTGGAATATATTTTCGTCATCGCAGTTTTGCAGTTTTGAAAAATAAAACTCAAAAGACAAGGATACTTCTGAGTCAAGAATAAGGACAAGTATGCCTTCGTGGAGGTCTTTTAAGGGGAGACTTACCCACATTTGTGTAACATGAGAGGAAAACCACGAAAACCTCTCACGGTAAGCCTGACTGCAATAGGACCTTAACCCGGGATCCATCTAACACTTAAAGCTGTGGTCAGCGTAAGCCAGAGCAGGTAGGCATCGAACCTGGGATCCTGTACAATAAGCGAGAGTTAAGAGCTGTTTAATTATGGTTACACCAATTTGCCAACACTAGGGCTCCAAAGTAACGAAAAACATGCCTATGTAACATTTTAAAAATTTATCAGACTGGCTTTTAGACTGACTTTAAGGAGTAAATTAATAAAATGAATCATTAGAATTAAAAAAAAATACACAAACGAGAGAGTGTTAGCTTTGTATTGTAGGAATTTAACCTCTGATTTACACACATTCACATAAAAGTTAAAATTTACAAACTTACGAAAAATTATCATTGTAAAACAATCATGAATGAGAAAGGGAAAACACCCGTTAGTACAGTATAAAATCCTATTGTATAATAGTATATTATATTGCATATGAAAGACTTTCATCACATACAGTATAATATATTATTATATTACATAGCATATCATACAAGATATTTAAAATCCATCACATTTCATTATGCTTCAAATATTAGAATAGTTCATAACGATCACTATTACTTATTAAAAAAAATATTGATGAAAATCGGAGCTTGAAAATAACTTATTCGAATTAAATAATTTGATTATCCATATAATGAAGCAATTTGTACACAACATGTAAAACAAATACTGAACTAAACTTAAAAGACTTACGTAATTAATTGATTTAGTGATAAAGCATTTTGAGATATATTAAAGTAGTATTACATAAACAAATTAAAAGTGTATACATTCTTTTTAGTGTTTGTATTTGTAATTTTCAACATTTGAGTTCAGTTTCCATTAAACAATCCAATATCTAAGGCTGCAGTTCTTGAAGAAACACATGCAGAGATTTCTAAAATAAAATTTAAACATAAAGACGAACACAATCATAATTTTCTCAAATATTATTTGCAAGAAATTTCGGTCTATATTAAAGGTTTATATGCAGCATGTTTTTTACTAATATTTCCTTAAAAAGCTGGCTTGTTGGAAAATTAGCATTATAATAACCTCAAAATTACTTTTTAAAAGGATTGTCCAAAAGAGTCACTCGCATGTCAAGCTGAATTTGAATTATACTGTTAGTTTTTTGGTTATGAAATAAAACATTTTGTATATAAAACACTTGAAAAAGATATATAAAACATTATGTCTATTTCATATCTGTTGTAAGGATAAAATAATAAAGATACTTTTAAAGAATACTTTCAAAAATACTTTTGAAAGAATAGTAGAAGTTACACACGGATCTCGATATCGTATAATTAGGAGTTGATCCAATCTAGAGCATCGATGAGTGAGTACCAATGCTATTTAATCGAAAGGAAAGATTTTTAAATTACGTTTCGGAGTTAGTAGAAAATATGAAAAACCCTGAATCAATTCTCGTTTCCTTTTTTGGTCAATTTGAAAACATCGACAGTAACTTTAATACGAAGTCAGTGATTTATTAGTTGACCTTGAAACGAATATAAAGTTGACCTTTAAGCGAGTTTTGATAATTTTTCTGACAGTAAATTTTGAACGCATATAAATACACATGTATTTCCATCCGATTAAGGAGAAAAATCCAGAAGACGTATTCAAAGTAAAAATTTGTAGTTATTGATAATTTTTATCTTAATTTAGTCGGAAAAGACGAAGCAAATTTTATGTATGATTTCAGAATCCAAAAGAATTATGCTTAAAAAATTTCAGTCCGGTTGGTATCACGGTATCTTTGGTATCACGTGGTCATAAAACAGTATAAAATAACTATTTTCAAAAAATAAATGCTTTATTTATGGTAAAAATGTTCTCCAGGATTGTATTAAAAGAATAGCCGAATAATAAATTGCATTTAATTAAAAACTTACATTTCTATTCAAATATGCTGTAAAGTGCCCCAAGAGGAACATTTATATTTGATGGTAGGAAATGGATGGCCCACTCATAGAGCAGACGTACCACAGAGAGGGGATGGTGGGGTTTTAATAGTAGCGCATGAAAGCTTACGGAAAAAAATTATTTAAAAAAAATGAAAAATTTAAACTATAATTAGCATATTAAATTTACAAACGTAGAACTTACATTGTTGCATTTCCATCAAATAAATAAACTTAACAAACAAAATAAGTATTTAATAGCGTTTTTATTCTCAATGAAATAAACTTTAACCAAGTTATATTCTAATGACTTTTCAAAAATCCTCTTTTAAGAAATTAATTATTTTCATTCAAAAATATTATTTTTAAAATGATATTTTAAAGAAATTAAAAAAATAATTTTAAAATTATTATTATTTATTCTTTTTTTGAACTAAGATCTGTTTTAGAACAAAATCTGTATGTTTTAAAAAAATAGTATAAAATTTGATCCAAACGGAAAATATGGCGCCCTCCGATAGTTGAGCTGGAATCATCAATTCTATGTTTGAGGCCACCACAAAGGTTCCCCTCTTTCATTTTAAGAGCACCCCCGCTGATGAGCTTCTACGTATAAATATTCCTGTTTCCTAATAAAATGATACAGAAATGAGTTAATTACTGTTTCTTAATTCTCCTTTGGAAAGTGCACAGCATCCTATCGGTATACCAGCCCTCTTTGCGTTAGTTTCGCTTTTTTATGAACTTCCTGACGCAGACCTTGCAGCATCGAAAATCTAATGTCCCGATGTTTTAAAATGAAAAAAATAGTTCATAGCAGGGAAATTTCAGTACAACTTTACACCGGGGCCAAACGCTAGGAGGGCTTGAATGTGCTCTTTGTGTTCAAAATGTTTGGGGACTCTTGATTTGGAAGGTTCTTCTAATGCCCGGTAGCGGTGCCTAAACACTCACGCTTTAGGCACCGCTTGGACGCTTCGAGAACCGCAAATATGGTAATCCTACCTATTAACGCGTCACACCTTATCTTACAGCAGAGTACAACCTGTTTCGTTGGTCTTGGAGGAGAATGGTTGATGTGGATTGAGAAGCTATTTTATTTGTGTTAAAAAAAAATTCTGTCTGAAAAACTGCTAAAAATTTAATCGAGATTAAAAATTATCAGGTTTCTAGAAATAGAATCAGAAAACATAGGTCGCTGAATTTTCTAGAATCGGTTAAATTTTTTAGGATCGTAATGATTTTTTTATTTTGAAAGATGCAGAGCTGTTTATTGTGAAAGATTTATTAAATACTTAAATATTTTTCTTTAATATCTGTATATTATTTCATAGTAATACTAAAAATGTTTTAAAGATTTCTTAAATGCTGTTTAGTTTAATTAAGTGATTAAATTTCCAAGATAGTATTTAATACCTTATTTTTATATAAGAGTAAATGAGAGAGCAACGACTTGAAAAAAATTGTAGAGTTTCTTAGGAAACTAGAAATATACAGCTTAGTTCACTGTTTTGTGTAAAATAGCATAGTAGAACTCATTTTTTTATATTTCTGCAAAGAATTGCAAAAACATTACTATCATATTTTACACAAAAACATTACTATCATATTTTACAGATACAATTAAATGGACAAATTACATATTAATCATAGTCTCAACTACAAAGGTCATATTGTATTCACAATGCATGTTAATTTTCAATTCACTACTAAGTAATTTTAAGTATGAATGTTCTAAATAACTTTCATGTAATATGAAAAGATTTCACAATAAATATGTTTCATAAAGATTTTATTTTTACATACTATTAGTCAATTAACTTTATGAAGTAGACCTAAGAATTCACTAACTTCTGCATTTTTTTTCACTAATTACTGAATATTAATTTACAAATTACAGAATAATTGTGAACAATTTAATAAATTGTTAAGCGTGGTTGGTTTATTACGAAACAATTGTGCGACTTATTTTTAGTTTCTTCCATTTCTGAAAGAAATGCCAAGTAATTTTCAGCAATTTTATTAATTGGTTTAAATTTGGTATTACTTATAGTGGGTTTCATTATGAAAATATTTATATAACAAAAAATTAAACCAGAAAAGGATTCAATTTTCATTTACATTGAGTTATAAAAAAACAGGTTTTGATATCGGAAAATTTCAAATTCTCAATTACAGCGTCAAATATGGCATTTATTAGATATATTTTCTTATAAATATTTTGGAACATACATGGTGTATCTCTATATTGCTATAAAACACAAGAGCAATGTTAAACTACAATGTTTAAATCAAATTGAATACTGAATAATACGCAATTGTATTTTTTTTCTTGTAACGATTTTATTCAGAATATTTTAAATGTTATTTTAATAAGCTTTTACATAATTTTACAATTAGTACAGAACTAAATTATCCATACCTATATTCTTTGTAACCTTTTGACAATTGATGCAAATCATATATAAATATTTGCATTTCCAATGTTCATTAGCAATAGAGTCGATGCTAGCTAGTATTTGGAAGGAATTAATAAAATGTTTAAAACCTGCAAGATTAGTTTATGTACTCTTATTTACACTTCACACAGAAGCAAGCTAAAACTACCACCAAATTTTATTATAATAAATAATTTGGCTAATTCATGGCTCAAATTATATAAATTATACAAAAATATTAATATGACCTCAATATATCAAATTCTAACACTTTATAAAAAAGTTGTGAGAAGTAATTCTGTATTTTTTTCCTTCCAAATTCTGCAACAGCAAGGTACTGTTCATTCAATTCGTTATAAATGCTATTTTAATGAGTAGTTATCAGTACTAATGAGACATGAAGATTTAATGAGAAATCCATTTTTTTTGAGAAAAATCTGGAATAAGATTAAGCAAAGTAACAACATAAATTTAAACTCAGGGAATGCGCTAAAATTTTCAATTTAGTTTAATATCTTGTATATACATGTTTAGCTTGAAATCCAATATAAAAATAGAACTGAGAAAATAGAACTGAGCAGTTTTATTTTAAAACAATAAAAATAAGTAGATAAATTATGCGATATTATTCCTTTCCTTCCGTCAAGAACCAAAAATATAATAATGAGCATAGTAATGTAAAAAAAAACTTCTATATGCAAAAGTTCTATACAAAGTTTTGCTCAACCCAAATTTATCAGCTCATGTCATCTACTTTAATATTTTAGTAACATCAAAACAATCTGGAGGTTATAAACTGGTTATTTATATCTAGAATTTTTAATTGCCTGCTTTTCAATTAAAAAAAACAATTAATACAAATTACTTTTATTGGACCCCGATTTTATATTTGTATTTGTTCAGAAAAAAGTTTTTTTTACCTCCTTCTTGAAGAAAGAAAGACAATTTTTAAAATTTTCAACTTCATCTTCACTCTGAATTGCTCTTCTGTAAAACAATTTCGGGTGGTGAAGATTTTTCCATCTATTCGATTATTACAGCGATTCCCAATATTATTATGAAACTGGTAGATGGTTTCATTCTGATGCCTTGATGATGGTTTCCTTCTGATGGTCTTGAATATCAGCTGAAAGATCTTGACACCTAAATGATAACTCATAATTTGGGTAAACCAACTGTTAATTAATCTCCAGGAATGATTTAATATTTCCTAAAAATATTATGTGAATTGCAGTTTTATTCACTAAGTTTCAAAATAACTTCCGTCTGGCGCAATGCACTTCTGAACTCAGCTGTAAAAGTTTCAGAAACATTTTTTAAAGTCCTCTTTTGAAATGCTTCTCAAGTCTGACGTCCTTAATATTTTTGATGTCTTTAAACCTTGTATTTTAGCTGATATTTTGTTTCGAACAAGAATCATTCACCGTAATCTTCAATCCAACCTTCTTTATTTTTCGAAACATAACTTGCAGTAACAGGGCTTACCAAAGGCATAAGGAAAGTCAACATTAACGAGCATTCTTAAAGAGGATTTTAGAAATTGCATTTGAAATATCTACAGTTGAATATCAGAAGCGAATTGCATAAGATGGTGCTATTTGAAACATTAAATGGGTACATGCTTCACATAATAATTTAAGGAATATTTAGATCACCTCTGGAACAAGGTCTTATACCATTTAGATTTTATACATTAAACAATTATAATTAGGATTCACAGGAAAGCTATTTAATAGGAAAATAGTTAAGCAAATTAAGACAATTTTAAAGATAATAAATAGGTATATCCTTAAACTTAAATTAAAGGGCCTGTTGCTGGAACAAGTCCATTGAATGCTATTTTATTGCATTCTTGACTATGGGCAATATAACTCTTAAAGCCGTTGCTAATAATCTGACATACTAATTTGCTTCCTGTAAATTATAAACTGCTAACATATTTTTATGGTTGCTATTTTTATTTTGTATTTTTATGTCTACTACGCTTATATTTGAAAAAAATAATACATTTTGTTAAAATTTGGAAAATGTTTAAAGTAATAACCTGAGAAAATATCATTATTGTATGATAAGCTATACTTTCTGATTGAAGAATAACTCTCTTAAAACATTCTGTGAAACATTTCAAAATCTCCATCTAGGGTAAAAGATGTGTTTATTATTAAGCTACAGTATATCTAGTACCAATTCCGAAAACTTCTGCTGTACTTATCAGGAAACAGTAATAAGGAACACTTTCATATAAGAAAATGAAACTTTTCGTGTAAAAATACACATTGTTTCTTATTATTATGTCGCCCCTAGAACACGGAGAAGAAATCTGATAAAATTATCGTATTTATGGAAATGACATATATGATTAAAAAAAAACAATTCTTGTTAACAAAATTAATGGCATTATTATTAATTTGGTAATTTTTTAATTTATGTGGTAACAGTTTGCTGGAAATTCTGGTTTTCAAGATTATAACTCTTATTAGCACATATTCATTAGAAACATACAAAACAGAAGAGCAAATTTAACCAAATAAATATTTTCTATGCTATACTATAAGGTATCATGATAAAATTTATCAAATTTTATCACTTATTCTGAAAACTATATTTTATCGTTAATATTGCCAAAATCATCAAAGAGCTTTGGCAAAAATTAAAAAACTTTCATCTGTTCCCATAGACCCGGAAATAAGTTTAATTATACCATATTCTGGAAGTTTTGACCATACTCTTTTTTCTTAATGCGTGTAGTGGTTATCTCCAGATAAACTTTTTCAAACTTTTTTCTCTTTTTAATTTCTATATTTTATAAAATTTTGTAATTTTTCATTCCGAGAAACTGAGAGCTGTAACAGCAAAGGGGCTCTAACGGGATACTAACATGCTGATATATATATATATATATATATATATATATATATATATATATATATATATATATATATATATATATATATATATATATATATATATATATATATATATATATATATATATATATATATATATATATATATATATATATATATATATATATATATATATATATATATATATATATATATATATATATATATATATATATATATATATATATATATATATATATATATATATATATTTATATATATATATATATATATATATACATATATATATATATATATATATATATATGTATATATATATATATATATATATATCTGTGTGTGTGTGTGTGCGTATATTTCGGTTAATGGCGGGCATTTGGGTCTATTTCCCAATGGCCCCAGAATTGCTACTCTCTTATCATTACCCAGTGAGCACCTATGGCAAAGCTTTATAGGGCGGTTTACAATCACGCAATCACACAGAAGAATAAGGGACATAAAACACAGAGGGAAAGAAACATTCATGCCTTGAGCGGGATTCGAACCCGCATCCATCGGCTCCGCAGTCAGGCAAGCTAGCCACTCTGCCACCTGGTCGGCACAAGCAGATATAATTTTGAAAAAATAAGTTAGGAATATGGTACTAGGTTTTAATATAATGTTTAAGTGCATGTAATGTAGTTTTTGTGTATAAGTATAATGTATAAAAAAATATTACCCCTAAGTAATTTAATATCCAGCTGAATAGGCAGATTTTGATTCGACTGCTACTTAAAAAGTAAACTCAATTGTGGCATGGTGGGAAGACCAAGCTTTTAAAATAAGCAACATTTTTAAAACTAAAACATACAGAAATTTTTAAAATTAACAGAACTTTTGAAGAAAAACCTATCTAAATTCGATTAATTTTTACGAGTAGAATTTACTTCAGTTTTTTGAAATATGCCTTAAAAAATTAAATTTTTCATAGTGGCATTTTTTAATAAACACACGATAAATATGAAATTATTCTTTATCGAAAAATTATACCAATTTAAAATTAGATAAAAAATGCTGGCAAAATTTTACTACTAGGAGTCATCTTCAAAAAATATTGAATCACGACATGTCACAGATATTTTTTTCAAAAAAATACTATTTGAAAGCCCGACTTTAATTCATAATTTTATATTTTTTAACTCCTTGAAAAACTTGATTTTCGTGTCTTCAACAAAATTTTCATAATCACGCAAAATTAAGAGTGGATTTTTCACTATTGTGGATTTTTTTATGAAATCAGGACCTTTCTAGCAAAAAAATATGAGAAGATTTTCTTTTCGATTTCGCTATATCTGACCTTTTTCTAAAATACAGAAAAAACCCTGATAACTCTTCTTTCCATAACATGAAACTTCATTTTATTTTTAATAAATGTGTGTGAAAGTTGAAAATAGTGAGGTGGTAGCGATTGGTTCATTTAGAATGGAGCAGTACACAATATTTTTAAGGACAGGATTTTCCTGAAACGCAAAAAAGAAACCCATATTTCTGCAACATATAGTGATTCATCAAATTATCAAAATGCAGAATACTTTATTTCTTAATAATTTTTGTAATACCTTTGATCGGATCTTTGCGTATTCAGTAAAACGTATTTAGTTACATTCAGTATTACGTATTTCTTCATTAATTTCTTTCTTTATTTACAATTAAAATTTATTAGAAAAAGTACTAGTGATACAATTACAAAACAAAACTGATTTTTAACAGACAACGTTCTACATTTACAATTAACTACCATATGAGCATTGGTACCAAAATGGAAGAAAGACAGAGGGGGATGAGAGAAACTGCAAGTTAATTTACTTGGACAATTTCCATTAAAAAGAAGAATTTTTTTTATATAAAACTGAAAATCCTAATTCTTGATCTTACCGTACAAAAATTTAATGATCATTAAAGCTGTACATTTAAAACAATTGTGCTTGTAATAGAAAGGAAAGTAAATCAAACATATTAACCTTTATTTTCCTGGAATACAGCAATTGTAACAGCAATTTTTAAAATGGCTGCCTTATCTAAAAATAGACTATCCAAAGAGTCACGAAAGCCATTTTTGACAACTCAACAGAAATAATTTATTGCAATAATTATTGTAGCAGAGGGGGGAAAATCATTTTTAAAAAAGAATTTAAAAATTCTGTGTAAGTTAAGTTATAAACTGATTTAACTGTCATGAAAATCAAATGTCACATTAAATACGGAATTATCACACTAAACATTCAAATATTATAAACCTTGCTTAATTACTTTTTCTGCATTATTGTTTTTATAAAAGAAAAAAAAAAGAAATTGTTTGAAAATTTTTTATTTCTTTTAAATGTACTATTTTATTTTTAAATGTACTATTTTATTATTATAAAATGTTACGCTGTTTCGGCTCTTACTAAATTTACAATATAAATCACTATAATTGCTTTTCGGTTTATTACTTAGGGAAATGAAGCTTGATAAATGGCAAAGAGGAAAAAAGTAATGAAGGGGAAGGGTCTGCTGGTAGCACAAAACTATACATGTTCCCGCATAGCAAATTCGTTCAGGTTTTGAAATCTACGTTTCTGTATACCTATATTTCTTCTAATTAACTTAATATTTAAGGAAATAATAAATTAAACTTCAATGAATTAAAGTTGAACGAAATGTTCCTGAAGTAGAAATTTAACACAAAGCTTTGAAAAGGAAAAGGAATAAAACATCTTATCCTTTATTTTCTTGGAATGCTGCAATTGTAATGACAATTTTATAAATGGCTGTCTTTTCTACAATTGTTGTAACAGAGTAGGAAAAGTCCCGGGACAATATTAAACTGCTTGAATTTTACTCAAAAACAATTTTAAAAATATATATTAGCTGTGCTGTATATTACGCATAAATCAATTTTCGCATCTAGATAAATAAAAATTATTTTTGAAACAAAGTGAGAGACAAAAAAAGCTGAGAGATAGCAATTTCGTGGTATTTGACACATTAAAAAGATATTATAAAGGCATTAATTTCAAAATATGTACTAATTTCCATTCTACATTTACTATAAATGAGTACTAAATTAATTTGAAAGCTTAAAAATGTTTCTTTTTTAAATTTTATTTCATCAATCATTACTACCTAAATTCATTTGACGTAAAAAATGCAAGTTTTCTAAAATTTACCTAATAAATAAAAGTAAAAGAAAGACTAATAGCTTGAAAATATTTAATGTGAGGAATGAAATATTTCAAATTGTGTGAACATAGGGGTGAAACAAAACATAGGCAGAAAATAAGTAAATTAGAAAAAAAAAGAAAAACGGAATTGTTAAACTTATAAACGTTGAGAGAGAATAACTATTCTCATCTTATTCTTGATTTCGGTTGTTCTATTTTGAATTGAAAAGTTCATCAAGAAATAGTTAAAGAATTTATGAAATAAATAATAAATGCTTATTCTTTTTATAATTTATTCAATGTTTCGTTAATTGCCCTAGAAAAATATTTCGTTTAAATTTTGCTTATTTTTTTAATATGAATTACATAAGTAATTTTAAGCAAATAACCTGAATGTTAAATAAAGTAAGAATTATAAATTCTATATAAATATAATTATTACTGGTTAAAAAAATTATAATTCTCGGAAAATCAGTGATCTTTTCACGGAATATATTATTAATAGTATCATTTTTATCAGAAGTAGTCATAGCGCTCTAAAGATACATCGCTCGGGGGGAATAAATATTTAAAATGGAGAGCAATTTAATTTCCTAACATTGAATCTAATTTATGGTATACAAATTAAATAACTTACCGGTTTCATCTTCCTGATTTGGATCGAAAGACAAGAAGTTTTGTGACACCTTTACGTTATAGGTCCTTTCCCATTCTGACAAGATTCGATGAGAGGATAAGAGAAAACATCTCTTTGGCGTCTTTGTCGCCAAACTGAGGCTATAGGGGTGTAATGAAGCCTAGAGTGAATTTCATAAACTATTCACACAGATAGAATGTCTTAAAAGCTTAAGTATTTAAGTTACAATTCCCTCCTGAAAATTTTAACGAAATCGTGAAGAATGGTTAAGGGTAATTTACCCGGCGGAAGTTGGGGGACATACGAGTACAATGAAATTTTACATAGCCCAATTGGTTTTATAGTACATAGATATATCTATTATTTTTTCCTTAGTTTTATTTTATTATTATTTATTTCTTAGTTTGTCACAGTTCGGTCAGTTCTGGCATTTGTGGCATTGCAATTTAGAGATAAATTCTAAATAAAAATAAATAAATAAATGAAAAAATAATTAGGATTAAAACGAACTATAAATATTAGTTAAGCTTTGTATGTTAATTTTATTAGGTAATACTTTGTAGCCGTAAGATTTTTCTATTCATTCTTTCTCGATTTGAAAAACAAATTTGTCAAAATTTGAATCTTTGAAATATAAGGAGATTTCAAATGGTTATTTTTTTCTAACATGATATCGGTAATTTGAATTACTATTGAGTTATTTTATTTAATGTGTTATTTTTCTCATAATTTTGTTAACCAACAGTTTTTGATAAAATATTTAGCCAGAGTAGGGCATATAGTAACCTATCGCAACTGTAATTGATTACAATTATTATTATGTTACCAATCGATTGTAATAGAGATTTCAAGCCCTGATTACTATTAATGACATCAAGAAATTATTACAAATAATCATGATTAAAAAAATCGAATCATACGATTACAGTATGAATTCCAATCATCAGATCTATTTATGTTCATACAAGTATGCTCCTACAATGAATGTATAAACAATATACCCACTTTCACTCACAGGTACCCTTTACTCCATAGACAAGCAAGTTCCCATCAATCTGAACTTTGGTATTGATGTACAAAAGTATGTAGATACATACAATATAAATGTATACAAATAGGTACGTGTAATATATTGTATTAAAAAAATGCATAGCATAATATCCAAAAATATATTGTGCACAAATACATTTGTACAATGTATGTATGACCAATGCTTTTGCATATAACTTCAATAATAATAATATAAGCAGCTTGTATAGGTAGTTTTATTGAATTATATTATCCACGTTTTTGAAATTGGTGGATTTTTCTGAATTCAAAATTTTGAGTTTGGCAAAAGTTTTTCTTAATTAGAAACATATACATACACTTTACCAGACATACACATCTTACTCTTTAATGCCATAATCATTAAATGACTGGAGGGCTAAGTCTCCTGTTCTCTACCGCTCACCAAACCCCAATGAATACTTCTCAATAATTGTTTCTTGGAATAGAACAGTTAAAACAGTTAATAATTTATACATTTAAAAAGAGTTTCGTTGGATTACGCTTCCCACGTCCGAATATTACCCTTATGAGTATATTAAGATATATAACTGAATATATGCAATTTTTCTGTGTAAAAATTTCAAAATAATATTTGAAATTATATTGTTATAGCGAATTAGGTGAGTTCACAATCTTGATTTGATATTTTCGGTTACCAAACAGACGGATATATTAAATACAATTTTTGTATGAATTATATAGTGCATGAAGCTGATCGCTTAGCTCTAATTTATTTTACGAATCTGTTTAACTGTAATTTATAATTGTATAATAATGTACTTTGCACAAAAAATAACAATTGTAAAATGACTCATACCATTAGATACCGATTTAAATAACTTTTTCTCAAAATGTAGCATAAAATTACTAACTAACTAAAACTAACTCAGTGGCGCGACAGCCCATTAAGAGGGCCAAGGCCGACTGTGCCCATCTCAGTTTTCTTGACCTTGGGCTCTGGGGTGCAGGAGCATATGTTCCGGTCAGGTGGTCAGCCGAACGCGGAACCCCCAGTGTTAGTTCCCAAGCATGCTTGGTACTCATTTTATCGACCCACTGAAGGGATGAAAGGCTGAGTCTGCCTTGCCCGGCCCAAGGATCGAACCAAGGACCTGTGGCACGGCAGCGCGAAGCGCTACCACTCAGCCACCGGGCGTCAGCATAAAATTACGTTATAATAAAAAAAGACAATTCACTTAGTTTTAAATTCTTAATTTAGAAAACAATCAAAATCCAAAACATAATGATATGGGTAGAGGTTTACCTTGAAACTAAACAGTATCTTAATGATTTTTGTTAAATTTTTGCTAATCTAAACAAAGCAATATGGAATTAAATGTGAAAAAATTGCATCCAGCCGTGTTATTTCCCGGCCAATAATACATCAGAGACAATAGAAAACTGTGTTTGTGTTATACAGAGAAATACGATTTGAAACATAATGTTTTTACGTCACTTAACCAGTTTAACTAAAACAAGTTTGATAAGATTTTTTTCTGTTTCGTTCTCATGCAGAATTCTGAATAACCTATTTTTATGATAATGCAAATGGCAATTAAAACTGCTTATTTCAAATCATTTATAAATCAGAATTCATAGAATTTTGTGTGCTTTCAGCAACTTATGTGTTGGTTAATGAGTTTACTAGAACAGATTTCGGTTTATCTAAGTATGACAGTTTTTTAGCATATTTTGTTGCTCTTTTGATGGCATGTTTCCTTTTAAAATAAATTAATAAACATGAATATTACCTACATGGTGTATTTATCTATCATTACTGTATTTCTGACCATTCCCATGCATATTTCCCCTTTTAGAAACCTTTATACATGCAGCTTTTTAACTATGCAGCTTTATAACAAGTTTCGGTGAACAACTGATACACTTAACAATGCTAAAATTAGCATTATGGGGTCCAAATTTTGAATCGCTATCCTAACCAGACTATGGAGGCCATATTTCCTAGATAACAGTTACCGTCTTCATTTTGGCCGAAATATAATTAAAAAAATTTGGCCAAAATATAATGAAATTGGTTATTCAAAATTCTACATGAGAACGAAACAGAAAAGAATCTTATCAAGCTTGTTATAGTTGAACTGGTTAAGTGATGTAAAAACATTACAATTCAAATTGTATTTCTCTGTATAACAAAAACACAGTTTTCTATTGTTTCCGACGCATTATTGACGGGAAAACCACATGACAGGATCCAATTTTCTTACATTGAATTCCATATTGTTTTGTTTCCATCAGCGTAAAATTAATAAAATCATAAAGATACTGTTTCGTTTTAAGTTTAACCTCTACCGATATTATTAAGTTTTTGATTTTGATTGTTTTCTAAATTGAAAATTTAAAACTAAGAGAATTGTATTTTTTTATTATAACATAATTTTATGCTACATTTTGAGACAAAGTAATTTATATCGGTATCTAATCGTATGAGTCATTTTACAATTGTTATTTTTTGCTCAAATTTCATTATTATACAATTATAAATCAGGGGCGTACACAAGGGGGGGGGGGGGTTTAAGGGTTTAACCCCCCCCCTTGAGCTCAGACAAAGTGAATTTACAAAATAATACAGACAAAAATAAAAAAATTTAGTAGAAATTATGCCGGTTATTATTTCTTAAGACTATATATTTTTATTTGCCTTATGCCTACTTTTTTTTTCTCACGGTATTTCTCAGAATACTGATAAAACATTTACTATAATAGGGTTGTATTTTTGAAACCAAATTCACGTGATACTGTTACGGGCGAGCCCCGATCACTGGTTCCTTTCTGACCTGCCAGTCGCGATAGTTTTCGAGACTGGCTGGCATTCGCGAGGTCTGGAATCCTAGACGTTCTGTCGTCTTTGAGACAATTCGAGAATTTTGTAGATGCGGTTTAAAAATATTATGAAAGGGGGTTACATTTATTTTCAATTTTAGTCAGACTAAGAGTTATCTCTGCCGCTTGTCCTTCGGAGCTTGTTTCTAAATCTGTTTTGTTTTGGAGACTCTGTGCTCGTTGAAGTTATTCATTCCAGCTCGAAACTTTGAGATCGTAGCTTAGTGGATATTTCTGTGCCAATATATATGTACATATTTTTGCTGTTCTTGGATCTTTAGGATGTCTAAACGCAAGAATTTAACAATTTTTAATTACTTTGAGAAAAAATCACGACCTGAAATTAGTGAGGTGACAGCATCTAGTACCAATGTAAGTTTTTCTGTTGAACAGAAATGTGATACTTCCGTTGAAGAAAACGTTTCTAGCGTAACAGAATCTGATGAATGTGAAAGCGGCCCTCAAAGTGTTACTTCCCACCCATATGACATTGGACTTTTTTCAGAAGATAATACATGCGAGGATAAAAAACTGGATATACTTAAAAATGTTTGGGAACCCAATCCAGCATTTGTTTTTCCTGAAAAAGGAAAAAGAAAATTGAAATTTCAGTACAAATGTCTTTATCGCTGGAAATGGCTTGCATATTCAGAGGTTAAGGGTAGTGCTTTTTGCAAATTTTGTGTACTTTTCGCCCCAAGTGGCCGGTTCTGGAAAGCAACCTTTAGGCCAACTGTGCAATGTAAAATTTGACAACTGGAAAAATGCTGTAGAGCGATTTTCTGAACACGAGAAATGTCTTTATCACAAAAAATCGATCGAAACTGCTGGGACATTAAACGATATTTTATTTGGAAAGATGAAACCTGTGGATGAACAAGTTAACAGTGCAGCAAGCAGAAGAAAATTAGAAAATAGAAAAAACATTACTCCAATCATTGAAACCATCCTATTTTGTGGAAATCAAGGTCTCGCTCTAAGAGGACATAAGGATTCGGGAATAATTGTTGAACCACCAGGTGAAGAGAACGACGGAAACTTTCGGGCATTGCTTCGTTTCCGGAGTAAGAACGATTCGACTCTTAAGAACATTTTAGAGTCAAGCAGAAAAAATGCTCAGTATACCAGCCCTCGATTTCAGAACGAAGTTATTGAGGTTTGCAATATTTTAATCCTGCAAAAACTAGTCAGCAAAATTAATGATGCAACTTGCTTTTCCATTCTTGCAGATGAAACAACTGATATTGCAGGTATAGAGCAATTATCGTTATGCGTTCGATATGTCGATAAAGAAAATTTTAACATCACCGAACAGTTTTTGCAATTCATTCCGGTGCATGACTTAACCGGAAAAGCAATAGCAACAACAATATTAGACCAATTACAGTCTATGAAAGTTGATATAAAAAAGTTACGTGGACAGGGGTGCGATGGTGCTGCATCAATGAGTGGAAAAATTAATGGTGTACAAGCCCACGTAAGAAGTATTGTCCCATCAGCACTCTATGTACATTGCTCTGCTCATAGCCTCAATTTGGCTGTATCAAATGCATGCGAAATAACTGGCATTAGAAATTGCTTAGGGACAGTTAAAACATTATACGACTTTTTAAATACGCCAAAAAGGATAAGGAAAGGAAAGGAAGGATAAGGAAAAGCAATAAAGGAGATGGATAAGGAAAGGATAAGGAAAGCAATAGAGGAGATGGAAACCAGCTCTAAGAGGGAGAAAATTAAACAGCTATGTGCAACCCGTTGGATGGAAAGATACGACTCAGTAACCGCTGTGGTGGAACTTTTCGAGCCTATCGCCGAAACACTACAAAAAATATCAGAATGGAAGGATAAGGAATCAGCTACCCAGGCTAATTCTTTACTGTGCACAGTATCTAATTGCCAGTTCGTAATATCTCTTTTGTGCATTTACAAAGTTTTCACCATAACAATCCATCTCTGTAGATACCTACAAAAAACAAGCATAGATTTGATAGAGGCAGTGAGTCTTGCAGAAGATGTCATTAAAGATCTAAAATTAATGCGTGAAAATGCCACTGAAACATTCTCTGAAATATTCAGCTCTTCTTCTCTTATGCTAACAAGCATTGGATCTTCCACTTCCATGCAAATCCCTAGAATAACAGGAAGACAGAAAAATCGCGATAATTTCCCCTCATCGACACCGGAAACATATTTCAGAGTTAGTGTTTTTATTCCATTTATAGAAAATTTTATAACACAATTAAACTTAAGATTTGTATCGCATCGTGATATTTTGAAAGGATTTCAATGTCTTCTACCTGCCGATCCTTTCATTTGCCAACCTTCAAACATAAAGGCTTTTGAAGCATTAGTGGAATTTTACGCTGGAGATTTGGATACCTGTAAAGAAAGCCTTAAGTCTGAACTAAAACTCTGGTATAAAAGATTAAAAAGGATTAGTGAAGACGGAGGTAGTGTTCCAAAAACTGCGGTGGATGCTCTTGGAATGTGCAATAAAGATATAACACCAAACATTTTTAAACTCCTAGAAATATTGGTCGTTCTACCTGTTTCAACGAGTGCAAACGAAAGATCCTTTTCGACTTTGCGCCGTTTGAAGACTTATTTACGCAACTCAACGGGAAATAATAGAATGATTGGATTGGCGCTCTTAAGCATTCATAGAAAATTTACCCCATTTGTCGAAGACATTTTAAACGAACTTGCAAAAAAGCCCCATCGTTTGGATATTACAGTATAAATCAATAAATTTTTAGCGTGTTTGTATACTGGTTTAATTCCCTATTTGCTGGTAAGTCATTTTTTAGTTAAATTCATTGGTTTTCTATGGAATATTCACATTTATATGGTTATTATTTAGGTAGCTGTTACAGTATGAGTAGTTTTTTCTGGCTTGATTTAATCCTACTTTTTAATAAAAATAAAATATTTTACCTCTTATTATAAAAAAAATTATATTCTTAAACTTAAAAAATGAAAACAAAATTTAACTAAACAATGTTGTCGAAATAAAAAGTCAAAATTGTCTAGCTGTCTAAATTAGGGAAGTAATAGTGCTTTATTACATAGTCGAATTTCTTTTAGTAATTTCTGAAAATTATGAACCCCCCCCCCCCCCTTGAAAAAATTCTGCGTACGCCACTGTTATAAATTACAGTCAAACAGATTCGTTAAATAAATTAGAGCTAAGCTATCAGCTTCACGCACTATATAATTCATACTAAAATTGTATTTATTATATCCGTCTGTTTGGAAACCGAAAATATCAAATCAAGATTGTGAACTCACCAAATTCGTTATAACACTATAATTTTAAATGTTATTCGAAACTTTTTACATAGAAAAATTGCATATATTCATTTATATATCTTAATATACTCATAAGGGTAATATTCGAACGTGGAAAGCGTAAGCCAACGAAACTCTTTTTAAGTGTATAAATTTTTAACTGCTTTAACTGTTCTATTCCAAGAAACAATTATTGAGAAGTATTCATTGGGGTTTGGTGAGCGGTAGAGAACAGGAGACTTAGCCCTCCAGTTATTTAATGATTACGACATTAAAGAGTAAGATGTGTATGTCTGGTAAAGTGTATGTATATGTTTCTAATTATGAATTTTTTTTGCCAAACTCAAAATTTTGAATACAGAAAAATCCACCAACTTGAAAAACAGGGTTACTATAATGCAATGTATGTAACGGAAAGTTTATTTTAGCAATATTTGTAACGGAATTCTTTTTGCTTTCACTTTTGTTTGAACATAATTGATTCATGTTAGTTTTTTGTATGGTTCTTGAATTACTTTATACTCAAATTAGACAATAGTAAATAAAAAAAATAATTATTTGTCCCACCTTCTAATAGATTGGTAATAAAATAGTTTAGTGATAACTTTTTTTTGATTACCCAGATTTTAGTCTCTCTAAAAATATCACTTACCTGTTATTTTCACTGAGTTCAATGTATAAGCTAAGATAATTTTATTTATTTATTATTTTATTGCCCTTCCCGATGGCTTTACGTTAGAATAATATATATAATATCTAACCGTCGTTGAACAGCCGACCCAATTTTATGGGTTTTCGATTACTAATGTTCAACTCCGTAGCTTTGTCTTTTGAACTCTATCCAAAAGACAAGGGACCTCTTGAATCGAGTATTGGGAGAAATTTGCCTTCGTGGAGGACTTTTAGATGGAGCTAACTTGCATTTACGTTGCATGGAGAAGAAGATCACGAGAACCTCCCACGGTTAGCCTAACGGCAAGGGGACTTTAACCCATGATACGTTCACCACTGAAGATATTTCACGTCAGCACTGTGGTCGGTGCAAGCCGGATGCGGAATTGGTATCGACTAGGATTCAAACCCGGCTCGCTCATTGGAAGGCGAACTCTCTATCCTTGAGTCATCGCGGCTCTACGTTATTATAATAATCAAAATATGTTTTTTGTAGTTGATCTCATCAAAATAGAAGTCAACTGTCTTTAGAATCACTTGCCGTGACGATATTTCTCGCTGCCAACTCATTGTCAAAATTTACTACTATCAAGTAATTATCGCCGGTACAGTCAGCTGAAAAAAAAGAATCACCCTGAATAACTTTCCTTTTAATGATCGGATTTTCACGAACTAACTGTCATTCTTAATGGATCCTAGGGTTGACCTCAAATATGCTAATTAATTAGTGCAAACTATTAATTAAGTTAGGAAATCCGACACAAAAACGTATTTTTCTGAATAAACATATATATATATATATATATATATATATATATATATATATATATATATATATATATATATATATATATATATATATATATATGTTTACATTTATACCCATGCATATATGTATCTATATATACATTTATACCCATGCAGAATGAAGGGGCAAATAAACGTTAAAAATACGATCGTCCGTTATAAGGTTTTGGGCTTACGTTAAAATTACGTTAGTTTCACGTGATGATTTTCACCATTTCTTCATTCGTTACAACGTCGGTATTTTAGCGTTAGCAATTTTCCCTTTAAATATTTCGTTAAAAATACGTACTAAAAATACGTTATTTTAACGTGTACGTTTGACCCATTTTTTGACCGTTTTTTAAAAACGTTTTATTAACGAAAAAGTGACGCTTTGTTGCATAGTTATATTTACGCTAATTTTTTTGGGATTATAAACGTAAATTTAATGGTAAAAATGTTTCTAACAAAAGTATGTGAATGCCCAAGGATATTATTTTACGTCTCTCTTAAATTTGAATAAACTGAACAGTGTAGATTTTTATTGCAATTTATATTCAATTTTTAAATACTTATAATTATTTTTGTTAATTTAAACTGGAGATAAATATTTGTTTGTTGATAATATTGAGTCTGCTCAGTGTCAATAACTGACAAGGAAACTATAGTTTTAATTCTTATGTATAGTTTTAATTCTTATAGTTTTTTCTTATTACCATTTATATTCAATTTTTAAATACTTATAATTATTTTTGTTTATTTAAACTGGAGATAAATACTTGTTTGTTGATAATATTGAGTCTGCTCAGTGTCAATAACTGACAAGGAAACTATAGTTTTAATTCTTATGAAACTAAACTAAGATGAAATTAAAGAATTTCCAAAATACTGAATAAAGTAAAAATTTGCTACAACTTGACATGTAACGGACATAATAATGTAAAAACACGTGATTTAAATTTAAATTATCTTTGTCAGGTACAAGAGTCGTGAGGTAGTGGTTAGAGCGTTCGCCTCAGAGGTACGTTGTCCTACTCTGGAGTGGAATGTTAATTTGCGGAACTTGCATTTTTTTTTATTACAGATCATAAATCAAAAAACTAAATAATTTTTTAATTATGTAAAAATTAATTTTTTTATATATTGAAATTATCGCTATTCATATAAGTTTTTAAAATATAATTATAATAATTACTAAGAAATTTGTCTACTTTTAAATTCCATGTTCTTACTGCAATGAAAGAAACATTTACTTTATTTTAAAATAATGACTTAAATGTTTTTTTCTTACAAAAACTTCATAAATAGTAAAAATAAAATTAAAGTATTTTGAAAAATGTATCAATCTGGCTTCTGAAATGTAGTATATACATTCATTACTGAAAGAGAAAAAAAACATACGTATCAAAAGACAAATAAAAAGGAATTCTCATAATTAGTTTTCGTAATAAAATTTAGTGTAAGAAATTTTGAAATATTTGTTGTTATTAAAAAACGCTTTTACACACAAAAAATTTTATTACATTTTGTTTTAAATCTTGAATTTTATAATCTAGAAATTGTTTCATAATAAAATCTTATATGAATCGAAAATCATATATAATAAAAAATACGTTATTTTAACGTGCACTTTTTACCCATTTTTCGACCGTTTTTTAAAGTCGTTATTTTAACGAAAAATTGACGTTTTGTTGCATAGTTATATTTACGTAAGTTTTTTGGGATTATAAACGTAAATTTAATGGTAAAAATGTTTCAAACAAAAAGGATGAACCTGTGAGAGCCCAAGAAAGATAATCTTTTACGTCTCTCTTGAATAAACTGAACATTGCAGATTTTCATTACAATTTATATTTAATTTTTAAATACTTATAATTATTTTTGTTTCATTAAACTGGTTATAAATATTTGTTTGTTGATAATATTGAGTCGGCTTATTATCAGTAACTGACAAGGGAATTATAAGTTTTAGTTCTTATATAACTAAACTATGATGAAAATTAAAGAATTTCCAAAATATTGAATAAAGTAAAAATTTGCTACAACTTGATGTGCAACGAACATAGCAAGGTAGAAACACTTTACATAAATTTAAATTATCTCTGTCTGGAAGAAGAGTCGTGGCGTAGTGGTTAAAGCGTTCGCCTTAATGGTACGACGTCCTAGGTTCGATCCTACTCTAGAGTGGAATGTTAATGAACGAATACTTGTAATTGTTTTTATTCAAAGATCATAAATTAAAAAATTTATTTTTTTGTTGTTATGTAAAAATTTATTCATTATTTTTTATATTGCAATTATCGTTCACCATACGAGTTTATAAAAAATAATTTTAATATTATAATTATTTTTTTTCTACTTAAATCAACATGAAATGGAAACGATTATTTTTGGTTAATTTTGTTAACATTTATCTATTAATTTTTTACTTTGCAATTATCGCTTACCGTATATAAGTTTTTTCCAAAATAATTACTAAGAAGTGTGTCTACTTATAAATTCCATGTTCTTACTGCATGAAAGAGACATTTACTTTATTTTAAAATACTGATTTAATTTTTTTCCCTTCCGAAAACTTCATAAATTATAAAAATAGAATTAAAGTATTTTGAAAAATTTATCAATCTTGATTCTTTAATCTATATAATATTTATCACTGAAAAAGAACATACGTATCAAAAGACAGGTAGAAAGATAATTCTCATAATTAGTTTTCGTAGTAAAATTTAGTGTGGGAAGTTTTAAAATATTTGTTGTTATTAAAAAACGTTTGTACACACAACAACGTTTTTACAAATTTATTAAATTTTGCTTTGAATCTTGAAATTTATAATCTAGGAATTGTTTAATTATAAAATCTTAATTGCAATAATTAATACATTTAAAAAAGAAAACCCGTAGAAGTTTGCCAGGGGGTAGTGGCTACAAGAAATACCCTTTGAGTTTCTTCCCATGTTTTGCTTTCAGTGTGATGATAGCCATTGGAAGTTACCAAGACCTGTTGATTATTCTGCCACAGGTGATGATAAATAAATTTTCCGGAGTAGAAAAGAATTTTAGCTAGATTTATAACGTAAATTTTTTTGTTTCACTAATTTTCGGGGATATTTCCGTATCTTAATCTGTCGCTCTAACTACAATAGCCAAGCTACCAAATAGATATAAACTTGCAATTTTTTTTAAACGAAGCATGAATGTTTTCCAAATTTTTACGAGCTACATCTTTCGAATTGGTCCCTTTCTGTGGTTTTTTTTCTTTCTTTCTGTGTCTCCGATACCAGAAGTTGCCAAGACGTGCCGATTACTCTGCCACTGTTCATTTTATAGAGATATCCCCTGATTTTATGAATCAAATAAAAGGGGATGTTTCCCTATTTGAACTAGATTGTGCCAAATGTTGAAGCAAAAAAAAAAGATTTTGTACTTTGCAAAAATTTGAACAGAAGTATGTAGACGTTTTCTTGAGGGTTGCTACAACTTATATTCTTTGAGTTACTCCCATTCTGAGATATTTTCTTAATTTTTCGTGAACCGCAGGAAGTTCATGAATATTTTGCCATAGGTAACAACATAGAAATACTCATTAAACTTTTAATTCCCTATTAGGGTTACTTCTGTATTGTGAGCAATTATGCCAACTGCTATCGCCTAGGCAACAAATAGATTTCCAACTACTAACTTTTTAAGAGAATATGTAAAGGTGTTCGAAAGGTAGCTATGAGTTATACTCTTCAAGTTGATTTCAGTCCTTTAATTTTTTTTAGTTCCTCATGGTTGCTGCATGCAAGTTGCTTAGAAGATATAGTGATTATTCACCGGCAGTCTTATCATATTGTTATTAATTTGAGCTGTCTTATCTACTTACCAACTATTGTCTTATAAAGCATAAAAACTATTAGTTGTTGCATTTTTAAAAAAGTTGAGTAGTGGCAGTTACGATTCATGGCAGTTCAACTTTACCTTCCTAAAGAACCAAGGGTTAAACACGCTTGAATGGTGTAAATTTTACAAGAGTCTATAGTAGATGGTTCTTCAGCCAAAATGTCGTGGAAGTATCATCTTAACAAGCTATTGCAAGAGAAAATCTCATATGGACAAAATAGTTTTCTGACTATTTATTTTGCAACATGATATCTTTTAAAAAAAAACACCCAGTTGAACATTCACTGGAAATTTTTCTTCTTATTTTTGAAACGGTTTTTGAAATTTATCAGCTAAAACGATGTGGAAAATAATTGCAGTAATTTTCAATATTGAATTATCTTTAGAAATATTCTTATTGAAGCTTTTATTTAAATTTACATTGCTGTTTAAAACTTTTTCAATTCTTTTATAGTTACTGTATTCTAAAAACATGCCTAGGCAGGGGTCTGTCTAGGCCGAATTTACTACCGTTTAGCGGTACCTTCACGAATTCAACTTTAGGAAAAACTGTAGTTTCACAAAATACTTTATCTTATAATTTTATTTTTGTTTTCCTTAAGAAACGATAAATCCATATTTTTGTGTTGATTTTTCAATATAATTTTTAATTTTTCACAAATTATGTCTAAATTTTCACAAAATAGGTACCTCTCAGAAAAACCTAGACAGACACCTTGTAGGTGAAAAAGTTCAATTGAAATATTTATTGCTAAATTTTTCTTTTAAACAATTTTTGTCTTGGTTTTTACCAAGCTTTTTACATTTCTAAAAAACTTTCTTTTTATTAATTGTATGACACAGTAATTAAGAATGTTTCTATTGACTTTATTCTTATCTGGAAAATATGATAATTGGAAAGCTGAAATGTAAAGCTTTAAAATTTAAATTTGAGAATTAAAATAGATTTTTTTGTTTTACATTTGTATATAATCTTTTGTTTTTGTTAGTGTTAAGATAACACAGCATTTTAATAGCATATTTCTAATAGATTATATTTTAGTTAATGTTGCTATATGGATACTGCTTTGCAGAAAACATTATTCTTAGCATAGAAGTTTCGTTGTAACAATTATGATAATTTTTTTTTCTCTTACTATTTTACTTTATAACTTTAGTTTTTTTATAAGAATTTCTTGCGTAATTTTTTGTTTTTCCTTTAGCCCATTCCACTAGTATAGATAAGCATGGAGAGATTTCCTATAATAAATAAACTTTTTTATTCGATAAAAATATTCATTAATGAATTTTTTTTTTTAAAAAATATTGCTATAAAAATATATTCTGCATTTCACCATTTTTTAAAGCTAACATTTTGCCAAACCATTACTCCTAACCTGTCTAGTTCTGAATAACAAATGTACCCGTATAAACAAAACAAAATATGTTTGAATAATTTATATGTTTTTAAATGTATTAACTGAATGAATTTTCTTTTTCATAATCTATTGATGTACTTCTGAGGAAGATCTTTGGAAAGGATTTAGCTTTAAGAATGTAGGTCCATCAAGTCTCATTTGAAGGTACCTGAATTAAGTATGTCTAAAGAAATAACTGTATTTGAATTGTTTCCTTTTTTCTTGTACTTAAAAATGGGTAAAAAAAAATCATGAAATCATAAACATGAACAAATCAACTGTTAAAAATTATTTGTGGCGATGTGTTATAATTGTAAATCCTTAAATTGTAAATATATTGTATAATAGTTGCAAAATAAATAAAACTTAATAAATCTTATTTGATTTAATGTTTTTTTCTGTATTTAAAAATTTTAAGAAAACTGCTCTTCTGGATTAAAAATTGTAATTTTAGAAACATACTATTTATAAAAATTTTAATTTTTGCAAGTAAATAAATCAAATGGTAAATTTGGTTAATATTTTTTTTTACTTCGTGTGTGTTAAAGAAAATTTTAGTCAAATTTTTCAAGCTAAAGACTAAAAAATATGCATTTAAGAAATAAAAAATAATAATGAACTCAAAAGCATCCTAGAAGAGTAAATATTTTCAAGCAAGCAATTTGGAAACATGGACTTAAGGAGAGCAGTAGACTTCTTAATTATTAATTTCAACTAAAAAAAAAAATTTTTTCCATAGGGGTTTGGAAAATCATGTAAGTATTGAGTAATTTTTTCTTCTACCAATTCTTTATATTACAAACTTTTAGCCATGAAAAAATTAAAAAATTCCTGAGAGACATGAAACTTCGTAAATAAACTAGTATGTTGCTGTGAAGAGGTAGAAAGATTAGTATTCCATATTCGTTTAGTTAAAAATTGAATTGTAAAAATTTGCAAAAGTGTGAGATTAAAAAGGAAATGCCTTTTCTGGGATTCTTAAAAAAAGCATGAATATCGGTTATTTTCCGTTATTTTAGTTTGAAAAGAATTAAAAGTTTTCATTTAAATAAAAAGTAAATGCTATATTTTTTAGTGTAATTAGTGCAGCGTAAACATTTACGCTGCACTACGAAATGGTTTCCTTCCTTTAGTTAAAAAAAAAAGAATTAAAATATGTTATTGTTAACAATTCGGTTAAAATTGTGTTAAATCGAAATTAATTTAGTTAAATTTACGCGAAAAATTTATTAATTCACCAAACTCAAAATAGGCGTTAAAAATATTGATAATAATACGTAAATGGTATGGATAAAATACATTTGTAGTTTGGTTAAAATAACGTAAAATTTACGTTATTTTAATAAAAATAAGCTTTAAAAACGCGTAAATATTTATGGTGGAAACAACGAATTTATAGAACCAAAAATAAAGTAAATAGGTCGGCTGAAATAACGTAAAAAATACGTTAAAAAAGAAACCTGCTTGGTTAAAATAACGTGAAAAATTGGTTACGAAATTCACCTTAGTCAAAATAATGGCAAAATTTGGTCATTTTTATGTTAAAAACAACCCAAATATTAACGTTTTTTTTAATTAATTCGAGACTACCGTTTGGAACGGAAATAAAACGTTTTGAAAAAAACGTTTTTTTTGCTCTAAACCTTGTGGCATTTTAACGTTATTTTCACCTAATTAATACTTATCTCTGCTGCATTGGTATATCTATATATATCTATATATATATATATATATATATATATATATATATATATATATATATATATATATATATATATATATATATATATATATATATATATATATATATATATATATGCGTGTGTCTGTGTGTGTGGGGGGGAGTTACCGCAACATAGGAGTAAATAACGACGATAATTTAACAAACATAACAATTTAATAGAAATAAAAAGGATAGAAGGATATAGCAGTTAACATTATTGACATGTCTCGTGAGAGCTGTCTTCTCGCAGTGGTCTCCGGAATGCATGTGTGTAAGAAAAAGATTGGTCTATGGTATAAAGTTAGAGTTAATTATAAATTCGGGAGTTTCCCTTCGGGACTTCCCCTTCTGGCCTGGCTGGCGCCTCTCTACTAGGAAGTAGTATCACATGATTTCTTCTCAGTATTACATGATAAAGAATGATGCAATCGGCTGAGATATTACACCATGGCATTGAAACCTAAGTCAATTCGGTGATCCTGACAACAAAATGTCCTCATTTTCATTCTGAACAGCTTCTTGACACAGTTACCTGAAAAAAAAGAAAAAGAACGAGAAAGCAATGTATAAAAATATAAAAAGCAATTTTTTAATTAACTGACCACGGTTTCATGTGGTCAGCTGAAGATGAACTATTGTTCGGAATATCGTGATTCCCGACTTTTAGCACATCGGATCTATCATTCTTCTTCACTTCTGTGATTTGATATGGACCGAAGAGCTTGGGTCTTAATTTGAGACCGGACCCAAACTGAGTTCTCTGGATTGCAACTAAGTCTCCCTCACGATATTCGTTGGCTTTCTTTCTTCTTTTATTGTACTGCCTGCGGTTCTCTTCTTGGATCTTCAAAATATTCCTTTTGGCTTCTTCGGGAATGTTCTCTCTATTTTGGATAAATGGTTCTATATGTTCTTTCTCCAGCATTTGCAGAATTTGTAAGTCCTCTTTGATTTTCATTTTCACTCCGGTCAAAAGTTGGAATGGTGTCATATGAGTGCTTCAAGAAACTTTAGAATTATTGGTGCACTGTTCTGTTGGAACAAATTTGTACCACTCAGTAGGATCTTTTATTGATAGTTTTGCCAGTATCGGTATGAGGATCTTATGCATTATTTCCACTTGTCAATTACCACGAGGAATGCCTGTTGTTATTTTCACATGTTCAATACCTTCATCTTGGCAATAAGTCTCAAAATCTGTTGAAGTAAACGCAGTACCTCGGTCAGTAATTATTCGTGAAGGATTCCCAAAAGTTATCTGTTGAGCTTTTAACTTATCTATTACCTCTAGACTTGACGTTGATTTGGTTAGGTAGAACCAAGCAAATTTGGTAAAAGCATCTACCACGGTGAAAATATGTTTATAGTTCTTATTAGTTGAAGGCATGGGACCAATGAAATCAATATGGCAAGTATCTAAGGGAATATTATTTTTAGAAATCGGGTTCAAAAACCCTTCTCTTTTTCCTGCCTTCCTATTTACTAATATACACTCAACACAATTACTTACAACATTTTCAACACAATTCTTCAGATCTGGAAAATAATAGTTTTGTTTAAGTACATCAAAAGTTTTAGTTATACCAAAATGACCATTATCATGTGTAGATTTGATAATGTCAGTTTGCATTTGTTGTGGAACCACTAGTAAATAATTTTCATTCTCAAGTTTATATAAAACATTATTTTTTACCACAAAATCGTCAATTGATTTATTTTCCAAAAGTTGTTTAATAGAGTTCATATATTCATCATTTTTTTGGTTAGTAACAATTTTAGAGGTTAGTTCGTCACAAGTAATATGCATAATAGGATATCTAGTTAAGCAATCAACATGTTTCATTTTTTTACCTGGGCGATGTACATTGTTGATATTAAATAAAAAACATTCGCAAGATAAAGAGTCATTAATATTGCAACAAGAACATTCATAAAAATCTTCACTCTTGGAAGTTTCGGTTTGAGTATTTACGCTTGACGAAAGCTGACCTAGATTTATTAATTGATTATAGAGTGTAGGCGTAATTATACAGTCACAAGTTAAATGTTCTGAATACTCGGCGCTGACCTTCAACCCTGACTCATCGGGATATAAAGACAATTCCATTTCAACAAGTTTCGCTTTTTGCCTATCTCCAAAACACGATGTTAATATTATGTTAGACAAAGGCGGCTCACTTACTTTTATTTTAATTGAATTAATCACCGATATTTCAGCCCCAGAATCAATTATGGCTTGAACGGGATTTCCATTCAAATAAATCTCAGCATACTTCAACTTGTGCTTAAAATTATTCTCTCCGGATGGTTTGCAGGAATTAACACTAAAGCTTTCATTTTTTAAGTTATCACTGGGAGAGGTATTTTTTCTCTCTGATTTATCGTTTCTGGAATCATATGTTTTTTTCGATCTCTTTTTGCATTCGCGAGCAAAATGGTTGATTTCTCCGCAGATGTAGCATTCTTTCTCTGCTCTATTTTGTTTATTTATCGTTTGAGAAAAACGATTCGTGTGGTTTTTTTCTGAAATCTCTGTTCTCGCTGCGAAAAAAGTGTTCTGCCCATATTTATGGGTATTGAAAACTTCTCTGTTTGGCATATTTTTCGACATAGTGTAAATGTCTAATTCTCGTCTTAACTCGACGGGATTAAACCAATTTTCTCCCAGACGGATTAAAATATGACTCGCCATCTCTTTATTTAATGTCTCAATTATTTTATCGGATGTGATTAAGTTGCATAATGATTTAAATGTTTCAACTTTACGTAATTTGCAATAATACTCGAAATGTAAATTTAAGCGAGTAGCAAATTGAATAAATGTTTCTTCTTTATATTTTGAGGCATTTTTAAAGTTATTTAAACATTCTTGGGGAGTTTGCTGAAAATCGCGCAATATTAAAGCTTTTAATTTTTCATAGTTTTTTAAATCCTCATCTTCAATGTTTAACAAGATGCTGTTTGCTTTTTCACCTAGCATATTGATTAAGATTTCGGCTTTAAGTCCCTCATTTATGTTTTTCGTATTATTCTTTCCAACGTTGAAAAAAATTGATTGAAGTTTTCAGGTTTCGATGGAACTGGAAGAAATAGAGTTTTAATGCTATGATTTAGATTCTCAATGTTTGTTTCAGGTGTATCATTTATTGTTTTGGGTGGGTCAATTTTAAATGCTTTGTTTTTTGCCTCTAATAAAAGCATTTCTTTCTCGAGTCTTTCTAATTTTAGTATCTCTAACTCAACTTGAATTTCACTTTGTTTAAGTTCCCTGTCCGCTGTTTGTACCCTTTCTTCTACGGCGTTAGTTATCAAATTTTTGACAAATTCAGAATCATTTTTAAATATTTCGGTGGATTCAATTTTTTGTTTTAATTTAACGATATTTTCGCTGCTGTCTGCGATGCCTCCTATTTCCTCTAATACTTTTACTAGGACTTCTTTCTTTGAATTTTTATACATTTTTAAAATTGAAAATTTCCTACCTTCATTTGAAGAGACTCTCAGTGTCCAATGGTAATCCAATGTTTTTTCGATTCGTTGATTCAAACCAGATTCGTATCCCTTTTTGGTGACTCGAGGATTTCACGATTGCACTTCCCGGAAAAGTTGAATGCCTTGCTGATTAGCACAGGATATTCCAATAATTTCAGAATGATTCGAAAGATTCTGGATCAATTCTGTCCTTCGCGACAGATCCGGTTATTGCTGATTTAGGAGAGTTCAGAGGTCTCTGCTGCTGCTTTTCTCCAGTTGCTGATTTTTTTGCTGCACTTCTCCTGATCACTATGACTCAGGAAAATTCGTGAATTCCAACTGCTTTTGTTGCAATTTAATGAACCGCTCCTCCACGAGAGTAGAATTCGGTGATTCGGTGAACATTTCGGTGATTCCCCTACTCGGGATTTAAAACAGGAACAAAATCTGAATCTCCTTCTCGAGCGCAGAATTTTGCTTTCCTTTTTTTTTCGGTGAATATCCCCTTCTCGGGATTTCAAAAGTTATTTGGCTGAAAAATATCCCCTTCTCGAGATTTCGAAGTTGTTGGTTAAAATCTCCTTCGCGGGCTTTTAAAGTTCAGAAATAGTTACAGCTTGTCGCTCCTATCACGGTCGCAAGCCCCCATTATTTGTGGGGGTTAGTGCAGCATAGGAGTAAATAACAACGATAATTTAACAAACATAAAAATTTAATAGAAATAAAAAGGATAGAAGGATATAGCAGTTAACATTATTGACATGTCTCGTGAGAGCTGCCTTCTCGCAGTGGTCTCCGGAATGCATGTGACTAAGAATTAAGATTGATCTATGGTATAAAGTTAGAGTTAATTATAAATTCGGGAGTTTCCCTTCGGGACTTCCCCTTCTAGACTGGCTGGCGCCTCTCTACTAGGAAGTAGTATCACATGATTTCTTCCAGTATTACATGATAAAGAATGATGCAATCGGCTGAGATATTACACCATGGCATTGAAACCTATATATATATATATATATATATATATATATATCCCGCAGTGGACTGATCGATAAGACGCGGTTCCCAGCAGATCACCGAAGTCAAGCATCACTGTCTGCGGTCAGTGTGCGGGTGGGTAACCACTTGGATCAGTCTGCGTAGGGACCGAGGGTGTGCGGTATTGGTCCTCGTTAAACTGTTCTGCCGTAAAGTGCTCGACTTCGCGTGCTGGTCGTTGGGCTACCGAAGCGGAGGTGCCATCCGCTCTGCAGAGGATCAAAATTGTGATGGCATGTCTTCGGATCATCCTCAGGGATGATTCCCAGAACATCGCCAAAAGCCCATTGTGCAGCTCTAGTGCGACGTAAATTAACAACCAACCAACCATATATATATATATATATATATATATATATATATATATATATATATATATATATATATATATATATATATATATATATATATATATACACACAGAGAGAGAGGGAGACAAATCTAAACTTTGAAATAGGGAGGGGGAGGGTTGACAAAATCTCGAAAAAATTGGGTCGCAATAAAGATTTATATATTTGCAAAATTCTAGAAAACAGACAACAAAAGTTGCCACCGCAAATAACTATTTTAAGATAGCCCATAGACCCAAGGTTTATATATTTGGGCGATAGTCCAGAAAGCCGCCAAAAAAGTCGCCTGCGCAAATGAATATTTTAAGATAACCCATTGACTAACTCAAAAGAGGAATGCTTAATTTTACTCCATTGCTAAGCAACCAAGTTTTGACTATAAAAAAATTTAAATAACGCTCTGTGATTGCTTGAAGAGATTTAATTAATAGTTAATAGAAAATATCTCGAAGTTTCTGGGAAATAGACAATTTTTCAGCTGATTTTTGTCCAAAGAGCAAAGATTTCATTTTTCCTTTAATTTCCTTTGAAACAGAAAATTTGAATCTATATATATAAAAGTGAATGTGTGTCTGTCTGTCCTCTATAGACTCCTAAACCATCCGACAGAAAGCTATGAAACTTGGCATACAGATAGTTCAAAGCACGAGGAAGGTTTCTGTCGACATTAGAACATTCTGCGATAAACCGTTCCAGCGATATCAGTGAAAGTCGAAATGGAATTTTCTGATTGGTTAAAAGCTAGCCATTGTTTTAAATTTTGCTATAAACGATTCAATTTTCAAATATCTTGAAGATAACAACAGTGATATTTTCTATCTTATAACTCTATTCATTTAGAAAAGTAAATTAAAGTAAATTGCATATACTTTAATTTTTAATTCGCGCGTTTCTTTATGTCAGGTGAGCACAAGCAAGTAAAATCAACGAGAATAGATTTCTTAATTGTTGGTCGTATCACGGATTCAGTACTGTGAAAACTGTTTAATAAATATAAAGACAAAAGCAAATGTCATTCAAATTGCACGTTTTCAGAAATATTTATATTTAGTACGTAATTTTAGGTTAGCACAATTAAATATACTTTTCGAAGATTTCAGTGCTGTGACAGTTGTCATTTGAAAACTATTAGTTTGTTTGTTTATTTATGTAAAGTTTTCGAATTCATCCATTTTATTTCTTTCATTTATAAAATTGATTTTTGTTTTAAATCTTATAATTTTCATATTTCTTATTCATCTCATTTTTATTGCTCTTTTTATTATTTAAATTATGTATGTGATATTTCGATTTAGCAAATTTGCGACCACTGTCAACTTTTACATTTCTTTTTCTTTGTCAGAAAGAATATTTGCAAAAATATGCCGCCTAAGCAAATCGCTCTTAGTCGGTCGACATCTCAAGCGCGCAAAAAGAGAACTACCCGTGTTTCAGAAACATCGGAGCAACGGGAAAAAGACTTGAAACTAATCGAGAACAGAATGCTTTTGCCCGTTCCTTAGAAACGTCTGAGCAACAGGAAAGAAGACTGTCAACAAATCAACTACGCACTACACAGGCCCGTTCGTCGGAAACATCAGAGCAACGGGAAGCAAGAATGAAAACCGAACGAGAACGCATTTCGCTATTCAGACGCTGCCAATACTCTTATTTGAATTTCAGTGCATTTCACTATGATCCGACAACAAACTATAGTCTTCCCCCAAGTGTCATCATCGGAGAAATATATCAATTATGTATGTTTTGTAATGCTCTCAAATTTAAAAATGAAACAGCTGAAATTTGCTGTTCTAGAGGCATACAGAAACTACAAGATTTTACGTCGCCTGCCGAAACATTATCAACCTTCGTTTCAGGTCAAACAAACCAATCGAAACATTTTTTGGCGCATATACGCCGGTACAATTCGTGTTTCTAAATGACTTTATTCGGTACTACACGTATCGTGAACGAGAATTACATCCCAACATTCAAAGTGCAAGGCCAAATTTATCATCGTGCAGGATCACTTCTTTCAATGCCTAACGCAGATCATAAATTTCTACAAATTTATTTCATGGATAACACAAATGATCAAGTCAATCAACGTTGTCAGGTAAACAATGGCACTAAACGAAAAATTGTTACCGTATTACAAAAATTTTTCGATCAACATAATCAGTTAATTAGGCTGTTCACAAAAGCCCTTGACTAAATGTCATCCGATATTTACAAAGTTGTTATTAGAGCTGAAAAAACACCTGTAGGCAACCACAAAGAAAAATACAATGCGCCAACATTGGATGAAGTGGCTATTGTTATAGTTGGCGAAGAATTTACCTCCCGCGATACAGTTCTTCATCGCAGAAATCGTGACGTTCAAAGAGTTCTCAGAAACGTATCGATCATATGATGCATTGCAATATCCTATTTTATTTTGGTGAGGAGAGGAGGGATATTATTTTAACATAAAATTAAGAAGTCCGCAAACAGGCGAGAAAACCAATAAGAAAGCAAGTGCAATAAGTTTTTATGCATATAGATTAATGATTGCCAAAACGCTGATAATCATACTTTAAAATGTCGACAATTAGTTCATCAATACATTGTCGATATGTATGCGAAAATTGAAACTGAACGCCTACTGTATATTAAATTAAATCAAACCAAATTACGTTCAGAAGAATGCATTCATTTACGGGATGCAATAATCAATGATGGTAACGTTAATCCTAATGATGTGGGGAAAATGATTATATTGCCGACTACATTTGCAGGGAGAAAAACTTGGACTCCCTGCAAATGTAGTATTCATACATGTCTGAGTATTCATACATGTGCCTTGGACTCCAAGGCACATGTATGAATACTCACAGGATGCAATGACATATGTTCTCGCATATGGGCTCCTAGATTTATTTATTACATTTACGTGCAATTCTGCTTGGGTTGAAATTAGAGATATTTTGTTACCAGGACAATCATCATCGGATCGTCATGATATTACAGCACGTGTGTTCAAACAAAAATGATAATCTTTACTTGATTTCATTGTGAAGCATCATGTTTTTAGAGAGACACGGTGTACTCTATTGAATAGCAAAAACGAGGATTGCCACAGGCACACATTCTGATTTGGCTTATTGAAAAAAAACCACCATGCCAAACTGATCAGATATCAGCAGAAATTCTTGATGTCACCATAGATCCAGTCTTATTTCAGATCATTATCCAAAATATGTTTCATGCTCCGTGTGCATCACCATACATGTCTGTTTGAAAATGCACTAATGATATCCTAGAGAATTAACTGCTGAGACTATCACTGGTTTTTTTCACCAATAAATAAAATTTGCATTTCAAATCATAATCGCAAATGTCATTTACACACTTAAATACAAAATTCAAATTCAAATTGAAAGCGTTGCAACGCACGCAGGGTACAGCTAGTTGATTTATAAATTATTTATGATTTTCTAAGCTTTTAGAATTTAAATACATGAACTTTTTACCTGACATTATTTAGAGTTTTTATGTTGTTTTTACTACATTTACACGAGGATTTCATACTAAAATCATTTACATAACTTATAACTATATACAAAATTTTAGGGATAATTATTTTACAGTTTTAATCGAGTCTTCTAGACTAGAAAGTTTGAAGAAACAAAAAAGTTCTTGAGAAATAAAATGTAGATTGTATATTAATTATAATGCACATTCACAAAGTTTTCTGTAATTTGCAATATTTTTTTTCATAACTCAAAGAATTGCTGAATATTAAGTGGCATTTTTAAGACATTGAAATATGTTATGTTTAAGAATAAGATGCTTCATACTGTATGATTCCCTGTTTAAAAAATCACTTCATTCTATTAGATGTTTAGGTTATATAATTTTCTTTGTATAAAGATGATTTGCAAATAGCATCCTCATGTTTCAATACATTCTGAAACTTGCGTTGGCAAATTCGCCATAAAATTTGGCACAGCATGTTCTTCAATTATGATAAGCTACTGTAACCACCAAATACTGTTACTATGATTTTTTTTTCTTGCATATATCTGATACGATACTCTCGTTTTGAAAAGAGTTCGTATGGTCTTTAAGATACTGAAATGAGGGCACAAGAACTTAAAAGATAAAATATTCAATTTCATTAACTCAAAATATCTGATCTCAAAATTTTAATTTTAAAGTTAAAGAGAACTTCTATAACTTACAATACTGATGCTACTATTCTCTTACGTTTTTAAGACCACATGAATCCTGTTAAAATATTAAAATGCATGTGTTTACTTTAACTAACTAACTCAGTGGCGCGACAGCCCATTAAGAGGGCCAAGGCCGACTGTGCCCATCTCAGTTTTCTTGACCTTGGGCTCTGGGGTGCAAGAGCATATGTTCCGGTCAGGTGGTCAGGCGAACGCGGAACCCCCAGTGTTAGTTCCCAAGCATGCTTGGTACTCATTTTATCGACCCACTGAAGGGATGAAAGGCTGATGTGTTTACTTTAACGAGTGTAAAATCCTTATTGATCAAGACCCAAATGTAAAACAGTATAATTGATGATATAACTCCACTGGTATGATAAAAACTCCAAAAAATATGAAGAGGGAAATAAAAGTCGACATGTTTCGAGAGTTCAAATATAAGCGGCCCTTCTGAGCACTTGTCAGGCGCGAATGACTTTAATTATTGAAAGCTCAAAACATGTCTTCTTTTATTATCATCTAATATTTTTTAAATGAATAAAGTTTTAAATTTTCTATTCAGTTTCGCGGGATCCAGCATATTAAATTATTTCACTCGATACTAAAGTAAGTTTTACGTAAAATATTGGCATATGATCTTAGATTGAAGAAATAATAATTCCCTACTTTCTGAAAAGATCAATGCAATACAGTTTTTTTTTTTTTTTTTTTTTTTTTGCTGCAAGCCTTAATATTTCTTAAGGACATAAGGAAATTCCGTTTAGAATAGAAATTTCAAAAGTCGAATGTGAAAATGGAAAGTCCCCTAGCACCAGGAAACGAAATTAAAGAGTTACAAGGACAGCTCCTTCAAACAAATTAGCGCTTCCGTCCTACTCGAAGTTGTTTGAAAAGGTATTTTTTATTTATCTATTCGAAAGTTTATTCTACATATATTTTGGGGTAAACTTTAGGAGAATTTTGATGAAGTTAATGTTTACACCCTTATTAGCTTAAAATTATTACATAATTTGCTTAAAATAAAATTTGTTTCTATTTAACAAATTTCATTCTGGAAATAATGAAAATATTGATTAGGATCCTTGGAGTAATGTCATACTTATTCTCTCATGATGAAATATAGGAAAAATTGGTTTTGGCAGTTTCTGTAAAAAGTATGTTAACTTTCTCGCCTCGTATATATATATTTTTTATCAAAACAAGCTCGAAAATTGCGTATTTTTCATGCGTTTTTTTTAATCAGATGATTATAAAATTGGCACGCCTTCGGAATCTTGTTACGAATTTCAATTTTCAGTATTTGCTGTTTAGCAAAGTAAGGCATTTTCCTAGCAACAAATTATACTATTAATATATCTTGGGAATCATGCTAAAGTTAAAAAATAATTTTAACGAAAGTGAACTTTTTCGACATTTTCTTTCAAAAAAGCAACTTTCTTATAATTAACTTAGCAATATATAAGTTTAAGCGTCAAAATAAAATTGCTGTTCGAATTTTCCCATTTAAAAAAACAAAGCAAACAATTGTGGTTTTTTGAGTTGTAATAATATGTATTTTCTTTTCACAAACCAAACAGATACGAAACAATAATGTAAGTGAGTAAATAATTTATTTGTTCAATCTTAGAGAAAATGATGATGTATTTATTTACCATGATCAGACAGACGTTTCGCACTGAGTAATTTTAACATAGAATATGTTTTCAAAACCTTATAAGCAAACTGGCTATAGTTCTGATACTTAAAACAAAATCTTAGCAATTACTTACAACGTTGGTGCAAGACTGTGGCAGAAAAGGCCTTTACGTACGCTGCAGCAGCATGGGGTACAGAACTAAATAAAACCGTGATCAAAGAGCTGCACAAGATGCAGCGGCCCCTACTGTAAGAGTTTAATTTAATGAAGTTTGTTAAAGTTTAAAGGAATTAAAAATTGAAAATAATCAGGTTATGAAATTAAAACAATTAATCAAAGTTAAGATTAAAAAATAAGGTTAATCTTAAATGACTAATAAAAAAATTAATGCTAAAACACTAACTAGAGACAATTGATTCACACCTTAAGTACATGATCTAATAAATACAATAAAAATTGTGTATGTGGCAAGGCAAACCCACAAGAATGCATAGCAAATTAAAATAAAATAATACTTAAATGAATAAGGTAAGGTTAAAAAATTATACATTAAATTGCGTCAGAAAAAATAGGCCGAATAGTGGTGGTCCAGCATTGTTGAACACCGAATAACCCAATAGGTCCATTGGGTCAAAATTTAGAAATAAGTTAATAAACAAGAGCAATTAATATAATGATAAGGAGAGATGCATGTAAAAAATATAAGGAAATAGCATTCTTGTAAGTATGAATATTATCTGTACTAACTATTAAGTAAAGCATGGCTACTCACCCTACATGTCGAAGACACAACGATCTGTGGCGATTGATAAAACAATCATGGAAAAAAACACACACACACAGAGTCGAGTAAGTTCATTTCATTGGCAAATTCATTTATTTATTTCATATCACTACCAGAAACAGTAAAGATTCACCAACTAACAAACGTTGCATCAGCTCACATGCACATTTTATTACACACGATTTTGTCTCGTAAAAGTAGCACAAATCTTCAACATAAAAGATACCCTTTTTGCAAGGTATATCCGAGTTTTCACATTACTCAAAACCACACAAAAATCTTGTCATATCAATAATCATGGAATAAGAGAGAGAGAGTGTCCTTTTTTTCGTCATGCAACGCCTTAAGAAAACTCGGGGTCTCTCCTGAAAAGCCAATGAGGGAAAAAAGGGGTAGGACACCTTAAACAAAAACCAATGAAGAAAAAAGTGGGCTGCGCAAAATTCAACCCCTCAAGAAACCATTGGCCGATAGAAGAAGCAAGCAAGCACCGGACAGTATGGCCAAAACGCGATCACGACCCCCTTGTGTGAACGGGGACGCGAGGTCAAAAGGCTAAAGGTTAAAATTAACGAATACCGTCCGGTTCGCAATTTAAAGTACACATGCTGTGTGAGAAAAAAAGGGAAAATGTCACGAGGTGAAGGGGACAAGACATAAAAAACTTATATATCTATTTCTCACGGTTGACCAGCGAATGCAGCTGCAACGAAAAAAGGGTCCAAAATCCTCCCACGCAGGTGTTAAGGAAGAGGGGATCCAAGATGGGTTCGGAGATTGTATCAAGTTACCCTTGGTAAAGGAAAAGACTGGGGAAAATTTCTTAAGGCAGTGCATGACTGAAAAAAGTAAAAAAAATAGTAATAGACAATTACAAATAAATTAATATTGCATAATTTATATATAAAGCATAAATAATAATCTATAAAAGTTAATAATTAAAAAATATACAATAATTAACATGTACATTGTAAATTGATAAATGATTTAAATATAAGCTGAACGTTAAGTGAAGTTAAGAGCAGTAATTCGTAAATAATAAATTAAGTGTTAAGATAATAAAAGTAAAGCAAATTAAGAAAACAAAACTAAAGCCAATTAAAAAAAACAAAGTTAAAGCAAATATTAAAAAGCAAAAGTGAAGAAAACATTAAAAAAACAAAATTATATAAAGGAGAGAATAAACTTGTGATAATTAACATTATCACACCTACTAATCTGAATAACAAGATCATTCAAAACAGCACCCACACCAGGTCTGAATGTTCTGGCAGGTTTACCGCCACTGCACCTGCAAATCCAAAAAGAAGCACTTCTAGCTAACACACTAAGATTCAATCCAGAAAACACACAAAGCAAAATAAAAGCGGGTGATTATCAACAAAAGATAAAAACACATATGGTCCACCCGGCCCATAAGACTAGCCATAAATACACTAACCTACCAACAAGTACTAGAACTAGCAAAACAACGACGGTAGAAATCTACACCGATGGCTCCAAAACAGACAATGGCATGGGAGCTGCATTCTGTGTTTACCACAACAACCAACATACAGATACATACAAATTTACGCTAAAACAAGAAAGCACAGTGTTTCAAGCAGAGGTTTTAGCCATCAAAGAAGCCACCAATTGGTTAGAGACGCACAGCTGCAAAGATGCAACAATTTTAAAAAACAATCTGGCTAGTATACACGCTATTAGAAAAACGGAACTAAAAGACCTACACGTGGCAACAACACAAAGACAACTAGAACACCTAGTCAGAAAATGCAGCACACAAATACACTGGGTGGCAGCGCACACAGGTAACATAGGTAATGAAGCAGCGGATTTAGCGGCTAAAGATGCAGCAGCAGGTCACGGGATTCCCAGCGGTGTTCTGCTTCCACCATCGAGCCTAAGAAATAAACATAAAAACATGACACAAAAACTTCGGCAAGCATACTGGGAAGAAAGTGAAAAAGGCTATACAACAAAATTCCCCTCATTCTTACACAGGATGCAGCGAATAAACACAGATACATGCCCATGCGATGACACAGGTACCCCAAGTCACTACCTACATGATTGCCCACTAATTGAATCGTACCACCTCAAAAAACCCAATGAACAAGGCAGAAAGATATTTGCAGACAGTTTCAAAAGCAAGCATATTATGCAAAAACTAATTAACATTCTAGCCATAACCAGGAACATCACAGACAATATGTCATAAACCTAATAATAACTTTGTAAAAATACTGGCAGCAAATACAATCATGAGGTGTCATGGCCACAGGCAAACCATTGCTGCAGCATTAAAACACACTCTGGCCCCACCCCTGACCAACAAATATTTGGCAGGCAGTCAGTCAACGCAAGCTGTTGTCCGTGATCACCACACACGCCTCACCACTGACCCTGCTCCTAGACACTGCGGGCAAGCAGTATGCCAGGAGCTTTACAGCTACCCGTGATGGCTATTCATGTAAATTATAAAAAAAATGGTGGGGGAGGAGTCAGTCAACTTAATTACTAATTTCTAATAAGTTACCACCATTTATGATTTTGGTAAGTTTTATAATTCACTATCCGCCAAAACACTGCCTCAACTACTACTCATAATATAAATAGGTAAAACACACAACACAACCTAAACAAAACATTCATACCTCACAATCAACCACGGACTGGCTCACAATAGCAGCCAACGTGATTGATCACCACACACGCCTCACCACTGACCCTGCTCCCTGTCCCTGGGGACAGACAGTGAGTCCGGAGCTTTTCAGCTACCCGTGATGGCCATTTATGTTAAATGTATATTTATGTTAAATGTCGACATAATGTTAAATGTCGCGGGACAGTGGATGGCGGTTTGGGTGCTGCTTTGCTCGTGCAGCAGCCAGACTGTCGAAATTAAGTAATTTTAGCTCTTCCTTTCTTTCCTTTCGCACCCGTCATCGCAAATTGCTTCAGATCATGGGCCTCCCCGTCGACGCAAGTGTTGTCACCATATCGTCACCAAGCCAAAGTGCCAATCTCTTACTGCTGTAGGTACGTACGCGCACAGAGTCCTCAGTATCACCTGGGTTAAGCTGCGCTTATGTTAAATGTAAAAAAAAGAAAAAATGATAATAATAATAAAAAAAAATTAAATTTAAAATTTAAAAAAGAAATTAAGAAAAAAAGAAAAAAAAATAATTAAAAAAAAAAATAAAATACATGTGGCGTGACTAGCTATTTTATATTGTACTGTTATTGTCGACGTCCATCCTTTGAGTCTGTAACGTAACGCTGCTAGTTAATCAATGTAAAATTAAATTGTCTCTACTAAGCCGAGATAGCCTGGTCAGTGGGGTGCCGGGCGCCCATGTCCAAGACTTCGTGGGTTCGGTCCCCGCCGGTCGAAGACTCCCCGTGTAGTAAATGGTGACTGATGCACGTTAAATCTGTCGAGTCTCAAAGTCCTTCATGTTCCCATAACAAATCAATTCCTATGGGCGTACCGATCCAGGAGTTTCCTTGTCTTCTGGATTGGTTCAAAACTACAAGGCTACGGCGTTGAACATTAGTAGTCGTAAACCCAAAAATTGGGTCGGCTGTTCAACGGCGGTCATAAAATAAAATAAAAATTACTTACAACGAGTGTTCAAAGAAAACCTCTCAGTACCAATAAAAATTAAACCAAATAGTTTAGTATATGATCCGGAAAAATCTACATAGTATCATAAAGAAAGAGTAAAAGATATAATGAAATAATTTGCAGGATAGTTCTGTGGTCAGATAATTAAAAATTTAATTTCACAACTAAGATGCTCGGACGACACTTAAGATACTGAGATATTTTGAGACACTTAAAAATGTTGGCTACGTATTCGACAGTTTTTTATGTTCGGTATCTTTATACTCTTTGTAGTGACTAATAAAACATCAACACTATTTTAGATAATCTATGTTGAAGTCTCAAGATACAAAAAAGAAAAGAAAAAAAAAAGACAATCAATAATTTATATTCATTTTTCGAAAAAAATTTTTATGCTTAGTAAATAGTCAGTTGTTCTGCATCATATAAATATAAACAGCTGAATGCTTTTAATTTCCTAACAAGGTTTTATTATTAGCTAGCAAGCAATAATTCTATGTTTTCTTTTTTAAAAAAAACTTGACAATAATTTGAAAAGAAGCTTCAATGAAAACCGAAACAAAAGTACTAAAAAAAATTATTAGTAAATTGATGAATATATAGTATACGTAGAAGCGTAAAGAATAAGATTTTTAAAAATGTTAAAATTTAATTAAATAGTTGGTGAAATAGTTCTGCAGAACACTTCCGGACAGGGTTTCAAGGTTAAGATGATATATAAGATGTTGAGAAATTTTAAGATGCTTAAAAATGTTGACTACTTATTCATATTAATAATTATAAATATATATTGAAGAAATTGCTAAACATATTATTCCAACTTTATGCATACCCATGTATATTATTGAAATTGTATCTATTATTGAGAAAACAAGCTAAAAAATAAAATAAAATCACATTAAATAAACGCAATCTGGTTCGCATGCTTTTATAAAACTTGACATTCGTAGAATAAAATGTTTTTTATTCAATAAAATGTAATATTCAAATTTCTTTACTAAATTGCGAAGAAATTTTTAGACAACTAAAAAATAAAACATTGTATTTTGTAGTTAAAAAAATAAAAATAAGAATAATAGCAATCGGTTACTATCGAAAAAAATAAGACTGAAATTTTGCGCCACGCGCGCGAAGTCAAGTTCTCCGTAAGTTAATGGCCATTTAAATATTAATCATCCCATTTTAATGTTTCTTCATTGTCGCCAAATTATTTTTTTAAAAGTAATTAATTTTAATTTTCCTCAGCTTCTACTAAATAAAAACAGTTGAAACTTTAGATTTTTCAATTGAAAAATATGCAGATTAATATGATATATAAAAAAAATCATACCTTTTAATTCAAAATTTTTTCATCGTCAATTTAATTAATTATTAAAAAATAATAAATAATTATTAAAATTATTATTTGCATGAAATTATCTTTTAAAAGCATGTATAGTAATTCAGTGGCGTACGCAGAATTTTTTCAAGGGGGGTGTTCATAATTTTCTGAAGCTACTAAAAGAAATTCGAGTATGTAATAAAGCATTATTATTTCCCTAATTTAGACAGCTAGACAATTTTGATTTAGACAACATTGTTTAGTTAAATTTTGATTTGATTTTTTAAGTTTAAAAACATAATGTAATATTTTCTCGCATGTAATATCTTCTGAAAAAAGTCCAATGTCATATGGGTAGGAAGTAACACTTTGAGGGCCACTTTCACATTCATCAGATTTTGTTTTGCTAGAAACGTTTTCTTCAACGGAAGTATCACATTTCTGTACAACAGAAAAACTTACATTGTACTCCGTTCCCCCTTTTATATAATTTTTCACCGCATCTCCAAAATTCTCGAATTGTCTCAAAGACGACAGAACGTCTAAGATTCCAGAATCATCGCGTGAAGACCTCGCGAATGACAGCTAGTCTCGAAAACTATCGCGACTGGCAGAACAGAAAGGAACCAGTCCGCAACAGTATCACGTGAATTTGGTTTCTTAAATACAACCCTATTATAGTAAATGGTTTTTTCAGTATTCTGAGAAATACCGTGAGATAAAAAGGTAGGCATAAGGCGAATAAAAATATATAGTCTTAAAAAATAATACCCGCATAATTTCTACGAAAATGTTTATTTTTGCCATTTTGTCTGAGCGCAAGGGGGGTGTTCAAACCCCTAAACCCCTCCCTTGCGTACGCCACTGTAGTAATTAATGTTACATAAAGGAATGCATAGGAAAAAATGTCTTACTTGTTTAAATAGCAATATCGTAAATAAGTACAAGTACAAATTTGTACTTTTTATACATAAGATTTTTATAACGTCTGAACTATTATTCCGATCGTCTCAGGATGGTCTCATTCAGTTTAGTGGAAAAACATACGCTAGAAAATATGCCTCACCTGACTGTCAGGAAGAAATTTAATTCTTCCATTCAAAGAAGGGGAAAGCGTACAGGAGAAAGTAGGGGAATTTTTAAGTTTCATTTATAATAATGTAATAGAGATTTCTATGAAGGAAAAAAAAACTATTATTTTTTCAGACTAAAAAGTCAAACTTTACTGGGCTGCAAGGTTGAAAATCAAATTTAGTGTCATCTATATTAGTACCTTACTAAGTTTTAAATATTTAAACACAATGTACATATTTAAAATATATAGAGAGAATATAAGTATTAGATTAATTTTTAATTAAACCTCATTTCAATTTGTCAATTTTTCAGGTAAGAGGATGAAACCTTTCTGTAATCTAGCAAAATCTGCCTGAAAGCGCGAGGTTACAAGTTTTCTGTAGGTGCAGAAACATGACGTCACTTTTCTAACCCTAACTCGTTCGATGGTTACGAGTATGGAGGAGCTCCATGATCAACATTCCTTTGGAATTTAAGGCCTGTTTAGACGATCCAATTTCTTGGACAGAGATTGATTGATATTGATGGAAACTTGTTTTGCTTTGAGCTTGGATCGTGTAAACAAACATCCAAAAACTTGGTCCAACTTCTTGGACGATAGTAGAGCATGTTCAACTTTCCATCCAAGTTTTTTCTCCCTTAACCAATCAGCGTCTTAGGTTTTGTGACGTCAACAAGCTGGAAGCAAATTATGTCATTTTGTTGAGGGTTTTCATAGATTTTAGTCCAAATAAATTGATCTGTTGAGGTTTATTAGTGTTATTATGATTTTATTTGAATTTATTTAGTAATTTTAAACTTATGTAAGTATAATTTTATAATGTTGAATATGAACAATGCGCATGCGCAAGTTTTTCTTTCAACGAATCAGCGACATTCAAGAACTTGGATAGTGTCAACGAATCATCCAATTTCTTGGACAGAGAAATCCGTCCAATTTCTCGGATTCAAGAAATTGGACCGTGTAAACAGGCCTTAAAGAAGGTGCCCTCTCCATACTGATAACATCCACGATGTCATGACCGCCTGTTTCGCCCACCCTTTTCCGTTCACTAAACCTGGATTCCATTTGGAGAATTCTCTTTCGGCATTGTCTTCCACTTAAAAATTATTAGGACTACAAGCTCTACCCCAAACGTGGAGCATGCCAAAATTTCCGTGAGAGCAACTTTCTCGTTACCTGTTGTTGTAAAGGCGACGAACCCCGCTGGAATCCCGCTAACCCCGCTAACAGTTTTATTCGGGGAGGGGGATAATCAAACCTTAAGGGTACCTCGTCCACGTTTATGATATCATGTTTTGTTTGCGTATTTTCAGTTAACATAGTTCTTGTGAAATTAAGAAGTTCCAAACATCTTTCTTTCCTCTCCGATGGTAAGCATAGTTCAACGGTAGTGCGCGCACTTACCCTCAAATTAAAACTCCTCATAAATCAGTAGCACCATGAAGATGAAATAGAATATTCCTTTTTTTCTCCTTTCAGCAATGATTCAAAGATATATATATTTTTTTGCACTGAACGTATCATGTAAATATGCATGATGTTGGATATTTCCTGTTTTTTAATTATTTTATATTAGGATTTTTTAAATTCTTTTCCTTTAATCTAGATCGTGAATTATATAACTCTGGTTTATTTCACAAAAAAAGAAAAAAAACTTTAAGCAAAGAAGGGTAGGGTAAAATATATATATATAAATATATATATATAAATATATATATATAAATATATATATATATATTATACATATATATATATATATATATATATATATATATATATATATATATATATATATATATATATATATATATATATATATATATATATATATATATATATATATATATATATATATATATATATATATATATATATATATATATATAACAAAAAGACACTTTAATAAATTTGATTTAATGAAGAAATGCGTTGAAGTAGTAATAAGTAAACGTTTATCCTCTATATTTTTTTCGTTCAATTATTATGTTTTTAGTATGTTTGTGAATCAATAACTTCCATATTATTAATTAACAAAGTGAATTAATAATTAACAAAATTTTTGAAAGGTCTATTTATATGGTTCTAACTCTTTTTTAAGGAAGGTTTTTATAATTTAAGTGCGTATCATTTTGTTTCCGTGGAAGATTTTTAATATTTTTCATCGAATATAATTTTGTTTCAAAAGATAGAATAAATATGCATATATTTTGGCTTATATTCAAAAAATAAAATTTAACAATCTTAATTTGAAACAAGATGGTTTCAAATTTTCTCTAGCCTTGTTGTATTATTTTGTTACATCTAAAGGTATTTCTGAAAATAAATACAATTATTTTTATCAGTTTTAATACAGAAATATCTTGGCATAGTTGTTGAAATGCAAATTATTTTCAACTTTTATTGAAATTCATACAGTTTCGTGAAAAAATGACACATTTTAATTTATAAAATGTTTATATAACAGTTTTATGTCTTTTTTATCGTGGTAAGCTGCGTCTTCACGATGAGTTATGCGATTCTCGTTTTTCATAATTTAAGTTACCATTTCACGAGTTTGCACCTTTGAGCCCCAATCAACAAGTGAATATGCAGCTTTATTTTATTTTCAACTTCGTAATCTTGAATCCAGAATACAAGAGTCACATTCTTAACAGCAGAATGTTTTTAAACAGCAGAATGTTTTTAAACAGCAGAATGTTTTTAAGCAGCTGAATGTTTTTAAACGGCAGAATGTTTTTAATTTCTTAACTAGATTTTATTCTTAGCTAGCAGGCAAGTTTTCTTTTAATCAAAACTTGACAATAATTTAAAAAGGAACTTTAATTTAAATGAAAACCTAAATTAAAGTAATAAAAAAATTGATTAGTATATTAATGAAAAAAATATAATTAACGCAAAAAGTATGATTTACGCAAAAAATAAGATTTTTAAAATATTAATATTTAATTAAATAGTTGGTAAAATAGTTCTGCGAAACAAGCGCAGATGATTAAAAAAAAAATTTTACGATTAAGATGATATATAAGATGTTGAGAAATTTTAAAATGCTTTAAAATGTTGACTACGCGTTCGTATCTATAATTATAAAATATATATTGAAGAAATTGATAAATATATTATTCTAAATCTATGAATACAATTTGTATATTATTGAAATTGTATCAATTATTGAAAAAAGAAACTAAAAAATTAAATGTAATCACATTAAATATAAGCACAATCTGATGTATAATCATATTCTATCAGAAGCATGCTTTTACAAAATTCGTCATTCGTTGAATAGAATGCTTTATTCAAATTTCTTTGCAAAAATTACATATAAATTTTTAGACTTCTAAAAAAGAAACATCGTATTTTATAATTTGAATAAAATTAGAAAAGAAGATTAGCAATCGGTTATTAGCGAAAAAAATATTAATGAAATTTTACGCTTCCCGCGCGTAAGTCAAGTTCCTCTCGTAAGTCAACTACATTTTAATATTTATCGCCCCATTTAAATATTTCTTCATTGTCGCCAAAGTAATTTATCAAAGAAAATAAAAATAATCAATTTTAATTTTTCTCATCTTCTGCTAAATAAAAACAGTTTTAACATTAGATTTTTCAATATAAAAATATGTAGATTAATATGGCATAAGAAATGCATACCTCACAATTCAAAATTTGTTCATCTTCAAGTAAATTAAATGATAAAAAATAATAAATAATTATTAAGAATTATTTTTTTCGTGAAATTATCTTTGGGTAAAAGGTTTTTTTAAGTGGGTGCACTTTTTTTTGCTTAATTAGTTTCATAAATATGATTGAAAAAGCAAAAGTGAAATTAACATTAAGGGGTCCGAACTTTGGATCCCTCTCCTAACCCTTTCCCTGATTGCGGCTACCCCCTACATTTTGAACGTTAAAAATCCAAATAGGTAAAAAAAAAAAAAAAAAAAAAAAAAAAAAAAAAAAAAAAAAAAAAAAAAAAAGGCCATTTATTTATCCGGAGAAAGTACGTTTTTGTGACCGATTTTGTAACTTAATTAATAGTTAGCACTAAATAATTCGCATATTTAAGGTCACCACAAGAACCATTTAGATTGATACTTAGTACGTGAAAATCCGATCATTAGAACGAAAGCTATTCAGGGTTATATCTTTTTTTCGGTGATTGTACCGAAGAAAAATACTTGATAGTGGTAAATTTTGACAATTATGAGTTGGCCGCGAGCAGTATCATCATGGCAAGTGATGGTAAATACATTTTATCTTTATTCTAATGCGACGAACTACAAAAAACGTGTGTTTCTTACTTCATTGACGTAAAGATACCAATTAGGGCAACAAATAATATTTAATTAAAAAAATGAAATTTTTTTATCTATATTAATTGAAAAACTTAGTGGAAGAACCAGGTAAGTGACATTTTCAGAACGAAACAAAAAGTTGAATCTGATTTATTTTATTACCTATTTATTAGAAGTTGGGACTAATAATTCTTTGTCTTTTAATTTATTTACCACTGCCTAATTTAAAATAAATATCCTGCAAGAATACTAAAATCTGATATGATAAATTATGTTAATATTAAAGTGAAAGCAAAAACAGGATCTGTTATATTTAACATATCCATATTAATGCAACGATTTTTTTGTTATTTTCTCTGATTCATAATACCCCTAGAAATTTCACTTACCCGGTTCTTCTAGAAAAGTCTTTAATTGCGTCAGCATACGCTTTTCAGTTCTGAGCATGTTTCTGAGTACTGATTTATTGATTCTTTGCTTATTTTTTTTTATTCACCCCTAACGAAGAACGGGAATTCAGTTAGTTATTTACAAAATTAATGCTATCTATGAAAGATTTGAAATTAAACCAAATAATATTAACAACTTACGTTTTTTTTTTTTTTTTTTTTTTTTTTTGCTAATTCAAAATTGTACGTAACCCCAACTAAATCCAGGTTAATTGCTAGTGGCGTAAATAATAACACAAAAAATTGGTATTTATTTTGAAAATATTCTTAAAATGGTATATAATAAGATTAGCAAACATTCTAAAAATAATAATCACCTGAACTTGTAATAAATAGAAATTTGTTGTATTTTTTTTTATCAATACTTTTAAAGATGGGTTACTTTTCAATAGATGGCACCACTATGATAAAGTTTAAATTCAATCACAATAATAATATTTTTTAGAAATTTTAGTTATCCTTTTAAAAGGGGATTTTTGGGGTGAATTATGTGTAGTTAAGTTTATTAATATTTAAGGAGGATTGCATTGGCTAACTGAAACTAGGAGTTTGCTTTGTACACGAGCTTAGCTGCAATTCCGGTGAGCGTTCCAGAAGGTGGTCCGTAAATTCAATTTTTTATTTATAACTTTAATTTCGATTTGGATACCATTTCAGAAGAAGAATTTACCCTAAATTTTAAACTGTTTCTACTGTGTTTTTAGATTCATATTTTAAGGAGAGCCATTGATATTTAAGCTTAATTACAGGTTATAGAGATATCATAATTTAAATTTTAAGTGATTTTAGTAGAGTTAGAATACGAGTGCATTTTATTTCTTAATTGTCTTTTTTGATTTGAATTAGTGGAATGTTATGCCTTAGAATTTTAAAATTGCATTTTATCGAAAAGGTTAATTTTGTGTATAAAATTTTGGAACTTGAAATAGTGTATAATTTGGAGATATTTGTGCACATGTTAGCATTTCGAAATGAGTAGAGTTATGTCTGTTGAGAATTTAGAGTTGTAATAAAAATAGTTTTAAATGTTAAGTGTTTCCTGTAATTCCTTGGTTATTTGTCTATTGATGAACCTGGGTAACTGTTACCAAAGTTAAATTCAGCGATCATAGCCTAACCAAAGTTTGAAGGGTAACAGTACAAACTAGAATATCAATAATAGTACACAAGTTTCAAAAACACTCAAATCTTTAAGTAAAATTAATTAAGCTGTTTTGATTTCCATAACTAAGATATTCCCCTTTAAACTAATGAAATTATCAATGAGCTTCTTGAAATTCATATTTAGTCTTAATGATATTAGTGAAGGTGAAAGCTGGAAATTTCTCGTTGATACTAATCTAAACAACATTTAAAGTATTTACTGTCTTTTTTCAACAAAATAGTGGTATCCACTAAGCAATAATTTTTATATTAATGTTTTTCTCCAAGAATATATATCGGTTAAATCATTTGGTATCCTTAATCCTCTTACGAATTACCCCTATCTCAGATCATTTGGTTTTTAATTTTGATGTTTTTAAAATTTTAAACAAGCAAATTTATTAAGTGAATTAATTTTCAACAAAACTAATATTTGAAATCTTTCATTAAATTTTCTGGATTTAAGTCTTAATATTATTGGAGGTAGACTTATTTCCTTTAAATTCTTCGGCAAAAGAACTGATTTTAACTTTCCGCTCAAAAGGAGAACCTTTTTTAATTCAGACTTAGACAATAAGGATTTTGCTAAGATTTTTACTAATAAAATTTTTTGGTTTGCAAAATTATTTCCAATTATAAAGAGTTTTAAAAGAAACTGATAATTTTAAAGCAGCTCTAATTAACAACCATTTTCTTTATTCCTTTCCTTGATTTCGTTTAATAAAATAATGAATTATGAACATTATTTTATTTTTTCTGATCATAGTATTAGCTATGATTCATTTTTAAGGTGGAAACTAAATATGATAAGCTATTCCTAAATCCACTAGGTGGAATAGTTTGGATGTGTCATATATGAACTTTTTTACTGGTTCAATTAATTTAGGTAAATTTCTTAATTGTAACCTTTATAAGATAATTTTTAATGTAATAAACAGTTTAATTTTTTCTGCTTCTCTTTTTAGGAAGGTTCTGACCTATAAATATCCACTCAAACCCCCGATGAATGCTGGTAATAACTGTAGACTTTACTGTTTTTAAAGAATGTATGAATGAAGGATAAAGTTTAGAAATAGCATTCTATTCATTTATGGAGGTTCTGAATTACAGTCAATCTATGAATAAAGAAAGCCACTAAAAAGGTTTATTCCAATTTTTCATTTGTATATAAAATCCTACAAATATTATTTATATATTTTTGAATGATAATATTATTTGACAATTTTCATGCAATTCATTTTTGATTTTATAAACCTTGTTTCCTTTACGGAATTTGTAACATACATTTTTCAATTATTATTATTATTAATGTGTTTTTTACACAGATGGCAGCACTAGAATAAAATTTTTGTAAGAATTCTGTACTGCTCTAAAAGAATTCTGCCAACAATTATTGATTGAATTCAATTGATATGTAACAAACACGCTACAAAAGGCATTCAAGACGAAAAGCAAACGTAGGGAGGAATGCAGTTGTTATCGAATAGGTTTTAACTAAATTTCAACAGTATCGAAAAATAAATCTGTAGGAATACAAAAATTAAAATGAGTGGAATCCTATAATTAAAAGAACTTATAATTTTGATGCAACTATATGTTTATTATTAAAATACAAAAAAAAAAAAAAAGAAAAAAAAATCTTTGGAGTTTAGAGGATACATTTATACGAGGTAAACAACAATAGTAAACAACAAATGAAATATATTTAATCATAGAGATTTAATCCTTTAGTTCAAAGCATTCAGAAAAATCATCTTTATCTTCCCTGTTTCATTCCAGATTTGTTAATTCAAGATCGAGATACTTTTCTTTATATAATAATCGTGGATTTTGATCAGACCAGGTGGTGGTAATTTCGCGGGAGCGATTAAAGACGATTTGAAATATAAGGGGAATTAATTTTTACTTTTCTTTTTATATGGAAAGTAAAAATTCAGATTATTTAAAAATTTGGCGATGAATACTATTTTAATACTAAATTTTTTAAACAAATTATGTATTACACTTTAGGATTTTTTCCTCTTATATTGTAGTTCATTTACGTCGCACTGGAGCTGCACAGTGGGCTGTTGGCGACGATCTGGGAAACATCCCTGAGGAAGATCCGAAGACATGCCAACACAATTTTGATCCTCTGCAGAGGGGATGGCACCCCCGCTTTGGTAGCCCGACGACCTGCACGTGAAGTCGAGCACCTTTCATTAGAACAGTTTAACGAGGACCAATGCCACTCACCCTTGGTCCCTGCGCAAACTTATCCAAGTGGTCACCCACCCGCGCACTGACTGCAGCCAGTGATGCTTGACTTCGGTGATCTGCTGGGAACCGTGTCTTAATCAGTCCACTGCGAGACCACTTAAGTTCAGTAAAGTGGTATTGAGCCACACTATGTTATACTTTCGGATGTAACACATAGACATTCGTTTTGAGTTCTTTGCTTCTAAATTTATTACGTGATTGAGTATGGGGAAGACATGCAATTAAAACTAATTTATTAAGGTGCAAATAAGACTAAATAAAACGAATTTTTAACAAATGTAAAACCAAGCATTGTTTTATTGAAGTATTAAAAAAAATTCATTGCTTCATTAAGAATTTAAAAATTTATAAATATTATGGTTATTTAGTTCTACAAAAAGGCTAGTCACGTGGTCTATAGGGGGAAGTATTTTATTTTATTTTATGATCGTTGTTGAACAGCCGACCTAATTTTGAGTTTACAACCAACAATGTACAATAAAACGAAAATAAAGCAGATCACATAGAACAACTTTTGTTCTATTACTAATGATAACTTTTAATCTAATCATAACTTTTGATCTTCACATTCTAGGACTCCATCTTAATGGTTTAAGGGGGAGGGTGATCTCAAATACGCTAATTAATCAGTGCTGACGATATTTTAAGTGATAAAATCAGACACAAAAACGTACTTTCTCTGAACAAACATACCTTTTTTATGACAGATTTGGATTTCTGACCCCCAGCTTACAGTGTGTAGCTGCAATTTTGGAAATATGATCCCCATAGTTTGGTCAGTAGAGCGATTAAAAGTTTGGACACCCAAATGTTATTATTTTTTTTTTACATATTTTGCCATATCTCGAGAATTTACGAAGCGAATTGAACAATTTCACTCGAAATTATAAAATTTGTTTGTCGAAAGATAATTCCATGCAAAAAATAAAATTTTGTAAATATATACTATTTACTATTATTTTATTTAATAACAGTCGTAAAACTTTTGAATTGTAGGATACATAAATATTTACATAATTTTAAAGCAACTAATTTTACTGTTCAGAATACAAAATTTCAGTGGAATTGGTTGAATAGTTTCTGAGAAATCAAATTTTAACCATGCATTTTTTTTAAAATTTGAATAGTTTGAATTTTTCATCCTGTGCGGAGAACGGGTATTCAGCTACTTAACAATAAAATATGGTTTCATAATGTGGGATAAAATTTGATAATTTTGTGGTATATTTTGGCTGTGAATCAACTGTTTTCTTTCTCTCATTACTCAGCAGAAAATTGGTCAAATTTGAAAATTATTTTCATTTGAATCCCAATGCAGCATAATCTTTAGTTGTTTAGCGTTGTCACACAATTAATTTATTGCTTACTTATTTGAAAAAATAATGGCATGGTACAAATACATTAATTACTTATTTTACGTTCTATTAGATAAAAAAAAACTATTTCTCTTTCACTTTTGGCTCTTTCAGAATGACTTCCGTCATGTGGGGCTACTTTGTGCAAATTCGAATTTGGCACTTTTCAAGTGCTGCTATTCAGTATTATGTTTTTTTCACGTTAAAAATGTGTGGAATTTGAAGATAGAAGTCTGCTCTATTACTACAAACATTTTTTTGAATTTTAAAACAATCTCATAGTGAGTTTTGTTTATCCAATGTCAACAACTTTCCGAGAACTTTGGACGTCAAAAAGTGTGAACGGAAACTTTAGCTCTGAAATGCAAAGACATTGATAAAACAATTGTCGTAAGTGCAAAATTTTTTATTTATATATTAATAAACATTTATATCGTGTTAGCGTTAGAAAAATTTGAAAATTAATAACAAATAAACGGAAAAAAAAATTCACTGTGGTTGCTACTTTGTGCAAAGTTTCATTCGTTTTTTTTTTCTTCTGCAGAAAAATTGTCAGACGTTATAAAAAAAAAAATACATGGAACGAGAAACTACCGTTATTACACTTTAGGAAATCTGCAACAATCTTTGCCAGCAGTTGCTGGTGGTATGTCGATTGCAGAAGCTTCTCAGAAGTACAAAATCCACAGAAATACTATCTCTAATAAAATTCACAAGAGACACGTGAAACGTACTGTTAAACTATTATTTTTCTTCTACAAAGATTTTTTTAATGAATTAATCAAACGATTTAACACATAAAAATATATTTTATAGGACATCAGGTGATTTTGACAGAAACATGTTATGTTCAAATTTATCAATATTATAAATGTTAATGAATATGTAATTATTATTATTTTTGAACTTTATCCATTTCAATGTTCAAAAATGTATATGGTTTCCTTTTGTTTAAACTCAAATGCTTTGAAATAAACATTCTTTTTAAGAAAAAATTCTTTATAAAAATAGGTTTCTTAATGCTTAAAATTATTTTCCAACTAATATCTTTACATATCTTGATGTTTTTGTTATTAAAAATGTCCACAATTAACTTTTGTAACAATTTTATATAAATATTTTATTAAAAACATGATTATTAAACTGAATTCCTATCGCTGCACAAAGTAGCCCCACTTGGGGGCTGCTTCGTGCAAGGTATGTTTTGACTTATTATTTGTAAATATTACATACAAATAATGCCAATATTGATCAAATTCACTCGTCTGAGTCCAGTTATGAATATAATATCGATTGATTTTACTAAAGTTTGAATTAACATAGTTTTTTTACTTGTCAAAGTTCAAAAGCTGCGAAATCCTGCTCAAAGTAGCCCCACATGACGGTATACTTAAGGTGCAAAACAAGATTTTAGACAAAATCTTTTTAAATTGAGTTTATTATAAATTTAGAATTCTGGTAATTTTAGCTTTCTAAAAATATTTTACTTTTGTTTGCACTCCATTTATTTACAAGGTTATAAAAATTTCTTACAAGGTGATTACATTGGATAGTTTTAAGTCATTAAATGCGTTTATCTCAAACTCATATTGTTCAACATTTTACACCACCTTAAACACAATATCTTACGCTGTTTTTAATATAATTGTCTACAGTTTTTCATGAAGTTTTATGATTATAGCACTTATGTTTAAAACTACCGACAAGAAGAAAAAAGTGGAACTCAATTTTTTTGTGCTTGTTTCTTTCGCAAATTCTTTTAAAATTTGCTCTTTTAGCTGCAGTGATCCTTAACTCTGCGGTATATGAAATTGTTTTTAAGGTAATAGTTCAATGCATAGTTGATAACCCTCTAAATAAATTCTCAAAGGATTTTTTGTTTTGGGTGGCAGAAATTGTTTTAGTGCTTAGCGTATCTGGGAAAAAATTGCCTTCTTCTTATCTATAAATAGGCATTTAAAAAACATAAATATAAAAATAAAAATTTTTTGCTATTTTTGCAAGTTTTCTACATAATAAAACAAATAGACTATAATTTATATTTTTTATAATTTTATTTTAATTAAAAAAGTTGTCGAAATTAGCCGAATGCCTTAAAAAAGCAAGCAGCATTTGGCTTTCCCTCAATAATGAGGAAATGGTAAAATTTTCAACCCATATCACAACGTGTACTGGATTAATATTTGGCTTAAATAATTTCAACCATAATATGTATCGCATGTATTTGATAAAACTTTTAAATTTGCTTTCTTGTTTTTATTTTAAAAAATCGATACTGCATCCACGAAAGCAAATCCGCAATAATTGAAAAAAGGGTTGGTGAGTTTGTCTGTTTACCTGTCATTTTTGTCGAACTTCACTTTTTATATTTTAATTCCCAGAACCCTTTGTCGTCAAGCATGCAATTGCATTTGTTCAAAAATTTTAATTATTCCATCCTAAAAAACGTGAGAGAAACGTATGCTGGCCACTATCAATAATCAATAGCATTATTTTTGTTGCCGAATGATTCTGAAAAGAGATAGCATATATTTTGATAAAACTTCTAAAAACTTATTTTCCTTAATTTAATGATGCAAAAACATCGGAAAGGGAAACAAATAATAATAACAAGAGACGATTTTAAGCTATTTTAAATTTTACATTTGTAATGTTAATTACCTGTCAATTTTTTTGCATGATTTGGTAGTTTTTAAGTACCACCTATACATTGATTAATTAAGGTTTCTTTTCACTCCGAACAAAGAACCAGCTAGTTTGGTATAATAATAAAAACGATGCATCTGCGTTTAAAAAGAAAAAAAATTGACGTAAATAGAAATAATCAGTATTATTATTGCGTATTAATTTTTTAAAATGACAAACCATATCTGTTAACATCTAATCTCTCTCTCTATTTTCTATATTACGATCTTTATTTTAAGAGTTTGCGCATGAAATGTAAAAAAAAAAAAAGGGAAAAAAAAGTCTTCTCCTACAATGTATAAATAGTCAATATTTAAAGCAAAACGCTCAGATTGATTCTCGAAAAAAAATTCTAATTTTCAAAAAAAAAAAAAAAAAAAAAAAAAAAAAAATTGGAACTTACTCACGTTAAGTTAACAGTTAAAAATGACTCTTTCAGTCATACCAATTTCACCTTCGCATTTTAGAGAGAAGTATATCGGTTTAAATGGTATTTTTTATTATAATTTAGCAAATATAACAATTAATTATTCTAGAATCAATTATAAAATGTTACTTTTTTAATTCATCGTACTTCCGATAAATTTACATCAGATAAAAAAATGTCGCTGTTTCTCAAATAACAATAATAGCAAGGAATAAGCTTGGACATTTTAGCTGCTTTCAATCAAAATTTCATTCCTGCAGATTCAAAAAATAAATCAGAGTAAAATAAAACAATTAAGTATTAAAGAAAAAATAAATAACGATAAGATCTGTAAGCATTCAAATGAGAATGTACGTTAAAAAATTAAAACCGTGTACACTTTCCTTGCGCATTTAATCAAAAATTCTGAAAAAGTTTTGCTTGCCTATCCTATTTACTTTAAATACTTTTAAGCCTGGTTGAAGAAGTTTTTTCTATTATAAAGTTTTGAATATTTTGATTTTTTTTAAAAATAATATTTAGTTAATGATTAATTTTTATCATCATATGATCAGCATACGCCGTTATTTTGTAAATAAAAAGTTTGCAAAATATCTGAAAGCAAGAAGCAATCCACATTATTATCCATTTGCACTGCTAGTCCACATCTTTGAGCCAAAATGACTACCTAAATCATAATATTACCTCCAACATACTTCGCAGTAGCAATTTGATATCTAAGATAATCTCTCGTTCCTTTCAGATGTCGAACATATTTCCTGTCATCAGTCTCGAACTGAGTTTAATTAGGATTTATCAGAATTTTTTTTTCAAGTCAAATGGTGTTCAAATTTTAAATTGGTTATCTTTTTTTTATTACTAATTAATGGCTTCTTAACCGTTCTTTGTTCAGACCATTCAAATGATTCGTAACGGTACTGTAACTAAAGTTGCTTTCATCATGTAATTCCCGTGCAGTTTTTGCTGCAGTTAACTCCACGTCAAATTCCCATTTTTTATAAATTTGTCTCCTTCCATTATTTACTAATTTTAGGCTTATATTTTAAACTAATATGTTCAGCTCAATAGTTAAGGATGCTTTCACGCAACAGTCCATTGAGGTCAGAAAAAGCTCTACAATTTTGTGACCAGTAGCATTATGGTAGCAATGTCGTCAGTATAACTCACTGTCTGCCTTTAATTCTGCTGTTCCCCCCCCTTTTATTCTGTGCTTGGACACTGAAGTAGTTCTTCAAAACAAAACCAAAATTATGGTATGTTTGCGCTATTGCCCGCACTTCGCACGTTAAATATTTTTTGTGGACTCAATTTTATAAGGTTGAAAATATGGTTTCGTAAATAATATGATTTGAGTACGATGGTTATTACAGACGTTGAAAATTTCAATATTTATCATCGCAACTTTCTTGATAGTCAACAAAAAAAAGTATTTTAATATATTCTTTAGCACACTATAAGCTTCCATAGAATGTGAAAAAGAAAGATTTGGTTTTGAAAAAGTTCAAGGGGATGTTCGCTTAAGAATAGGAAAAAATACTAGGAGTTTTACCATTTATCTTATATAAACTTGAATATTTCTATAGCCGCAATGCAAATAAAAAGAAAGATTTTATATTTCATGCTGAAAGATAGATATCATACATAGATTTAATTTATTTTCTTGCGAGTAGAAACTTGACAAAGTCAACCTATTTGATGACTTTTTTTCCTTAAAAAATAAAATGTAACAAGATTAAAAAGTTGTATTTCTATTTCGCCTTTACTGTATTTCTATAGCTACAAAACTATGTTTTTTCATTTTACATTTAACCCATATATATCAGCATTAGAATGTTATTTTATCAAGATTAAACGTATATAAAGCGAATAAAAAAAATTTGTTACATTACATCGTTTGAAAAATAAGTTGCGATATTTCGATGAAATCCTATCTTATTTCACAAATGATATATTTTATTTGAAAAAAAAAATACATCACGATTTACTTGAGCACAATCAGGAGTGTCTTCTACCACTAGCTTTGATCAAAACTATACCTCTATGAAAAAAACTGCAATGTCCAGTTTGAAGCAAGAATAATCTCCATATTACTACAGAACTTTCAAGTTTATAAAGATAGAAATACATAGATTATTTTTATCTTGTATTTTTTTTGTTTATTTATTTATCCTTATAGACAATGCACTAAAAATGATTTTGAATGAATGAAAATGATTCTACGCAATACCATTTTGATTGCTGGTGGAGACAGAAAGTAGCTGAAAGAGACACTTAGTTGAAATTCTCTTCCTCGTTAAAGGAAAAAAAACATTTGAAATTTTTTTTTATTTCTAATTGTAAAAATATTTGGACCCACCCCTAGTTAATTCTAAAATGCATATTTTTTTCGAAATTTATATTCTTCAAGTGCTTTTATAGTGAAAATTTTCATATCCGCTCTGATGTGCTTAGGTACAATTACAATTATTAGATGTACAATTTATTTTTGAGAATATGACAGAAAATGGACAAAATAACACTAGGTAATACTTCGATGGTTTCAGAGTTTTAAACAATAAAATTTTCTTAATTTGTAATATAGATATTTCGTATTGAATCCATTCAACAAACATTGAGCACAAAAGTTTTATTTTTAAATTTGTTTACATGAACTAAATGCTTATATGGCGAAATTCAAAAAAGGAAAAATTATTTTTATTCAAACTCAAACAAGTAATGAAATTCTGTATATTTTTACTATTTACTATATTTTAATTAAATGAAGCAGAACTTTTAAATTTTAAAACTTAAATGTCAAAAAATTAAGTAACGATATTAGTTTATGTAAATATTAACACCGAGCCTCTTAATTGAAATAATTCTAAGAAAAAATCATACTTGATTTCGGTTTTGTCAAAAATGAGTAAATAAAGACGCATAATTTATTATTTCTTGAGATTCTTAAAAAATTGAGACAAAATTTTCTATTTTAATCATTCCAAAACTAGCTCAAAATGTAATTTTTTTTCTCCTCTTTTTTTATCCTCAGTTATACGTGGTACCTAAACTGCAATTAGTTTTTTTTCTTCAGAAATTAGTTTTTTTTTTGCAATTAGTTTTTTCCTTACATTGAAAAATCCAAAAAACGTCAAATTAAGCAATATAAAAACTCTGAAATGAATTCTAAATTTAAACAAACTGAGGCGAATTACTCCTTTCTGAAATTATTATACTGCTTTGCTTTTTTTTAAGCTTATATCTATTATACTTTATTGTATTATACTGCTTGATCTTTAGAAAATCGATACAAAATAGCATTAAAATGCTATAACGACATGCTTAATGACGATCATAAATTCTGTAAACATTTAGACTAATATTATTAGTTTTTAATAATATTTAAACCTATCAAATAAACATTTTTTTCTGTACTAAGACTAAACGAAAAGAAGATCTCGATAATTTTAAAGATTATAGTTATTGTTTATAATATTAAGTAAATTAGAAATAGAAGAAGCTGAAAATTTTAAATTTTCCAGGCCCCGTAACTTTGGTATTCACCATTCATAAAAAATATCAATTCTAAAAGTTTTTAAATTGCGTGATATTGCATTAAGTGAGTTTTACAAAACTTCTTTAATTATGAAAGACTCAAATAATTCTTCTATTTCAAAATACCATAGGTAACACAATGTTAAATTATGAATACATGCAGGAATTATTGCTTTTAACATTTATTAATTACTAGCTGTACCCATTCACACGTTGCTGCGTTTGAACAAAAAGGTAGTTTCGATACCTCAAACATAATTTATTAATGATAAAATGTATGCAATGCATCAAAATGAAAATTAACAATAAACATATCTCTACATATATGTCATTGGAATATAACATATGTAAAAACAAACATGCATAGTTGATGGTAGAATAAACAAGCTTCTTCACTAGTGATATTAAACAATATTGCAAACAAATTTCAATAGAACAATAATTTCGTAATTATTAAATATCAACATGAAATGAATGATATTTGATGATTGATGGTAAACTTTATACTTATAGTGCTTGTAAATATACAAAATTTTATGTTTTCCTATCTGGTGCAAGAACAAATAAATTTTATGGTTTTCCAACTCGTGAACATCCAACGTACAGCTGTCCATGTGAGAAGCATGGATTTATCAAATTTAATCCACATACTTGCAATGATTGCCCCTATGCTTTGTTAATGGTCATTGCAAAGGCTAGTCGTACAGGAAACTGTAGACATTTGAATTCAAATGGAGTATCCGTTGGTATCATGGGAATGCGTGGTATAGTTCATGTTCCCCTTGGTGTTTTCCTTTAAAATGGTTGCCTTAATTATGTTATTCATCAATTTTTTTACTGATAGCCTAGTCCTATTGCATAGTCGCGGTGGATTTATATTTCGTAGAAGGATGATTGGGGAACCAATTTTCAAAGATGAAATATGTGGTGGCATTCCTGGTAGATCCAATGAATTTAAAAATTCTATTGGATAATTAACTGATTCATCTTGATTGACAACAGTATCTATGGATTTATATGTTGTTTCTTCATCAGGTATTTCATTTTGAATTTTGCAGTTTATTAAACTCACATCAATGTGTTTGGCTGCCAATATAGCACGCTCACTAACCCATTGATTATTTTTAAAATTCTGCTATAAATTTGGAAAAATTTGGCAATCAATTCATCAGTGGATTCTACAATGTGACAGAAGTTTTCTGGTAATGTAATACAGTGTGTGGATTCGTCCATTTCCATTTTACAATTCCCAATATTTAACAAGTGGTTTGCAAATCGTTCAAAAGATTCATCTTGTTGTAATTGAACACGCATATTGATTTTTAAAGATATTTTCTCCACATACTGCTATAACAATGATGATTTGAGACATGCATTCAATTCATCTGCAGGTATTGAACGTGTTATAACTGGTAGAGTTTGTCTAAAATCCTCAGCTAGCAAAATGTGTGTACCACCAAAGAGCTGCTCATTTCCTCTCAAATCTTTTAATGCGCGATTGAGTGCTTCCAAAGATTTCTTGTGTGCTATGGTGCACTCATCCCATATTATAAGCTGACATGATCTTAGTACTTTTCCCATCCCAGAATCTTTGCTAATATTACACGCTGGAGTTTCAATTACCTGCATATTTAATGGCAATTTCAATGCTGAATGTGCTGTTATACCGCCGTCCAAAAGAGTTGCTGCAATACCAGATGATGCAATAGCAAGGGCAATATTATTAGTTGCCAGAATAATTGAAATAAGAAAAGTTTTGCCAGGACCTCCAGGTGCATCTAAGAAATATAAACCACAACTCTTGTTAGATATTGCATTTCTAATTGTGTCACATGCTGCTCGTTGTTCTAATACCAATTTCGGCAGATTAATTCGAACAAATGTTTGTAATTCATTAACATCGAAGCTCGTTTCTCGTTGTATATCAATATCGAAAATGTCATTACCAGATCTATTTGGAGCAATCATTCCCAATTCCGTCAGTGATTTGTTGGCTATTGTCAAACATACATTCTCAATTAAAATTAATGCTTCATTGTATATAATTGATGTAAATTGAATGTTAGGATTGGCATTTATTCTACTCATGCGATGTAGAATGTCTTCACGTATATAGTTTTTATATTTTTCCCAGAGATCCTTTGGATTAGTCGGAAAACATGTAGTTAGTATAATAGAAAATAGAGTACGTATCTGCTGTGGTTGAGCTGTATTAGAAGTATCAGCGAGTGAAATATCCCAATGAGCATCGTTTTCTAAGAGACTTAAATTCTGGCAAGTCTCACGAAATGTAGCACATACATGGCCATTGACTGTTTTTAATTCTTGGAAAGATGCTGATCCACGAACATTGATTAATAATAATCTTAGGTAAAAGCATTCTGCGTTATTTGGATGAACAGTGTACAGACGACCCAATACATATGTGGAATATAAATTTAGGTGTCCTTGTACTGCTCTACCTTGTTTACGACGCTGAAATTTTCTTGTTGATGTATTCCACGTAAAATAAGTTGGTACTTCAGAGTGCAGTAGTGTCCATGCAAAGGCATCATTTCTACGTAATGTGAAAAATTCAGTTAATGTTGCTGGCGGTGGTGACATTGCTCTTGCACGTACATTTTCTGATGTACACACGCTGTCCATTTTCAAGATGTACGGCTAAATGAACAACCGTTGGATATCGCTCATGAATGGAAAATGATAAAATACGCCATACAGCCTCATTGCTACTTATGTAGCGTCCCAGTTGATATTAGGTGACTTCATCGATAGAGGCAGTTGCATTTTCCACTGCATACACTGCCATAACGCTTCCTTTGTTCGCATATTTACCAATTTATTTTATAGCTTTTACTGTATTGCAGTACTCAACATTTATGTCTGCGATATACGTTTTTAGTAGTAATGGAGAATATTGTACTTCATCAATAGTATTGTTGCGTACTTTTTGTTTAATGGATTTTCCACCATCTTCGGTAGATCGTCGTCGATAGAGTATACATCCATTGTTGCCTGTAATAGTTTTAACAAGTAAGTCTCTAGGATACAGCTTCGTGCACTTTCCATCTCACATGCATGGTGAATTATTATTTAGCGAGCCACATGGACCATGAATCATATTTCATGAGAAAATATCGTGCAAGTCTTTATCAATTTCAATGTCTGGTATTTCTGCAGAGATGATTTCATCAATTCTGTTTGGTGTTATCTTTTCCGTCAGCCATATAAAATATGCGCATGTGGTAAACCTCTTTTTTGCCAATCCATGGTATACATCCAACAGTGCGTCTCTCCAAATACATGGTGTTTGACAATAAAACCTATTAAAGATTTTAATTTTTTCTTAAATACACGTGCAGAAATATCATGACGATCTGATGGTGATTGTCCAGTTAATAAAAGTTCCTTTATTTCATCCCATGCTGGGTTGCATGTAAATGTGATGAAAAAATCTGAGCGACCATATGCATGAACATACGTCATTGCATCTTGTGCATATTCATGCATGTGTCTTGGGCTGCCTGTATATGTGGATGGTAAAATGACCATTTTTCTTAATTCACTAAGATTGCCATCATTTACAACTGCATCACGTAAATGGATGTAGAATTTGACTTGATTTCGGCAGAGAATTTGACTTGATAGAAGGCAATTTGACTTGATTTAGATGTATGTAGAGGATTCTTTCACTTTCTATTTTTGCATACATGTCAACAATGTATTGATGAAATAATTGTCTACATTTCAATATATGATTATCAGCATTCTCACGAATCATCGTTCGATATGCATAATAATGCATAGCACTGATCTTTTTGTTAATTTCCACATTAGTTGTAGGATTTTTCATATTAATATTAAAATGATATGCATCCTCTCCTTGCCAAAATAGAAAGGGATATTGTAATGCATCATATGAATGATGCGTTTCTGCTGCTTTCTGGACGTCACCATTTCTACGATGAAGAATTATGTCACGAGAATTAAATTCTTCACCAACTATGACAAACTCCACTTCATCGATCGTTGGTGCGTTGAATTGTCTTCGATGTTGACCAATAGGTGTTTTATCTGCCTTTATTTTTACTTTGTAATCATCAGATGGCTTTTATTCAATGGCGGTTTTAAATAATTTAATTAATTCATTACATTGTTCAAACAAATTTCGTAATTTAGCGACAATCTCTCGTTTAGTACTCATGTTCAGCTGACTCCGTCTGTTGATTTGTTCCTCAGTATTTCCCATAAAATATATCTGAAGATATTTGCGATCAGCATTTGGCAAGGGTAGTACTGATCCAGCATGGTGATAAATTTGCCCTTGTCCTTTAAATGTTGGTATATAATTTGCGCTAACGATACTCGTTGCGCCGAACGATGCAATTTGGAAGCATGAATTGTACTTGCGTATATTTTTCAAAAATTTTTTTGATTGACTTGTTTTACCAGATACTAATGTTAATAAAGGTTCAGGTGGTGAACGCAAGTCTGGTAACTTTACTTTTCCACCTGCACAGCACATACCTGGTGTTTAATTTTTAAATTTTTGAGCACCACAATAGGAACACTTTTTATCCATTTTTCCAATAATTACACTTGGAAGAAGACTATAAATGTAAAGGGGATTGTAATTGAAACCACATAAATTCAAATCAGTATGTATCGTTCGTCTTGTCTGTGTCCCACGAATTCGATTCCTTTGCTGCCTTGCTTGCCTCTGTTCACTCGTTTCTAATGATCGAGCAAGAGCAGTGTGAACTCGATCTCTTTCTTGCCTAGCTTGTCTCAGCTCAATTGTTTCTGAAGCTCGAGCAAGAGTAGTGTGATCTCGATCTCTTTCTTGCCTAGTTTTTCTCTTGCTCACTTGTTTCTGAAGTTCGTTCTTCTCTCCTCCTTTTTTCTTGATTTGTGGATCGATCAATGGTACTTCGCTTTGGTGGCATAATTGAGGGGTTAAATAAAACGTATTTCCAAAAAATATTAATAATTTTCACGTAATAATTATTTATTTTCGAATTAAAAATTGCAAAAGTTTTTTGATATCTTAAAAAACAACCTACAAACGTATTACATCCCATGAAAAATAATCGAAGTTGCCATCTTCAGTCATTGTAAAGTAGGATTAATACAGAATATGATATCACGCGAATAATACAAATTATAATAATAATACAAACAATCTAGCAAATATTACATTACGTCATACTGCTAAGCTGAATTTCAAACATCATTACTAATTACACGTTATTTTGATATTTTTTGAACGAAATTTGCTTTTGCCTTGATATTTATTAAACAATTTTCCTAATACTAAATCCGTGATACGACAAATAGTTAAGAAATCTATTCTCTTTGATTTTACTTGCTTGTGGTCACCTGACATAAAGAAATTTGAGCGAATTATAATTAAATATTAAAGTATATGTAATTTACCTTAATTTACTTTTCTAAATGAATCGAGCTATAAGATAGAAAATATTACTGTTGTTATCTTCAAGATATTTGAAAACTGAATCGTTTATAGTAAAATTTAAAACAATGGCTAAATTTTAACCAATCAGAAAATTCCATTTCGATTTTCCCTCATACCGCTAGAACGGCTTTTCGCAGAATGTTCTAATGTTGACAGTAACCTTCCTCATGCTTTGAACTATCTGTATGCTAAGTTTCATAGCATTTGGTCGGTTGGTTTCGAAGTCTATAAAGAACAGACAGACACACATTCATTTTTACATATATACTAGCTGACCCGACAAACGTTGTTTTGCCATATGAATTATTTCTAGAGTATGAAAATATATCTTATTAATTGTAAGTGTGTGCGTATGTGGTCTATGAGTGGAAGAGGCATGGAGCGCTGTGAACGATGACGGAATGTAAAAATAACAACACACCAAATAATAGTTTTATTAATTTATTGTAACTTTTTTCTTATAAATTATATATACAACGAATTCCGAAAATATTAGTCAACAATATTAATCTCTTAGAGCAATGGAGTGTACAATAATTTTTGTCATTCCATCTTCAGCTAACACATATAAACTGGATGGTCCACTCGAGATCATGCCACGTATAATTGTCCGTATGAAAAACATGTTGTGCTCAAATCTAAGACACAAACAGACATTGTTTGGTCTTGTCATTGTAATTGGGGAACTGAATGCGTTTAAATTGAACTGACACATCTGTGGGTGGAATAGGCATTCGTGGAAGTAATATACTTTCACCCTGGAATTTGTCATTTAAAATAATAACTTCCATAACGTTGTTCATTAATTTTTTAATTTCTAATCGCACTCCGTTGCTCAGCCGTGGTGGGTTCAAATTACGAAAAAAAAAATAACAGGAGATCCAACTTTGAGTACTAAATGTATGCCTGGTAAACCCAATGGCCTTAAAAACTCTGTTGGAGCTTCAATGGAATCGCAAACTGCATCAACGGATTTATGTGTCACCAAGTTACCTGGCAATAACTGTTGTATCCTCAGATTCAATTCGTTGACGTCCACATTTTTTGCTGCTAAAATCGCCCTTTCTGCCAGCCACTCATGATGAATGTATTGTGTGTGTACAGTACACAAAAAAAAAAAAAAAAAAAAAAAAAAAAAAAAAAAACGAATCACCCTGAATAACTTTTGTTCTAATGATTGGATTTTCACGAACTAAGTGTCAATCTTAATGGTTCCTGGGGGTGACCTCAAATATGCTAATTAATTAATGCTAACTATTAATTAAGTTACGAAATCAGACACAAAAACGTACTTTCTCTGAATAAACATAGATTTTTTACATATTTGGATTCCTAACCTTCAAAATATAAGGGGTAGCCGCAATCTGGGAAATATGGTCTCCATAGTTTGATCAGTAGAGCGATCCAAAGTTCGTACCCCTTAATGTTAATTTCACTTTTTACATTTTTAGTCATATTTTTAAAACCATTAAAGCAATTCATAGAAAATTTCACCCACTCATAAAACTCATTTACCCAAAGATAATTTCATGAAAAAATAATTTTTAATAATTATTAATTATTTTTTATAATTTAATTAAATTGAGGATGAAAATATTTTGAATTATAAGGTATGAATTTTTTCATACCATATTAATCTGCATATTTTTCAATTGAAAAATCTAAAGTTTTAACTGCTTTTATTCATTAGAAGCTAAGAAAGATTAAAATTAATTATTTTTGAAAAAATAATTTGGCGACAATAAAGAAATAATTAAATAGGGCGATTAATATTAAAATGTGATATATTTGTGAGGAACTTGACTTCGTGCGCGTAGCGTAAAATTTCATTCATATTTTTTTCGCTAATAATCGTTTGCTTATCTTTTTATTTTCATTTCTTTCAAACTATAAAATGGGATGTTTCTTTTCTATTCGTGTAATAATTTATTTTTCAATTTAGTAAAGAAATTTAAATAAAAAACACTTCATTCAATGAATGTCTAGTTTTACAAAAGCGTGATTCTGATAGAATATGATTATACACCAGATTGTGATAATTTAATGTGATTATTTTTTTATTTTTTGATTTTGTTTTCAATAACTGATGCAATTTCAATAATATACATACGTATGCATAGATTTGGAATAATATATTTATCAATTTCTTGAATATATATTTCATAATATTAATAAAAATACGTAGTCAACATTTTTAAGCATCTCTCACAACATCGCAAATTTCTCAACATCTTATAAGGTAAACTAACCAATAAAGGAACACTTAAGCTTAGCTTGCCTTTAAAAAAAATGATAAAAATTTCAAAATTTGTAATTTTAGCTAAATTATGGTGTCGACATATTTGTTATTAACTGCAAATTATGTAAAAAAAAATAGATAACTTACAAAATACTGTTTTATGCTTTTGGTGGTTTAAATAATAAGAAGTAAGGTAACCAAGTGAAGGAACTGTTCTTACCAGTGAATAAACACTAAATTTTCAAGTGAATGAACTAATTTTGAGAATGTTTGATGCTCGTTAGGAATCCATAGGCCATACAAATGTCTAAAAACAAGATTTTTCAGGGAATTACAACATATAACCACAGTTAACGTGGAAAATTTTAATTTTTTTTCAGTCATGGAATGGAAAGTAAAATATGCTTGAATGCATAATTTAAAAAAAATGTTTTCCCTTTTTTTCCTCGCAGTTTAAGAGTCAATTCTAAATTATCTATGTTTATCACTGTGCAATCCGATGATGTTTTTATTATTATTATAATTCGATCACTTTTGTTTACTCTTTTCCCCATATTTTTTTAAGCTTCTTTTTTATCTTTTTAGGTATTTTTTTCCCTTCGTCATACTTTCTGCTTTAACTTTTTTTTTCAGCTCTTTCAATCTCTTTAAATTTTTGTTCTTTTTCTGAGGTAAATGCAAAAAAGTAATTTATTTATTTTTCTTTTGATTTAACCTTCCTCTTTTTTCCTAATTTTTTGCCAATGTAAGTGTATTTTTGAAATTTCTTTTGATTTTCCAGTACCATTTCTAGAATTCCTCACAGAAAAATAAATGAGAAAATGGAGTTTCGAGGTTTGAGTAAAATCCATCTCTCATTGATTTATATCTAGTGGGGCTTCGGCAGTACTTACCATTTACTTATGGAACCAATTGTTTTTTCAACTAACAATGCCTCAAGAGGACTTATCTCAAAATCAGTTTTAAAGATACTTTCATTATCAATGTTAGTTGTATCAGCTTCAGTGCCAAAATTTGTTTAACCAAATGTTCCTTTTGAAATAAATTCTTCAATATTGAGAAAAGCACAGGCTATTGAATAGTTGGGAGATTAAAATTTTCTGTCAGTGTTCCTTTAAAAATTTGCAACATAGCTTGTGAGATTTCCTTCTCAAGCTTCTGAAGAAACAGTGCATCCTTACTCTCGAAGCATGTGTTTTGTTGATAAGCTGCCTCGCTCAGTAACTCTTGGTGTCTGTTTCGCATGCATTTATTAAAGTCAACGTTTTCTACATCAAATGGAAAAATATCACATTTCATAAAAGCATTTTAACTTCATCAGTTGATGCCTCAATATCTTATCTAAAAATGGATGTAAATGTAACTATATACACACATGTGGTAGCAAAGGGTTATCAAAGAGCATGACTAGTATAACTACGTTTTTCAAGGCTCTATCTTTTAATAACGATGACTTTCATATTTTTTTTTCATTTGAGTACATTTGCACCACCCACCCACACACACCCATATTATATATATATATATATATATATATATATATATATATATATATATATATATATATATATATATATTCAACTTCTCAAAAGGATATTCGAAAGTTACTTATATGCATTAAAATTTAATTGGTTAAATTATATCAAATTAGTTTACTTGTTTTAGATAATTATTACTGAAATAATGTGCTATATTTTGATATCATTGTTGAAATTTAGCAATCAAAATATTATTAAACCTCAGCAACATTTGCACTTAATATTACAGTATGTAACAATTCATTTGATTTTGTTGAAAAATGCGAGCAGCAAATAATAAATTAAAATTTAATTTATTATTTCAAGAAGAGCATCAGTGAAATAATATGTTATTATATTATATGTATTACATATATATTATGTGTAATAAGTTTCTATTTGTTTTATAAAATTATTTTGCATAATATTTTAAATTTAATAGTAGCAATACAATAATTTATAATTTTTATCGAAATACTATTATTAAAATAATGTTTATCATATCTACAGTTTATAATATAAATCTCCTTTCGAAAAACTTAATTTTGTATATTAATTTTTGCAGCAATTTAAATTAATTGTTGTTTCCTAAATAGTTACAGTAAAAATATATATTAAGCACTTATGCAATCAGTAAAAAAGTTTTTATGCATGTCTATGTTAAGATTGTACAGTCATATTAAAAGAAACAGCAGAATTATTTTATTTTAACAACATTAAAAATAGTATTTTTTTGTTATAAATTTTTTGAATTTTTTGTTTTGAATTTTTTTTTGTACAACAATTTAAATTAAATTAATTTTTTCTTCCAGAATATTAACAGTAAAATAAAGGTTTTGAACTTTACACAACAGTAAAAACATTTTTAAATTTTTTTTCAATTAAATAATTAAACAATTAAATAATAATTTAAAATTTTTTCAGTGTTTTTTTTTATCTTTACATATATTTAAAAAAAGTTTTTCTCTATAATATGTAATTTTAAAGAAAGAGTAGTCTCTTCAATTGAGGCAATTGTTTCTGGTTGGAAGGAAATAGCTTTGCTTTATGTTTTTTGGTACAGTAAATTAAGTTGTATAAAAGAAAAGTTTGAATATAAACATGTATCCGTAGAACTGAGTTATATGTGTAACAATTTTTAAATTTCAAAAATTCAGATATTTCGAATAAAGTGTCAAACATTTCTCTCTAATTTTTATTAATATGGAGAAAAACTAAGCTAAATGGTGCTTTTGTCATTTTGTTAGAATTTCAAAACTTGTAATATATATATTTAAAATGAAATAACTCATTTCAGGGATTAAATAAGGATAAAATTATAATCTAAGGACAAGTTTTGAAATATGAAAAATTTTATAAAACAAGATTTTCTAGTACGCTGGAATCACTTTCTTGAAAGTTCTTATTTCTTTTCATTTCCTTCATTTGCAGATTTTCGGCGTTTTTTGTTTATTCGCCTTTTAATAGCATCGGGAGACAAAAGTTTGAGCTTTTCTTTTGTACCTATCAGAAATATAAAGTATTGAGTTAATACGTGCAAAACTTTAATTGGAGTTACCAAACAATTACAATAGCACTGTTTTTAAACAATGCAGTTGATGTCATTTTCATTTTGTGTACACAAATATTCATATATAATCAAAAACTTATACTCTAGTTTAAGGTTTGTACTTATTAACTCGTGAATATTATCATTTCTTGATAAAATATTAATAAGAAATATAAAAAATGAAAATAACGTTTTTTTAAATGGAGTAAATTTTGAAAAATCCTTTTGATTTTTGTCCAATTTTAAAAATAACGTTCTTCAAATACCCTAAAAAGAAAATAATTCTTCTTTTTAGTCAGAACAGAAAATAAGTATGTGTGATTAATTTCTTTGAAACAAAAGTAATAATTTTCTGAAATTTTTACACTGAAAAAAATTCCCGATAAAATTACTGTATAAATTAATGGTACCTAGAGCGCATCCATTTTACCATAAAATCCATTATTATGATAAGTATTTTACAGCAATTTTTACAGTAATATGCTTTTAATTGAAGTGATTCAGTAATTTTACATTAAATATTACTGTATAAATCAGGTTTCATAAGATTTTTTGCTCCGTAACATGATCCGGTAAAAATAGATTTGAGAAGATTTAGAAAGTGCCGTCCTATTGTAATTCGATTTGAAATTTTTAGAGTGTACATGTTTATTGCAAAAGTGACCAGCCTTGTGTAATTTCTCTTACGTTGAGACAAAAATATTTTTTATTTTTTATTTTAATTCAACGTAAAAAGTTTAGTTTTGAATTTTTTTTCCTTTTATAATTCCTTATTTTTAGTTTTCAGTCTATAAGTTTGTTTATGCTAGAAGGTGTTCAAATTCGATTGTTGATAAATTTAACTTCTAATTTTAAGAAACTATTGTAACTTGCATTGTCTTACAACACATAGCTCTATTTTCAATATAAGTTCTTTTTATCATTTTTGTAAAATTGGTGGTTACAAGACAGTAATCGAAATTTATTGTAAGAATGATTTGTTCCACATTTTTCGTTTTAATCATTACAAAAAATTAAATAAAAATTATTTTTATTTCACTTTTTTCTTCCCATTAATTTTGTATTTGACAGTTGTGCTTTTTAAATGGTAAGTAGTTGAAATTTTGATGAATTTGTGGAGAAAAGGCACTGTCAGGTAATAAATGAAACTAGACAACTATCAAAGATCCCCATTTAAAAACTGAGGACTGTATATATTTGCGAAGTTCTTATTTCAAGTTTTACTACACTAAATAAAGTAAACATGGCGATAATAATAGGTAGCATTTTGCATAAAATTCTCAACTGAAAAATCAAGAGAAAAACTACTAGTTTAAAGAAAATCTAATTTATCAAATGCTTGTAAGGAGAATTAAAACTGTATAAAAGGGTTATTTGTTAATTTTTCACTCGTTTCATCTTAAAAATTATCCAGAGAAAGTGTTACGTTCTATGCGTGTAATAGTCTTCACTGCATACGAATAATACTTAACATTCAGACTTTGCTTTTTTAACAGTACAACATACCATTAACTACACTGCGGAAATTCGGGATGAGATTCCGGTAAAAAATACTGCCACTTAGGCTGCCGATACTTTTTACTGTAATTTTTGCAATAATAATTATCGTAAAATTATTGAACCATTTTATTTAAATAAGTATTACTATAACAATTATGGTGAAATATTTCACTGTAAAAATTAATTTTTCCATGAAAAATGTGTTTTGCGGATGATGCCCCTAAAGTTCCGGTACTTCATACCGTAATTTGAACCAAAATTTTCTTCAGTGCACAATTTGAAACATTACACTGATGATACGGGCGTGAAGAGTAAGCACTCTACTATTTAGTGTCGCAATCATAATTTTAATCTTTTTTGTGACATTTATTGTGAGTCTCTTGAATGAATAATTAAACGACATATAGAAAAAAAGCATATCTTTATAGAATATAAGAAGAGAGTGACATGATATCACATAGCTAATCACAGAAAATTTGCAGTTAGTTATGCATAAAACAGCCAATCAAAATTGAGAACACAAGTATATGAAAAGGTAATAATTTTTAAAAATGCTGTATGTTGAAATGTTACAACTAAATTTACCAGCTAAAGCTTGTCGCGATTTTTATTTTGTTTTGAGTTAAGGCTCCTATACTATCAGAGCTGACCTATCAAGCAATATTGGAGCAAAAAAGTTTGCAAGTTAACGTTATGTTAGTATTGTGCTTATGTTAGCTCTTTGGAGCAAAAATAGATGATGAGTCGGCCTCTCTATTTTGAGTATATCTAATTATGGAGTCGCAGTTTTCCATTATTGTCCCTGCATTTTTACTGACCTGAAAAATACTTGCTAGGATCCAGTTTTTCCTCATTCATTTCCATATTGTTTTGGTTGTCATTAGCATACAAATAAATAAAAGATATTGCTTTTCTATAAATTATTTTTGTATCTCTAATTTCAAGTTATTTTCCTTTTCTGCTACTACTGCGCTTTTAATTCAAGAGTTTGGAACTAAAAGAATTGTTTTTTTATTATTATTATGCTATTCTGAGCTAAATTTTAAGATAAAGGTAGGTGGCCAAATCTTATCAACTATTTAACAATTATTATTTTGTGCAAATAGCATTAATATTCGGTTATAAGTTACAGTTGAAGAGATCTGCTAAATGATTTAGAACGTAATAATCAGCCTAATCTACGATGAGCAAAAATACACTGGTTATCATAAATTAAGGAAAAAGCACAAAAATAGCGATAACTCTTTCAAAAGTAAGCCAAACCGTGCAAAATTTGCATATGTTGTCCACTAAGAGTAGCTGAGTAAAATTGCAATATGCAAATTAGTGGCGCTGCACTCGGCTTACGTCATCTGCCTGGAGCATAAAAGTCCAAGTTTGAGAGAAAGCACACAAATTTTACTGTGATTGCGACATTGAAAATCTGAGATAGCCAATTCGTAATAATGACCTCTAGGCATCATTTGCCTGAAGAACTACGATGGAGAGCCATCGGGAGACTAGAGGCAGGGCAGAGTCAATCAGAAGTGGCCAGATGGCTAAATGTGAGTCCATCTGTGGTTCATAGACTTTGGAGGCAATTTCAAACCACAGATTCGGCATCTAGGAGGTTCAGTCAAGGACGGCCAACTGTTACGACCAGTGCCGATGACCGATATTTGACATTAAGTGCACGCAGGAATAGAACCGCTACTCCGACACATCTTAGATCCTCTCTTGCTGCAGCCACCGGAAGGTTGGTGTCAACGTCAACTGTGCGCAGAAGGCTCCACGAAGGTGGTCTGTATGCGAGACGACCAGCCATTTGCGTGCCGCTCACATCACGCCATAGGAGAGACCGTTTGCAGTGGGCCCGACAACATGTCCACTGGACGTCAGATCAATGGAGGCCTGTTCTCTTTACGGATGAGTCCAGGTTTAGTCTAGAAAGTGACAGTAGACGTTATTTGATATGGAGAGAACCTGGGACCCGTTATCATCCATCAAACATCCGTGAAAGAGATGCATACGGAAGAGGCAGTGTCTGTGTTTGGGGAGGCATATCCTTAGGAGGGCGCACATACCTCCATGTCTTTCCAAGGGGAACCGTGAATGCTCAGGTTTATCGAGACAACATCCTTGATGCTTATGTGCGCCCATATGCCGGGGCAATTGGTGATTGCTTCCTGTTACAGGACGATAATGCAAGACCACACAGAGCTCGCATTGTTGATGATTATCTTCAACAGGAAACAATTACTCGCATGGAGTGGCCAGCTCGATCCCCGGACTTGAATCCTATCGAGCACGTTTGGGATGCTCTAGGGAGGCGTGTATCTGCCATCAATCCGCCCCCTCAGACCCTTGCCACGCTTGCAACTGCTTTACAAGAGCAATGGCTCTCACTTCCTATTGAACTGATAGACCGCATAATTGAAAGCATCACACATCGCTGTTTGTGCTGTATTGCTTCTAGAGGCAATCATATTCCATATTAAAGGTACTTTTTCTATTGCAAACCGATACTTCCAATTTGTTTATTTTATACATGTGCTAATTTCTATACTACTATTAATGTCTGATAATTTCTTTTTATGTTGTTTAATACCTTACTATGTGTTGTATATTGTGGGTAAGTTTCATAAAATTCCATGTGTAATTTCTTGAGTTATCGCGATTTTTGTGAATTTTCCTTAATTTATGATAACCAGTGTAGTATTGAATATATCCACTCGTTTACAGAGCAAAATATTCAATTACGGTAGTGACCTCATAAAATTTGTTAGAACAATATATAGCAACAAAAATATTAATATTATTTAAAAAAATGATTACTGAAAAAAATTACTTCCGTTTACCAATAGTTATAAATATTTATAATAATAATAGATAATAATATTTGGGAGGGGGATGTGGAGACCCAACACTAAACAAACAGTTAGTTAAGCCATTTAGTACATATATGTTAAGTGAATGATTTTACTTTAGTAGAAAAAGTGCTTTCTGCCAAGAAACGACAATCATTGTGAAGCAATCATCGGGGTTGATGAGCGGCAGCGAACAGGGGACATAGCCTCCTAGTATTTATACAATATCCAATACATTAATTTGCATTTATTCTTCGATTAGTTTTATGAGATTATCTGAGAATTTCGAGCACCAGATTGTAAACGAAAATATGAAAAAAATAGAAGAAAAATTAATTTATGCGAAATATTAACTTACGAACAAATAGAATAGAAATAAGTTAAAAAAATTTATTCCACGTAATTTAAATGTAATTGGGTGATATACTTTTCATTTCTTTAAACTCGACGTACTTTCAGAAACACTCAAGCATTTTATAAAGAAAGAATTACAGAAAATTTTATAAATTCTATTAGAATTTTGACTCATTGTTCAACAAGTACTTTTACTTGACTTGTTACTCTGCAGTGATTCGTACGTTCGTAGTGGCGTTTAAGTCTCGAAGCACAATGATGAAAACGGTTTATGTTCCTTCATAGGCAATTTTTAATGCTTCTCTGATGACATAACAAATATAAGAAATAAATGACGTAGCATGTTTGCAAAGTATGTAAATAATCACAGTTATTTAAATTTCTTACTCGCGAGCAATAATGTTTCGTCTTTATCATCAGTACATCCATCCTTTTCAGTTTGTTGGATAGAATCCATGTTTACAGCTTCTGAAAATTTTTATGGCTATTAGTCGAATTTCATAAAATAAATAATAACTATAAAACAATTTAGAAAATATTCCAATGCTCAGAAAATATTTAGAAAATATTCTAATGCTTGCTGCAATCAAAATGGCTTTTGCAGTTTTTTTTTAATTGCTTCTCCAGCTCATTGCATAGAAATGTAATTTGAGGAAAGAATTCTCAGTGGATGATGGATCATATGTTAGAGTTCTCTTTCCATAGAGCTAACCGTGGGAGAGTATTGTGGTTTTCATCTTTGTGTAACGCAAAAAGTACCCCACGGAGGCAAATTTCTTCTAGTACTTGATACAGAAGATCACTTGTTTTCTGGATTAGGTTCAAAAATACAAGGTTACGCAGGTGAATATTAGTAGTAGTGAAATCAAAAATTATATCGGCAGTTCAACTACGGTTATAAAAAGTAGGTTAAAACCGGGGTATTTTTCTAGGATAAAAACAACGTTTTAGGTAGAATCAATGAGCATAAATCGATTCATTCAATTAAACTGAATAGCACAAAAAAGGTTTTCTTAATATTTTAATACATATAAATTTAAATAAAAATATAGTTAAATTAGTTTGTTTCGATGAATAATTTGCTCTTAATATTTTGTTTCATTAAAGCTTGTAGCTCAACTCCTTTTAGCCTTTAGTTGACGAAGGAGAAAATGAAACTTTCAACAACTCATACGTATTAGTGTTTTATATAATTCTGTGGTGTCAACTGACTGCACTCGCAAACTTTCAAAACTGCATTTGCAAATTAGTTTCAAATGTTTGATCGTTTCTTCAAAAAAAAAATTAACAATGAAATTGTTTACTTGCTTGTTATGCTTATTTACTTTGCCATTAACTCACTAAATCTTAAACTCTTAAGCCAGAGATAGAGAAAATTATATTTATATTTAAAAAATTATAATTTTGAAGCTTTATATTAAGAAAGTTATGTTTGAAAATTATTCTGAAAATTTTATTTAAATTATATTAATTATGTAAGTTATATTAATTAAATTATATTCTGAAAATTACAATAATTCTGAAAATAATATTTAAAGCGAATAATTCTGATTTAATTAAATTTTCCGGTAAAATGCTACTATCAAAAAGTTTTGGACATAACGGAAAATGTGTACAGTAGATAATTGACATAGATTGAAAAAATTGTCATAGCTCCGAAATAAAAGATTAAGATAGTTAATTTGAAATATGTCCCCTCCCAATAACTTTCAAAAAAATTTTTAGTGTAAAAAAAGTCTTTTAAATACATTAGTTGTTTCTTGGTGTTGAAAAGCTTTTTCTTTTTTTTTTTTGTTTATCGCAAAATGCTCAGAAAGTGGACTTAGATCAAAATGCGCGTTAAAGAGAATGGACCTAGTTTGAAATACTTTTTAGTTTTGTCCAATAGTATCTAAAATATATTTTAATGTAATTAAAACTTATTTAAAATACATGAAAATTTTTTTGTGAAATATTATTTAACGTAGAAATTTTTTTTCCATTTGTGACAAAGCACAAAATTAGAGTAAATCAAATTTTGTAAGCATAAACCACACTTTGTAATGTCATTAGACCGTGGTTTATGTGATTCCATTTTATACAAATGAGGATTTTACCAGTTCTTCTGTATAAATTTCTTATAACTTAAACCTTAAATCTTTTAAAAAATCCGCGAAAGATTACACCATGAGTGGCATTTCTTTTCGAAATAGATCTTTCTCCTTTTATATCTGACTTTTGAGAGAGGAGGATTCTGAAATCCGCTTTTTTATCTTCTGAAAGAAACATAAGAATACAAAATATTTTCCCTTTACTATGAAGCAAGTTCAAAATATAATTTTTATTTCAAAAAAGTGAAATACATTTTGTGTTATACTGCAAGCATAAGAATTTATTTTTTTCAATATATATTTAGAAATTAAAAAGGAGATGGGCACATTAGGTAAATTTTTATTTCTAAATTTGCCCAAAAAGAAAATATTATCATATACATGAATTTGCCATCATTTTGAATGTGCATTGAAATTTTTTTACGTATAATATGTTAAATAATCTTCATTTTGATTGGTGCATAAGTTCATTTTATCGTATACCCTTTTAACAAATGTTAATCTTTCTTCTTTTTTATCGATAAAAACATGTTTATATCCATATTTGTATTATAACTTGAGGCTATAGAAGAAGGTAGGAAGTAAATATTTAATCTACTGTCACGTACGTACATATCAAAAGATATTAAAATGAAAATGTAGCCAGTATTAATCAAAAGAGTGTTTAGTTGAATAAATATTTGCAACAGTGTTATGCTGTAGAGACATAATTGTAATTTGAATTGGAATTATTTTATGGTTGGGTAATGTTGTGTTTCGGAGACAAGCAAGCATATTTGAAATTTATTTTCAAAATAAACAAAGACAAATTAAACCCAAATTTGTCTTTTATTTGCTGATGATATTTTGATGTTTTCTATTTCACTTTACTCAATAGTGACACATTAGAATTCCACAGTAATTTTGTATTTTTCCCATCAGCACATTTGTTCTTATTTCCCCCCCCACCCTTTTTTTCTTAAAATAATGCCCATTGGTGTTTTTTAAATGCAAATTTACAACCTTAAGTTGCCGTGCGCAGTATACCTGGGGGCGAGGGGAATTAAATCCTTACCCTAATATAGTATTTTAGTAACAAGTAAGCTATTGATTCAGTTCAGATTTGTTCAGTCATTTGTACATTGACAAATGCATATTTTTGTATCATTTTAAGTGTTAACTTACAGCTTACATAGAAAAAAATCAACCGACGAAGTACAAAGTTAAGCAGCGTTTACTGCGCTGATAAAGTTACCGACTTGAGCTTAAAATTACCTAATTTTGGTCCCGCAGTGGACTGATCGTTAAGGCAAGGTTCCCAGCAGATCACCGAAGTCAAGCATCACTGGCTATGGTCAGTGTGCAGGTGGGTGACCACTTGGATCAGTCTGCGTAGGGACCGAGGGTGTGCGGTATTGGTCCTCGTTAAACTGTTCTACCGTAAAGTGCTCGACTTCTCGTGCAGGTCGTTGGGCTACCGAAGCGGGGGTGCCATCCACCCCGCAGAGGATCAAAATTGTGATGGCATGTCTTCGGATCATCCTCCGGGATGTTTCCCAGACCGTCGCCAATAGCCCATTGTGCAGCTCTAGTGCGACGTAAATTAACAACAACTACCTAATTTTGCCCCATTTACTACCAAACAACATGGTAATAAAAACCATATTTTATAGTTGATTTAACCATAAAGTCAAAGAGCATCGATAAAGTTAACCCTGATTTTTGGTGCTACCACAGAGACAGAAACGTGGTAAATTTGACCATATTATGTGCTTTATACCATGTTTCTTTTTTCTCAGTGTAAGTAAAACTAAGTTGATTAATAATAAAAACAACAAAGTAAACGGTAGAGGTTTTTGTTTGCGATTTCATGAAATTGCTATTTCAGAGACATCTTCTACTTTACTTTTAACTAAAGAAAAGAAAAGAAAGTCTACTAGGATGTAAGGGAATCTATGATTTAACACAGTCATATAGCAAATATATTGTATAAATAGACGTCCTTTCTTACTAGCTTGCAAAAAGCGTATATATATTTTTAGTGTTCCAAAATTGGAAAACTATTTGCTCATATAAACTTACTAGCTGTACCCTGCGTGCGTTGCAACGCTTTCAGTTTGAATTTTAATTTATGTATTTAGGTGTTTAAATGAGATTTCCGATTATGGTTTGAAATGAGAATTTTATTTAATGGTGAAAAAATCCGTGATAGTCAAAGCAGTTACTTCTCTAGGATATCGTTAGTGCATTTTCAGACAGACATGTATGGTGATGCACACGGACCATAAAACATATTTTGAGAGATGGTCATAAATAAGACTGGATCAATGGCGACATCAGGTATTTCTGCTGATATGAGCTGACCAATTTGGCATGGCGTGATTTTTTCAATAGGCTGGCAATCCTCATTTTTGCCATTCAATAGGATACCTCAAACACCGTGTCTCTCCAAAAACATGACGCTTTGCAATGAAACCAAGTATAGAGCTTAATATTTGTTTTAACTCACGCGCGGTAATATCATGAAGATCAGATGATGTTTGCATAGGTTACAAAAGCTCTGTAATTTCAGCTCAAGCAGGATTGCATGTGAATGTAATAAATAACTTTGGCTGCCCATATGCACACCGATACTTGTAGCACCGAATTAAGTCATTTAGAAACACGAATATACCGACATATATTCGCCAAGAAAAGTTTCAATTGATTTGATTGACTCGATAACAACGTTGATAATGTGTCAGTTGGCGACTTTAAATCTGGTAGTTTAACTTTTCCACCAGAACAGCAAATTCCAGCTGTTTCATTCTTAAATTTGAGAGCACTACAAAACACAGATAAATGATCCATTTTTTTAATGATAACTTGGATAGGGAATATAATTAGTTATTGGATAATAGTCAAATACTCTAAGATTTAAACCAGCATATTGGCGGCGTTTGAATAGAGAAGAGAGTTTTCTATCGTTTTCTATTCTTAATTCTTGTTTTGATGATTCAGATAATCGGGCTTGAGCAATGTATTTTAAATCGGTAACTTGTCTTGCTTACCGTTGCTGAGATGTTTCAGAGGAATGGGCGAATGGGCTTGAGAGGTGTGCAGTTGATCGATAACCAGTTTTGCTTGCTGTTGCTCAGATGTTTCAGATTTTGTATATAATTGTTGTCAGAGATGTACTTAATTGGTGAAAAAAATTTCGCAATTTCCCGGCTAGTTATAATCAGGTTTATTCAATTGCTTTTGAATAAACAATGTTTTTTGTTTTACCGTTTGGAGCTTACACGAATAAATAGGAAGGTCTTCCGACACGTGAGCAGGCCACATAGAGCTGTCCGTGGGAGAAGCATGGATTTTTCAAATTCAGACCACATACTTGTAGTGACTGTACTTGGGCTTTGTTGATGGTCATGGCAAAAGCAAGTCGCACCAGAGACTGCAAACGTTAGAATTCAGATGACATATCTGTGGGGGTTATTGGAATACGCGGTAGCAGAACATCTTCTCCTTTAAATTTGCCATTTAGAATTTTAGCTTCGAGGATATTGGTCATTATTCTTTTCACTGAAAGACGCGTACCGTTTCAAAGTCTTGGTGGGTTGATGTTTCGAAAGAGTATGATAGGTACTCCCGTTTTCAATGTTAAAACGTGCGGTGGCATACCTGGCAAATCAAGTGAATTAAGAAATTCAGTTGGGTAGTTTACAACATCGGTTTGAATTATTACAGTATCGATGGATTTATATGTTCTTGCAGAACCTGGAATTTCCTTTAGAATGTGGTTATTGATGTCATGTACATCGCTATTTCTTGCTGCTAACATAGCACGTTCACTGATTCACTGAAGAGTTTTGTAATTTTGAGAGATATTTGGAAAAACGTTGTGAAAAAGTTCATCGACGGATGAAATAATTTTACAGAAGTCTACTGGCAGTGTAATGCTTTGGGTGGATTTATCTATTGCCATCATTCCATTACCAATATCCAACAATTTCTTTGCAAAACGTTCGGATGATGCATCATGCTGTAGTTGAACACGCATGTTGATCTTTAAGTAATTTTTGTGCAAGTTGCCACAACGCTGATGATTTGAGACATGCATGAAGTTCATCTGCAGGAGTTGAACGTGGAATTACTGATAGAGTTTGCCGGAAATCACCAGTAAATAAAATAAGTGTGCCGCCGAAAAGTTGTTCATTTTCTCTCAAATCACTTAGTGTATGATGAAGCGCTTCTAATGCCTTTCTGTGTGCCATAGCGCATTCGTCCCAAATTATAAGTTGGCATGATTGTAGTATTTTAACCATTACAGAATTTTCCTTGATATTGCATGTGGGTGTTTCAGTGAATTGCATATTTAAATGTAATTTAAGTGCTGAATGCGCTATTTGGCTACCACCCAAAAGAGTTGCCGCAATTCCAGAGGATGCCAAAGCCAATGCAGTTTTGTTATGTGATCGTATTGTTCCAAGGATAAGGGAAATTAGAAATGTTTTAACTGTTCCTCCAGGAGCATCTAAGAAAAACAATCCACCGCTTCGATTTGTAACAGCTGTCATAATCTTATCGCATGCTTGTTATGTCGCTTAGTTTATCGACATCAAAATGCGTTTGTCGTAGAAAATTACGATAGAAAAGATTGTTTGAACATGGATTTGGCGCAGGAATTCCTATTCTAACAGTGTTCTATTGAAGATTGTTAAACATATGTCTTCGATTGAAATTAAAGCCTCATTATGTACGTCTGGAGAGAACTGAATGTGCGGATTTCGTTTTGTTGCACGTAAGCGATGTAGTATGTCTTCACTCATATTGTCTTCGTATTTTTCCCAAAGATCCTTTGGATTTGATGGAAAGCACATAGTTAATATTATTGAAAATAACGTGCGTATTTTCTGTGGTCGAGCAGTATTAGATGCATCAGCCATTGAAGCTTCCCAATGTGATTCGTTTTCAAGAAAATTACATTTTCGGCAAGCTTCGCGATAAGTGACACATACTTCATGGTTTACTGTTCTTAATTCTTGAAACGATGTCGGTCCTCTCACATTGACTAATAGTAATCGTAAGTGAAAGCATTCTGCATTGTTAGGGTGGATGGTGTAGAGACGACCTAATGCGTCAGTTGAATATAAATTGGGATGCCCTTCAACTGGTTTACCTTGCTTTCTACGTTGAAAATGTTTCGAAGAAACACTCCGTGTGTAGTATGTTGGCACCTCACAGTAAAGAAGCGTCTTTGCAAATGCGGCATTCCTGCACAAAGAGAAAAATACCGTCAACGTTGTTTGTGGTGGTGACAATGCTCTTGAACTGGCATTTTCTGCTGTAAAGTAAAATCGCTGTCCATTTTCAAGGTGTACTGCCAAATGAAGAACTGTTGGATGTCGTTCATGAATTGGAAATGATAAAATGCGTCAGACTGCTACATTGCTACTAATGTAGCGTCCCAGTTGATATTGATTGATTTCATCGACTGTTGAAGTAGTATTTTCTAATCCTAAAACTGTCATGTAGCTTCCTTTATTTGCATATTTACAAATATATTTGATCGCTTTCACCGAATTACAATTTTCGACATTGATGTGTGCTTTGTACGTTTTCGAGAGCACCGGTAAATAGGGTACAATCCAACGATTATCGACTTCAACATCATTGTTCCGGAATTTTTAAAATGATGGATCTTCCGCCATCTTCTTTAGATCGTCGTCGATAAAGCGGATAGCCGTCGATAAAGCGGAAGCATTACCAGTGATAGTCTCAGCAGTTAGTTCTCTTGGATATCGTTTGGTGCATTTTCCATTGGACATGCAAGGTGAAGGGTTGTTGAGTGATCCACACGGACCATGAATCATATTTTGGATAATGACCTGAAATAAGTCTGAATCAATGGCGACATCAGGTATTTCTGCTGATATGATCTGATCAGTTTGGCATGGTGTGATTTTTTCAATAAGCCAAATCAGAATGTGTGCATGTGACAATCCTCTTTTCTGCCATTCAATAAAGTACATTCAACACCGCGTCTCTCCAAAAACATGGCACTTCACAATGAAATCAAGTAAAGATTTTAATTTTTGTTTGAACACACGTGCGGTAATATCATGACGATCCGATGATGATTGCCCTGGTAACAAAAGCTCTTTAATTTCAACCCAAGCAGGATTGCATGTAAATGAAATAAATAAATCTGGGCGGCCATTTGAGCGATCATATGTCATGGCATCCTGTGAATATTCATACATGTGCCTTGGACTCTCTGTAAATGTAGCCGGCATTACAATCATTTTCCCCAAATCATTAGAATTAACGTTACCATCAATAATTATTGTATCCCGTAAATGAAAGTATTCTTCTGAGCGTAATTTGGTTTGATTTAATTTGCACTGGTGTGCAAAACTTAAGCAACAAGTGGGTTTTCGGCCTTAGCTCCCCAACAAAGTATAAGATAGCCATGAAATTGCAGTATAATATGCTCGTAATTCAGTATAAAGATTATTTGTATGCAAATTTTAGAAATAAAACGTAGTAGGTGATGTCAGTGTACGTAAACCTTGTGGGTCGGCGATCGCAGGCCAAAGTTGTGACAAAAGGATGAAGAGCACCGCAGTTAAAGACATTCGCTGCAAGTGCAAGTGATTTGTTTTGTGAAATATGTCTTCAAGAAATCATTTAGACGACTTTATTCGAGGAAGAATGATTGGGAAGCTTGAGGAGGGGCGAAGTGTGACCAGTGTCGCCAGAGAGTTCGGGATCAACAAAAGTGTTGTTTCTCGTGCTTGGAATGCCTTTAAAACTACTGGTACAGCTGTTCGGAAGGTTGGTGGCGGCCGTCCCAGGAAAACAACACCAAGAGATAACCGTTACATTGTCCTCCAGGCGAAAAGAAACCGTTTTCAGTCAGCGAGCGCCATATCTCAGCAACTGTGTACAGCCACAGAACGACAAGTATCAAGATTTACAGTGGCCAGACGCCTCCACAAAGGTGGCTTATTTGCTAGACGTCCTAAACGCTGCATACTTTTAAAAGTTAGCCATCGGCGGCACCGTTTAGAGTGGGGCAGAGATCACGAAACCTGGACACCTCATCAATGGAGTCCTCTTCACAGATGAGAGTCGTTTTAGTGCTACAAGCGATTCTCAACGTCAGTTGATCTGGAGAGAGGTTGGAGCTAGATTTCATCCCAATAACATCGCGGAAAGAGATCGTTACGGTGGTCCTGGAGTAGTCGTCTGGGGTGGCATTATGTTGAACGGGCGGACTGAGCTTCAGATCTTCGACCGAGGTTCTGTAACTAAAGACCGCTATTGCAATGAGGTAATCCTACCCCATGTGCGTCTGTTCCGAGGGGCCATTGGACCAGACTTATATGGATGACAATGACCTGGCCACACCGTACTGCTAATGCTCAAGAGCTATTGGAAAGTGAAGATATCACACGGATGGATTGGCCAGCTTACTCTCCAGATCTAAATTCCATAGAGCATGTGTGGGATGCATTAGGGAGACGTCTTGCGACGCGACAGTATCCTCCTGATAACGCCCATCAGCTGAACGATGCGTTAAAGAAGGAATGGAGACGTTTACCCCAAGAACTCCTGGATAATATGGTGCTTAGCATGGAGAGACGATGCCAAGCAACAATTATAGTAAGGGGAGGGCATATCCCATACTAGGGAACATCTGCCAGTTGTACTTACTCTTCTTCAGGCAATCATGTGTAACGCCACTATATGTCAAATAAAGCCTTTTTTTGTTCCATACCCTACTTTAAGCTTTATATTCATTTCTGCGCCATTATTCCTTTACCGTCGTTTAAATACAAAATAATGTACATCATATTCAAATTTCATGTCAATCAGATGATTTCTTGTAGAGTTATGACAAAACAAGCACTTGTTGCTTAAGTTTTGCACGCCAGTGTAATATGCAGTAGACGTTCGGTTTCAATTTTCGCATACATATCGACAATGCATTGATGAAATAATTGTCGACATTTTAAGATGTTGTTATCAGCGTTTTGGCGAATCATTAATCTATATGTATAAAAATTCATGGCACTAACTTTCTTATTGGTTTTCTTGCCTGTTTGTGGATTTCTCAATTTTATGTTAAAATGGTATCCATCCTCTCCTTGCCAAAATAAAATTGGATATTGCAATGCATCATAGAATCGATGCGTTTCTGAAACTCTTTGAACGTCACCATTTCTGCGATAAAGAACTATATCGCGGGAGGTAAATTCGTCGTCAACTATAACAACAGCTACCTCGTCCAATGTTGGTGCGTTGTATTTTCCTTTGTGGTGGCCTGCAGGTGTTTTGTCAGCTCTAATAACAACTTTGTAGTTATCGGAAGGCATTTTGTCAAGGGCAGTTCTGAACAGTCTAATTAACTGATTATGTTGATTGAAAAAATTTTGTAATGTAGTAACAATTTCTCGCTTAGTGCCATTGTTTAACTGACAACGTTGATTGACTTGATCATTTGTGTTACCCATGAAATAAATCTGTAGAAATTTATGATCTGCGCCAGGCAATGGAAGAAGTGATCCTGCACGATGATAAATTTGGCCTTGCACTTTGAATGTTGGCATGTAATTCTCGTTCACGATACGTGTAGCACCGACTGAAGTCATTTGGAAACACGAATTGTACCGGCGTATATTCGCCAAAAAATGATTCGTTTGACCTGATAAGAGCGTTGAAAATGGCTCGGCTGGCGACGTTAAATCTGGTGGTTTCACTTTGTCTACAGAACAGCAAATTCCATCTGTTTCATTCTTAAATTTCAGAGCATTACGAAACGTACATAATTGATCCATTTTTCCGATGATGACGCTTGGTTGAAGACTATAGTTGTTTGTCGAATCATAGTGAAATGCGCTGAGATTCAAATCAAAGTATTGGCAGCTTCTGAATAGCGAAGTGCGTTCTCGATCGGCTTTCATTCTGCTTCCCGTTGCTCGGATGTTTCCGACGAACGGGCTTGCGCAGTGCGTAGTTGTTTTGTTATCAGTCTTCTTTCCTGTTGCTCAGATGTTTCTAAGGAACGGGCAAAAGCATTGGGTTCTCGATTAGTTTCTAGTCTTTTTTCTCGTTGCTCCAATGTTTCTGAAACACGGGCAGTTCTCTTTTTGCGCGCTTGAGATGTCGATCGACTAAGAGCGATTCGTTTAGGTGGCATATTTTTGCAATTCTGTTCATATTTTGTAATTATTTTGTTCGTTCTCTCACAAACAAAAAGAAATGACTGTGGTCGCAAATTTGCTAAACCGAAAATTCACGTATTTATTTTAAATAATAAAAATAGCCATAAAAATGAAACAAATAAGAAATATAAAAATTATAAAATTTGAAACAAAAATCTTTTTTTTTTCAAATGAAGGAAATAAAATGAATGAATTCGAATAATAAACAATCTAACAGTTTTCAAATGACAACTGTCTCAGCAATGAAATCTTCAAAAACTATATTTATTTGTGCTAACCTGAAATTGCATACTAAATATAAATAATTACGGAAAACGTGCAATTTGAATGAAATTTGCTTTCGCCTTTATTTTTATTAAACAGTTTTCACAATTCGCGATTGCAACGAACTATAGGGGGCGTTGTTGTATGAGACTAATACCTGCGATTTCTATATGAACAGTCATTCATTTACTCTGGAGACGTCGTTAATGTAGCACGTAGCATTGCAACGTTCCTTCTTTATTGTGGCTAATTAAATTTAAAAAAAGAAAAATGCTTGATATTCTTTCTTATGCAAACGAAAACAAAATGGTATCTCTTTTTATTTGAGAAGGAATATCCAAAACACATCGGAAAAATATTTGTACATTAACAGAAAAAAATATGTATATTCTTATAAGAGTTAAAACCTAATGCCCGAGAAATAGTTTTACTAAATTTAATGATATAACATGAAAGGCCCATTTAAACTTTACATTCTATAGTTTTAAGAATCGTATTACTTCAAAAATTAAAATGAACAAAAAGTATACATAAGCCTCATAATTTTATGAAATTTAATTTTGTAAACAAAGTTTTTTGACAAAAATTTTTGTCAAAAAATTGCAAGTTTCAATAAAAATCATTATTTAGAAACTAAGAAACGTAAAATAAAGAATGCTGACGAAACAAAAACAAAAAAACAATTCTTTTTTGTCGCCATTTTTAGTGCTACAAAAATTCGTCTTTGGGATTTGCCAAAAACAAAACAAGATGCAATTGTATTTTTTTAGGAGGGAAATATTTTACCGAGAAAACGAAAATGTACCAATTCCCACAACATAAGACTTTATCTTGGTAAACGTACGTCTTGGAAATGTTATTTCATTTGGAATTTTATTTATCAGAGTTCATATGGCGATATGATTGTTTTGAATCTATGCTAAACTCTATATCGGCTCATTTTCCACCGAGATCCGATTGACTATTTTAATTTCAAATAAAGTGTTTTATTTTATGAACTGTCGCAAAATTTTAAGTGTAGATTAGAGACACTTAAAAACCGCCAAATCTGTAGCGGCGGTGGCGTTAATACGTAAGTACCGAATTTTTATTCCATACTTTTCTGAATCATATTACTTCAAACATTGGAATATACAAGAAGTATACATAAACACATAATGTTATACCATTTAATTTTTCAAGAAAAGTATTTTCAGAACAATTTTTATCAAAAAATTATAAACTAAAAAACGGAAAATAAAGAATTCTTAGGATAAAAAAACGATTTCAAGAATTCTTTACTTTGAAATAAAAACTTTCATATTGTTTCTTTTTTTATTATTCTTATAGTTCTTAATCAGACGTAAAAAACCATTCTGTAGAGAACCATCATCAAATGAAAAAAAAAATATTTACAGGCAAACTTTTTATTGTAAAAATCATTGCACATACCTGATTTATAATTCCAGGAGAATTCCAAAATGATAAGTTCCTTGTTTGAAAACTTTATTCTCAAATAATAGATACATAGTTTACCCCTTGATTACTTTTAGATAACATGCTACACAGCAAAATTTTATAATTTATATGAATTTGAATATGTAGCTAAAAACAGAATAGCTGAATTCTAGTTGAACTTATTCTTTCAAAACTAAAAAATACTTACCAAGAAAACGATTAAAATTAATTAAGAATCAGCACAAATGGCACTATTTCAAGTAACTTGGATAATTTTTTAGTGTTGTTTTCCGAATTATATGGATACAGAAATATATACTATTCTATAACGAAGAAGAATATGTCATAACTATTATAATTCTGTATGTTCTGAATTCATATTTATTCACTGGAATGACGAAAGCAATGCTGACTTCACTTTAATTCGTAATGAATTGAAGACAGAAGAAATGCATTTTACCTTAATACACACATCTGTAAATAACAGTATCCGAAATCGGAAGTCATCAGTTGCAAGTTTGTTGATAATAGAAATTAAAAATTATTGAGGAATTTTTCTTCAAATGTTTGGCGTGTTCTGTTCCTGAAAGATTTACTAATATTCTGGAGATTTTTTTCAAGTTCCTCGGCCTTTTCCTTAGGGAAATTTTGTTTCTTATTTGCTGCTAAAAAATGGCGTCTGATTCTGTCAATGATTTCGATGGAACTAAATAAAAACGTGATAAATTAATGTCTGATATTTACAGGCTCCCGCTAGACGGCGTACTCGAGCGTTGCGATCGCGAATACTAAATCCGTGATACGACCTATAATTACGAAATCTATTCTCTTTGATTTTACGCTCTTGTGCTCACCTGACATAAAGAAATTTGCATTAATTATAGTTAAACATTAAAGTATATGTAATTTACTTTTCTAAATGAATAGAGCTATAAGATGGAAAATTTCACTGTTGTTATCTTCAAGATATTTGAAAACTGAATCGCTTATAGCAAAATTTGAAACAATGGCCAACCAATCAGAAAATTCCATTTCGATTTTTGCTGATACCGCTGGAACGGTGTGTCGCAGAATGTTTTAATGTCGACAGTGACCTTCCTCGTGCTTTGAACTATCTGTATGCCAAGTGTCATCGCTTTCTGTAGGGTGGTTTAGGAGTCTATAAAGGACGTATACACAGGCATTCATTTATATATATATATAGATTTTAATCTAACATAATGTGGATATCTAATAAAAGAGGGCTTTGTTGCATTTTCAGAGAAATGAAAGGAATGAAGTTAATTTTTTTTAGATTTCAAACACAGGGAGAACAAAAATCATAAATATCATCATTTCGTTACCATAGGAAAGTCATTAGTTAAAGATTGAAACTAATTTACATGTAATATAACTTCTTACTGAATACCAGAAACATCTCATTTTCAAAATGATTTCAATAACAATTCATTAAATATTTCCTATATTCCTTTCATTGATATGAAAAATATTTCTCAAAGATTTCTGCAAATTCAGTTGTACAATAAATACACGACGTCAATTCTAAAAATTTAAAATAAAAGTGGTCACTACAAAAGCCTTTGTTTCTGCTGTTAAAATTTAAGTTAAAAAAATCAAAGAAACTGAGGTAAAAGGAATTTTAGCAAATTTAAAAAGTTTTCTTGACAGTTAAATAATCTAGAACTTATTTCTTTTTTTTCCTTGTATGATTATATGATTATATAATGAAATTTTTAATCACATTCATTTTGTAACTTTATAATCTTTCCTCTAGATGTTTTTAATTTGAACCTAAGGTTCTTCTTAAACTCATAAATTTATATTTATTCTCTGTTTCTCTTCCTTCATTGCAATAGAAGGGAGTATAGAAATATTTCTATGCTTTCTTTAATGTTCAAGTAAAAAATAAACTGGAAAAGAAAACTTTCTCAGGCTGAGTCGATGAAATAATATGAAATCTTTCCTTTTTTTCTTTTTTGAAATAAAGTCTCCTATCTTCTTAAATTACATTAGTTTTACAAACAAAATACTTTACATATGCATTTTGCATTAGTTCCTCTCTTAATATTTTACAGAAGAACAAAATGAATAAAACGATAATAGAAGCAAGATTATCAAATAAAATACTATTTTGTATTTTTTTTATTTTTTTTAATTCTAAAAATAAGTACAGTTTTAAATTATACCTAGCTATACATACATATTTAATAATGATTTCGTAGTTTTTTGCATCCAAAATTTAAAGGTAACTACTTACCTTTTACATTTTTTTTTATCTTTCTTTGCTATTATAATATTTTTGGTTATTTTTTTTTAGGCAACGGTAAACCGAAGACAGCGTTTCTCATTGATTTCAAGTGCTTTGTGAAGGGCTAAGAAATCGAGTAAAACATATGCAGAAATAGCCAATGCTCGCCGGAGTCTCCAAAGAAAAGTCAGAGCATGTCCTCATCGTGAAGCTAATGACTGAATTGATGACTGAACTGAATGCAAATCACTGAACTGAATGATGAAATTATTTAAAGATAGAGAAGTGAAAGATCAGCTCCATGCACAATGCGATGCATGCTCAAATTGTATTTATTATATGAACCTGTTTGTAAGAGAAAATATAAAATTATAGTTGTGAACTCAAAATTTTTCTTATGGCTGTATATCTTTAATTTGAAATGTCATTTCAAAAAAAAAAAAAAAATATTGCGAATCATAATAAATTACAATGATACAAGATCTTTCATACTATTTATCAATCAAATTTAACTCAAAACAAACACGTATTTAAGAAATATTGTTGTTGTTACATATGCCATTATCCAATATCAGGAAGCCTGCTTGAAATCAAGCTAATTTTTAAGGCAGAGGGTGCGTTTTTTTAGTGGCGTGATTTATGACCAAGAAAACGATTTTGCCTCACACATGCGTCCCGACCCACTTAACAGGGAGAACTCATTCACACACCGTTCATCCCTCCACAGATTGTAATTTTGATTTAAACCGGTCAATCTCCAATTCAGTGAATGATTTGTCACGGAAAGGAAATGTTAATATTTAAAGAAATGAATGTTGGAAGTGGGAAGATAGGGTGTAACCAAACGGAATTCTTTGTAGTACATATATTTTATGTAGTACATATATATTATAGAACATATATATTATGTACAGTCCGCAAAAAAAAAAATGAATCACCCTGAATAACTTTCGTTTTAATGATCGGATTTTCACGAACTAAGTGTCAATCTTAATGGTTCCTCGGGGTGACCTCAAATATGCGAATTAATTAGTTCTAACTATTAATTAAGTTACGAAATCAGACACAAAAACGTACTTTCTCTGAATAAACATGCATTTTTTTTACAGATTTGGATTTCTTATCTTCAAAATATAGGGGGTAGCCGCAATCTGGGAAATGTGGTCCCCATAGTTTGGTCAGGAGAGCGATTCAAAGTGTGTACCCCTTAATGTTAATTTCGCTTTTTGCGTTTTCAGTTATATTTTCAAAACTAATGAAGCAATTCAAAAAAAATTGCACCCACTCATAAAAATCATTCACCCAAAGATAATTTCATGCAAAAAATAATTTTTTATAATTATTTATTATTTTTTATTATTTAATTAAAGTGAGGATGAAAATATATTGAATTATAAGGTATGAATTTTTTATACCATATTAATCTACATATTTTTCAATTGAAAAATCTAAAGTTTCAACTGTTTTTTTTTATTAGAAGCGGAGAAAAATTTAAATTAATTATTTTTAAAAAAATAATTTGGCGACAATAAAGAAATAACTAATTGGGGCGATTAATATTAAAATGTGATAAACTTGGGAGGAACTTGACTTCGCGCGCGTAGCGTAAGATTTTATATATATTTTTTTCGCAAATAATCGTTTGCTAATCTTTTTATTTTTATTTCTTTCACACTATAAAATACGATGTTTCTTTTTCAGTCATTTAATAATTTATTTGCAATTTAGTAAAGAATTTTGAATAAAAAACACTTTATTCAACAAATGTCTAGTTTTAAAAAAGCGTGCTTCTGATAGAATACACCAGATTGTGCTTATTTAATGTGATTATTTTTTATTTTTTTGATTTTGTTTTCAATAACTGATACAATTTCAATAATATTCATACGTATGCATAGATTTGGAATAATATATTTATCAATTTTTTGAATATATATTTTATAAATATTAATAAAAATACGTAGTCAACATTTTTAAACATCTCTCACAACATCGCAAATTTCTCAACATCCTATAGGGTAAACAAAACAATGAAGGAACACTTAAGCTTAGCTTGCCTTTAAAAAAAAATTCATAAAAATTTAAAAATTTGTAATTTTAGCTAAATGATGGTGTAAGAAACAACTTTTAAAAGAAAAACAAATCAACACTTTATTAAAATTTACACACACCGTTATTCTAAAAACTCAAAATCTATATCGTACACAAGAACTGCTGTTGCCAAAACATGGAATACTAAATATGCAATAAGAAAATAATTAATGTTCACGTGCACACTTTTACACTCGACCATCCTGACTTTTGGACGACCTCGTCCCTTCAAAACAACTTATAATCCTTCAAGTAATGCGGCACTTTTTTACATCTCTTTGGTCTACTGTTATCTTGGCTTAAATTTTTATTTGGATCGTTGTTGCATTGATTTGTACTGTTGTTGTCGTTTATGGGTTCACAAGCAATGAAGTTTTCCTTACTTCCAGTAATATTGTCCCCATCATCAGACAGATCTTCGTCGTTGACCAGATGAAATAGTTTCATTTGCGAAGCGTGGGCGGTAGTCGTATAATTATGTTGCCTTCTTCTTCCTTGTCCAACTACGCGTAAATCAGTAACTTGATAAGTGTCGGATGGTAATATTTTGATGACTGTTAAAGGACCTCTGTACTTAACTTGGGTTTTAGTGTTAGATAAGGCAGTTTGTTCAGGTAATCGTCTTACGACCACAACATCACCTATATTGTACTTAAATGCATCACATCGATGTTTGTCATAATTCCTTTTCATCTTTTCCTGTGCAATGATAATACGTTCCTGGGCATCTCTTTGCAGTTTTGTTGGATTTACGTAGTCATTTGATGTTGGTAGTAGATCTTGAGGAAAATATCCAGGCTTTACTGGCGTGTATCCATACAAGAGTTCAAAAGGAGGTTTTCCAGTCGACTTACTCGGAGACCAGTTAATACACCGTTGTACTTCTGGTAATATTTTATCCCAATCCTTGTGAGATTCCGTTTGGACATTGGAAGATATCATTGGAATAAGTATACGATTGATGCGTTCAACTTGTCCATTAGCTTGTGGTCTTTGACTGGAATTTAATGTATGCTTGATTCCTAATTGCTTACAATAGCCTTCAAACGCCGAGGACGTGAAGCAGCTCCCTCTGTCTGTAATGATATTCATCTACCTTTTCAGCTAATGTATAGGGTGAAATTATATGGGTCCACTGATCCAAGTAACGTTCTCGTATATCTGGCGGCACCCGAGCTTTCATTCGATCTGTGATGATCAGGTCTTTTAAACTCTCAAAACTACTTATTTTAAGTCCTGCAGTCCACCCATTAAAATACGTTTCAAGCTCGTGGTAATATTCTTTCCATGACTTTCCATCAGTATTCTCATGAGAATAAAAAAGTTGTCTAAATTTTTCAGGACTTAGTCTGTAGCACTTAAGCAAAAGAGATTTAACATAGTCATAATTTTCTGACTGTTCTTCTGGTTCTCTCATTATCATTTGGACAATTTCACTTGGTAACTGGTTAATTAAACATGCCATCCACAATGAACTTGGCATTTGTACTCTTTTCATTACTCTCTCGAAATGTACTAAATAAAGGCTGATATCCTCATTACTCGTAGAAAACTTTCTCAGTTGTGACTGCCAATCAACTTTTGGCGACGATGTTATTACTTCAGTTTCGACTACTTCTGAAGTTTTAGCAGCAATATCTAACTTCTTGAGTTCCAATTCATGTTGGCGATCGGCTTTTTCTTTTTCCAATGCATATGCATGTTGGCGATCGGCTTTTTCTTTTTCCAATGCATATGCATGTTAGCGATCGGCTTTTTCTTTCTCTTCTTGACGAAGGCGCTCGGCTTTTTCTTTCTCTTCTTGACGAAGGCGCTCGGCGTCTTCAACTAAATTTTCCACCATTCCTCGAACCATTTCTTCATCGTATTTCTCGCTATTCAATATTAACTTTCTCAAGTCAGGGATTTTCAAAGTAGTAGACGAAACATCTTCAGATAACTCATTAGCTACGTAACGTAACTGATCTTTGCGAAGTCGCGATAAAAATGCCATTTCAAACTCAAAACTCAAAATTAATTACAGTTGCCTGTTAATCCCACTTCTGATAATGTAAGAAACAACTTTTAAAAGAAAAACAAATCAACACTTTATTAAAATTTACACACACCGTTATTCTAAAAACTCAAAATCTATATCGTACACAAGAACTGCTGTTGCCAAAACATGGAATACTAAATATGCAATAAGAAAATAATTAATGTTCACGTGCACACTTTTACAATGGTGTCGACATATTTGTTATTAAATGCAAATTATGTAAAAAAAAGTTAGATAACTTACATAATATTGGTTTAAGCTTTTGGTGGTTTAAATAATAAGTAATAAGATGACCAAGTGAAGGAACAGTTCTTACCAGTGAATAAACACTAAATTTTCCAATGAATGAACACTTAATTTTGAGAATGTTTGATGCTCGTTAGGAATCCATAGGCCACACAAATGTCTAAAAACAAGAATTTTCTTGGAATTACGACATATAACCATAGTTAATGTGGAAAATATTACTTTTTTTTCAGTCATGGAATGGAAACTAAAATATGTTTGAATACATAATTTTAAAAAAATGTTTTTCATTTTTTTCGCGCAGTTTAATAGTCCGTTCTAAATTATGATTGTTTATCATTGTGTAATCCGATGATGTTTTTATTATTATTATAATTCGATCATTTTTTTGTTTACTCTTTTCCCCATATTTTTTAAGCTTTTTTTTAAAATCTTTTTAAGTATTTTTTTACTCTTCGTCATGAGTAATTTATTTCTTTTTCTTTTGATTTAACCTTCCTCTTTTTTCCAAATTTTTGGCCAATGTAAATGTATCTTCGAAATTTCTTTTGATTTTCCAGTTCCATTTCCAGAATTCCTCACTGGATAATAAATGAGAAAAAGGAGTTTCGAAGTTTGAGTAAAACCCATCTCTCATTGACTTATATCTAGTAGTTACTTATGAAACCAATTGTTTTTGCAACTAACAATGCCTCAAGAGGACTTATCTCAAAATCAGTTTTCAAGATACTTTCATTATTAATGTTAGTTGTCTCAGCTTCAGAGCCAAAATTTGATTATACAATTGTTCTTTTTGAAATAAATTCTTCAATATTGAGAAAAGCACAGGCAATTGGATATTTGGGAAATTAAACTTTTCTGTCAATGTTCCTTTAAGAATTTGCAACATAACTTGTGAGATTTCCTTCTCAAGCTTCTGAGGAAATAGCGCATCGTTACTCTCGAAGCATGTGTTTTGTTGATAAGTTGTCTTGCTCATTAACTCTTGGTGTCTGTTTTGCATGCATTTGTTACAGTCAACGTTTTCTACATCGAATGGAAAAATATCGCATTTCAAAAAAGCATTTTAACTTCATCAATTGATGCCTCAAATCTTATTTAAAAATGGATGTAAAATTTTCTAGACATATTGTTTTACAATTCTTTTGTTTTCAAGATCTAACGAGAGATTTCCATGAATTAGGTAGAAAACTAAACCAGAAAATTTGTGGAACAAAACTTGCTCAGTTTCAAATTAATATGAGATTTATACCTATCCAGAGGAAGCAAAATATGGAATTTGATTGCATTTTTAATTAGCCATGGGTAGAAACATTCGCAATATATTTGTAAAATGTTGCTGCGGTCATCGTTTCATTTCATAAATAGCTTTTTCCACTGAAATATATAGAAGGGACTGAATATCTCAAAGAATTCTTCAGTATGGAAAAACTACCAATGGAGGTACTTTTTCTTTCCTAGGTACTTAAGAATATAAATCCTTATAATTTTTAGGGCCAAGGATTTTTCCCGTTTAAGGGCAGTATTCAACTCTTGTTTTGTTCGCATTGTATATGCAATCACTTTCTGAAAGGATGCCAATTATTCTCTAAGGGAAGTTTTGCCTTTTGAAATTATCTTCGCATTGCGCTGAGTTATCGGTGGATGTCGCCTTAAAAAAAATTTCACCCATTTTTCACCTGGATAATTGTCTTTAAATGGATATTTCCTACCAATTCATGTTAGGACATTAAGGACGGCAATAAGACAATAATTTAGCTAATTATTGGCACAAAATCCTGCAAAGAAATTTTCCATTCAAGCTTTTATTATTATATTTGGTTGTTATATTTAGTTAATAAACATAGCTTATTAAGGTGTCTAAGGTATGATGTAATAACTAATCACTTCATTTATAAAGATAAATAATAAATAAATTATTGTTATAATTCTTTAAATAAATTTAGCAATTAAATTTGCATATTTAAATGAAATTGTTATAGGAACTATTCATACTACATTTAGCTGAATTTTAGGAGTCCTCTATGTCGCTGAACTACTAATTATCCATGTAAAATCATATTTCACACATACTATTCATTCACTGGGAAATCTATTCTCAGTGAAGGAACATGCCTGTTCCTTCACAGGTTAGAAGTTTTTTTATTTTTATTTTTAACATAATTTTGATTTATAATATGGCAAAAGGTACAAGAAAATTAGAATTTTTCTTTTATTTTCATTAACTTGAAAAAATCCCAGTAAAGGAACGCTTGTTTATTTATTCATTGGTTTTTCATTGTTCGGTAATCCAGTTAATAAACACCCCCTAATCTCAGTACTTGCTTATGTTATGATGCTTAAAATAAATAAAACGTAACTTCAATGATCATATTTTGAATTCTTTTTTTCACAATGAGAAAAAAAAAGCATTATTATATGCAATTAATTGTAGTTTAAACGGATAACAACAAACACTGACCTTATAATTTTGTCAAAGAAACAAGGCGTTGAACAGATACCAACAAATGCAAAACTTTTTTCCAGAGAAGACTCTAAGACCAGGTTAAAACTCAATGCATTGTTAGATGACTTCGTATTGTTAGGTAGTAAGCTACTGTTACCAATCAATCTAAATTAAAACGTTTAAAATCTTATTTCTAAGAAATATCTATGAAATGCTCCTTCATTTGTTGGTTTACCCTATATCATCCTAATCTTAAAAGAAATTTCCGGAAGTGTATCGCAGAACTATTTCACCAACTATTTAATTAAATTTTAACATTTTAAAAATCTTATTCTTTACCATTTTACGTTTATTATTTCTTCATTAATATACTAATAAATTTTTTTAGAACTTCAATTTAGATTTTCTTTAATTTAGGTTTCCTTTTTAAATTATAGTCAAGTTTTTTTTTAAGAATTATTGTCTGCTAGCAAAGAATAAAATCTTGTCAAGAAATTAAAAACATTCAGCTGTTTAAAATTATTAAATGTAAAACAGCTGATTATTTACTTAGCATACTACTTTTTTTGAAAAAAGAATATAAATTATTGATTGTCTTTTTTTTTTTGTTTGTTGTGACTTCAACTTAGATTATCTAAAATAGAGTTGATGTTTTATAAGTCACTACAAAGAGGATAAAGATACCGAACATAAAAAGCTGTGGAATACGTAGCCAATTTTTTTAGTGTCTTAAAATATCTCAGTATCTTAAATGTCGTCCTACTATCTTAGTTGTGAAATTAAATTTTTAATTATCCGACCACGTGTGATTCACTAACTATTTCATTATATCTTTTACTCTTTATGATACCAAGTAGATTTTTTTTCTGATAATATACTAAACTATTTTGTTTAATTTTTTACTTTTGCATGATTTCCAAGATATTAATGCAGTATAATTTGTTATCAGGAAAATGCCTTATTTTGTTAAGCAGGAAATACCAAAAATTTAAAAATTTAAAATTGATTCCGAAGCTGCGCCAATTTTAGAGTCATCCGATTTCTAAAAAAGATGCTACAAAAAATACACAATTTCCGAACTTATTTTAATGGGAAAAAAAAACGTGTCAAGTAGGCTAACATACTTTTAACAGAAACTGTGAAAACTAATTTTTCCTATATTTCGTCGAAAGAGGATAAGAATGATATTACTCCAAGGGACCTACTCAATTTCGCTATTTCCAGAATGAAATCTGTTTGATCGAAACATATTATTCCTTGAAAATTAAAACGGGGGAAAAATTAACTTTTATTATTTATCTAAGCTTATTCCATTTATTTAATGATAGCGGTATTAAGGTTATGGATATGCGTTGAAAGCTCCGTTTATTATACTATAAATGCATTAAATCATGTAGCTTGAATAATTTATTTTAAGTAAATTATTTAATAATTTTAAGCAAATAAGGGTGTAAAAATAAACTCGATCGAAATACTCCAAAATTATACCCTGAAATATTTGTAGAATAAACTTTGGAATCGATGTATAAAAAATACCTTTACAAACAACTTCGTGTAGGACGGAAACGCTAACTTGTTTAAAAAAGTTGTCCTTGTAACTATTTAATTTCGATTCCTGGTACTAGGGGACATTCCATTTTCGCATTCGACTTTTGAAATTTCAATTGTAAACGGAATTTTTTATGACCTTAAATTAAAATGTTAAGGCTTGCAGCAAAAAAAAAAAATTTTTTTTTACTGCACTGATTTTTTTACACAGTAGTGCATTATTATTTTTTCAATCTAAGAACCTGTGCCTATAACATATGTAAAACTTATTTTAATATCGAGTGAAATAATTTAATATGTTGTGTAACTAAATGGATAATCCCAAAAAACTGAATCGAAAATATAAAAACTTCATTGATTTAAAAAAATAATAGATGATAATAAAAATAGACATGTTTTGAGCGTCCAATATTAAAAGTCACAAGTTATCCAAGCCAGACAAGTCTTGAGAATGGGCGATTATATTTGAATTCTCGAAACATGTCGACTTTTACTTCCTTCTTCATATGTTTTGAAGCCAGTTGAGTTTTTATCGTCAATTATACTGTTTTACATTTGGGTCTTGATTAAAGTGACCACATTTTCATAGAGACAAAGCGGGACAAATGGGATGAAATGAGAATTACAATTTAGTTATATATATTTTATTGAATACATTCATATACTTGCACAAAAATTTTTTTACTATTAATTATAGGTAACTATAAAAATATTTGTAAAAAATAATAATTTGAACATCATGATTTTTAATCAAATTAAACTTTTTATTTAAAAAAAATTATGATTTTCTTTCACGGTCATATTTTTGATCTGAGTGAATACTTAGCATTAGATTCGGATCATTCATGTGAAATATTTCACATGAATTGATCAAATTATATTTTACACTTAAAATAGATTTTTAAAATTTTAATGTTCAACTGCGTTTTTTCAGTTGTCCATATTTTATTGATACTAGAAAAAACACGTTCTGTTGCAACATTTGTTCCTGGAAGGGAGAGCGAGAATTCTACAATTTTCGAAATATTTTGATAAGGAATATTATTCTGTTTAAAATGAAGGAATAACTCCGTCCATTTTTTGTCTGTTTCTACATTTGCAGATAACCAACACTTATTTTTTTCATCTGTAACATTTCATATGTTCAAATTATTCTTTTTTTAAAATACCACTTACTGAATAAAAAATTATTTGTGAAGTTTCACTCGGCAATGAAACAAAATCTAATATTCTATATTTAATTCCTGCTTCGGGATCAAGAAATCTAACAATTGTGGGAAATAATTTTAAATCTTTGTGGTTGGAAGCATCAGAATTCATGGATATAAATGCGCATTTTTCTAATTCTTTCTGCAATTGAGAAAACGAATATGGTGAAAAAATATTACAAATAATTGCTTCGGTTTTTGTCCTTACACGTGGATATTTTTTGTCTTATAATGTTTTGATCATTTGCGACGTAGAATCCATTGATCTGAAACTTTGATTTTCAGATCAAAGTTTATGGTGTGGAAATCCCTTCCGCTAATGCTAACCTGTTTTTCCGTGTTGCCAAAGCTAGCAGTGCGAAAAAACTGTTCCATTTTAGTCGAGGAAGAGGCATTATTCAAAAATCTTTTGTGCCTCTTTGTCGCTAGATGTTTAGTAATATCGTTTATTCCACCATGTGAGACGAAAAATTCAGCATTGCATTTATCACACCGTACCATATAGTCTATTTTGGTTTTTTTTAATAAATGGATACTCTCTACTTAGCTCTTCATTAAATTTGCATTCTCTTTTTTTACTCATCTTTTATTCTGTAGGTAAATACTAAAAATAAATAAAAAAAATTACTACAAAGGCTAAAAAAGAGTATTAAATTTTACTTTATTGACCGCTACGTTGTGGTGACTGTTGCTCTACCACTATCTTCGTCAATCAAATAATGAGTCAAACCGAACGTCAAATTGAAAACAACAAACCGCACTGTCTACCGCACTTATCTGAATTAAGCCGAGACGTAACGACAATGATCGAAGACCACCGAATAAACTCGGTACATTGCCTAATTTAGTTTACTCTACATGCATTTTATGTTTTTTTTAAATGTATTTTTTATTTCTTTATATTCACCATAATACTTAATAAATAATAAGTAATATATTTTTACAGTACATTTAAAATAAGAAATGCAGATATTTTCTGAAAAGCGGGACATTTTTAGAAATCGGCGGGACACGGGACAGTCCACCAAAAAGCGGGACTGTTCCGCCAAAATCGGGACGTGTGGTCACTTTAGTCTTGATCATTATTTTGATAAGGATTTTACACTCGTTAAAGTAAACAAATGCATTTTAATATTTTATCAGGATTCATGTGGTACGTATTTTATGTTGACATTCTGTACGTATTTTATGTTGACTTACGTAGAAAAAACTGTGGAAGGGTTAGCAAATGGTTTAATAATCTAGTTAAATTATATTTATGCAGTCTTCTTATGTAACAATAATAAAAAAAACATTTCTTTAAAATTCATGCATATTTTTCTAAAATTTGTTTGCACTTTTGCCATTTAATTTTTAAAATTTGTTTTCAAATTTTCTGCTATATACTTAATAAAATTTTTATAAACTTTAAGAAGTTTTGCGCTTAGGGTTTTATGCACCTAAAAATAGCATACCTAAAATTGCATAAGCTAAAAAATGCAGCATATTACCTTGAAATGAAGTAGGGGTCAAGGTATCTGAATCCGAACTATTTTCAGATCTGAAAAACAGTTATTAAAATCATCAAGAGAAAATGTGCAACAATCATTATTTATTTAATAATTATTTAGTTAATGCACTAAATTTCTAGTATAGTTTGTTTTTTAAAAAAATTATATATTTCAGGTTTTTCTACTTGTATATGATTTTATAAACATGTAAATTGAGTAAACAATTAAATACCTTTTAAAATATAAGTTAATTTTTCCAACTTAACCTCCTTAGGACATGAGAGATACCGTCGATTATTTTAGATTGCATTATCTCTTCATGCATTCGATGTAATATAGATATCATGACCCTTTTTAACATCCAGGGGATCTTCGCAATATTACCATAAGTGTTTACTCACAACAAAAATGCCAGACAGAACAAAACACTTTAATAAGGAATTTTCAGAATAATTGATAATAACAAAGTTTTTTTTCTTCTTTTTCTGAAGAGTTAAACTATGTGTGAAATTACCTTATCCAATAGACGATGACGTTGCACTTTTAATGATTGGTAATATAAAATAAAAATAATGGTTTAAATTAAATTACAAATATAATTTAAATTAAATGAAATTTGCTAAAGAAAAATTTCGTTTCGTAGGCTCAAAAATAATCGATACTTACTTTCATGGAAATTTAAAATGATAAATAAAAGTTACAGAAAAGGTTGAACAGTTAGAATATTCATTGGGTGTCGTGGTGTCTTAGTGGATAGAGCGTTCGCCTTCCTATGAGGTGAACCCGGATCGAATCCCAGCAATACGAATTCCACACATGGCTCTCTTAGACCACAGTGTTGACGCAAAATATCCTCAGTTGTGGGTTAAAGTCCCTTTGCCGACAAGTTCACTGTGAGAGGTTTTCGTTGTTTTTATCTAAAAAATGTGGAAGAGTTTCATCAAAAAGTCATCCATGAAGGCAAATTTCTCCCAATATTGGATTCAGGAGTTCCCTAGTCTTCTTTACAATATATATCTGCGTCCTCTTTTTTAATATGATTTATGAAACTTTATGCTAAATTTAAAGAAAAAATTTAAAAACATTTTTTCTTCGTCACAAAGTCATTACCTTGGATGAAATAACTTAACGATACATACATTTTTGTCCTTATATCACCGAAAATATTATTCGAGGACATTGTAAACCTTCCATGTTTCGAATTTTCAACTACACTTGAAAATATTTAATATGCAATTAAAAAAAAAAAATCTTTACGCAAATCTACATGATCACGAGCTAATAAAATAAAAATCTCGAGAAAGAGAGAGACAAAGTTTCTTATATTAATATTATATTTAGAGTTTAAAAAAATATGAGAAAAAATAACTTGTGGAAAAGCACTTGGAATTTTCAATAACTTAAGGCAGAATTAAAAATTTAAGGCAGAAACTTTAGAAAAAATTATTTTTTACTGAATTTAGTAAATCAAAAATATTGCGTCAAATTTAAACTTTTCAGTTGCATTCTTGTAGGCTGCGTAACTCTCCTGGTTTTTTTTACAACGAGTTTAGCAGTTAATATTTTCAAACTATGCATCAAATGTTATTATTATTTTTTTTAATTCCATCGGAATTCCATGACATTCCCTACACACTTTCGGAATATAAAATTCCTAAACATTTACAGTTTTGCGCAGCAAAACAAAATGTAACATGAAGTTAAACACCCAAAATGGCGTTAGTGATACAATTTTTAAAATAGAAGCATAACTATTTATCATGAAAGTGATAACTTATTTTATTAAATCGATTTCAAGAGCCCAACTTAATTCGCTGATGTGCAAAAAGGAGTCGTACTTTCATTACTTTGTCCATTATTTTTAAACTGATTTCAATTCTCAATTAAAAGTTCCTTTTTAATAAAAAGAAATAGAATGACAATTTAAGCTCAATGTATTCATAAATACAGATCAGTGATTGCAGTTAGTAGCAAATATTTAGTGCACAGGAAGTATCGTAAATATTTCGATATACATCCTTAACGAAAATTAAAATAAAAAAAATCTGCACATTCATGTGTCCAAATTAAGTTTGGTAATTTTTCATTGCACTAGGGCGGGATGAATTCAATAGTTTTTAATTTTTAATTTAGTTCTTTTTTTAAAATGTAGCTGCTATCTAAAAAAATAATCAAAATAAATGCATAAATAAAAAAAAAATTACAACAAAAAAAACAGTTGAATTTACTTGCATTAAATGTTTTTGCATTAATGACTTTATCATCTGTGCCGATGAAGTGGAAACTGACCAAACTTACATTTTAAACAAAAACACCAAATTGTAACAAAATGTGTTCAAAATGGATAGTTAAGAAGAAGATATTAAACGCGTGAAAGACAAGTCATGGCGATTGAAATGGATTCAAATTTAATCTTGGCCTGATAATATTCTCGGGTTCTTCCAAATGATGTTTTTATTCTTGCCTTTTTCTAGACATTCGGTCCATTTTAATACATAAATATTGGTTTCTCCTAGTCTAAATATCAGACGGCGTCGTATACTATGAACATTTTTGAAATTTATTTTTGACGACAATTCTGAAAATATGAATAAAGGATTGCAATCATTCCGTAATTTGCTTAGAATTCGAGCTAGAATATTGGGTAAAAAATATTCACTATGAAACTCTTAATTAAAAAAAAATTCATGTCATAATAAAATATATTTTATTTCTTATTCTAATTAAATAACTAATCAAAAATTTATAATTATTTTAAATTCTTCATGAATTTTAACTGTCTTTTTTCGTACTTAATATGTATAAGACATTCTATCATTATCTGAAATTTTTCTTTCAATATTCTTGGAACAAGAAAAGTCTTTGTAAAAAAATAGAATTTTAATATCATTTAATTTCTTGCATTCTTTTTTTCAATTTAACAATTGTTGCAAAAATTATTTTTTATGCAAAAGCAGTATAAATTTACAAATTAAAGAAAGGATTAAAAGAAGTTAGATCAAGCTAATTGTTTTGAAAATATATTGATAAATAAAAATTTGTTAGAAAAATCTAAAATTGATAGAAAAACGAACAAAACATACTCTGGATTAGCAATCTTCTTTGCCAATTCCTTAAATTCCAGTTTATGGCACGCCTAAGACACACAAAATATTAAAAAGTAAAAACAATTTAATTTCATTGATGTTTCACACAATATACATTATAAGAAACTGCTACAATACATTTCCTCAGTGATAAAATGCACTACACTAATGGAAAAGACACTTTCAGTTTTTGACATTTTTTTAAAATTTCTCTAAAAATATTTAAAGAATCATTTTCTAATTTTAGAGATGCTTAATTCATGCGATTTTTCATATTTGCAATAAAATTTAAGGCTTTCAGATGTTTGAGAGACCTGCAATAAATTACAAAAGAAAACGACTATATTTGAACACCCTAAGCCAGAAATTCAAACAATAAGCTTGTAATTTGTATCGATTATTTCAACTGCTATCTTAAATTATGACGTAAATTTTCATATATCTAGAGTTAATATTTTGGGAGATATGAAAATTTTAATAAAAAAAAACAATTTTTTCATTATAACTTTATTAATATTCATTTGATATAAACAAAACTTTTGGAGAAATTCAAGATTAATTACAAAATTGTCAATTTTCAATTTTAAAACAAATTTGTAAAAAACTGCACAAGTTATAAGTATTTAAGCTAGTTATTTTATACGACGAAGCGATGCAAAAAATTAAGAAGTTTTTTTTTTTATTTATAATTTTGTAGTCAATCATATTTGGCAACTAATAAAAAAAATTGATTTGAATAACTTTATAATTTAAAAAAATTCAAGTAATTTTCTAAGTAAGTTTTGTACTTATCAAAAGGAAGCTCAAAACTGTCATGGGCTTTATGCAAATTTTATTTTGTGTCATAAACAAATATTAATAACAAATGATAAGGCCTTACAATAATCGTCCGCAAGTTAAACTTTGATGGTATAGAGAAAGAACACATGCAAAAGAAAACATACTTTCAAAGGGGATGAACCCCAATAATGACGGTTTTATTTTTAACAAATCTTGTTTAATAGTACAAAATAAAATTTGTGCAAAACCCCTTATCATTTTGAGCTTCCTCTTAAAAAGTAAGAAAACTACTTACAAAATTGTTGGAAATTTTGAATTTTTTTAGATATTCAAATCGGATTTTTCTTTTATTAGTTGCCGGATACGATTCACTACAATATTAAGATAGCTTTTTTATTATTTCTTTCGCATACGCAGTGTAAAAAACTACTTTAATTACTCATATCTCGAGCTGTTTTTAATAAATTTTTCTCAAATTTTAAAGCAATAATTTTGAAATCAATTTTAAACTGATCCAAAAGTAATCAATAAATCTTGTAAGTAATTAATAAATCTTGTTTAATAGTATAGGATGAAATTTGTGCTTGGAAAATTGCTTGAAACTTTTTAAATTTTTAAGATATTCAAATAAAGCTTTTATCATTAATTGCTTGTACGATTCCCTACAAAATTATGAAAGAAACTTTTTAAATTTTTTTCTCGCATACGCAGTTTAAAAAAAACTATCTTAAATGCTCATATCTTAAGCAGTTTTCAGCGAATTTTTTTACAATTTTAAATAAACAATTTTTTTAATTAATCTTTATTTTCTTCAAAAATTTTGTTTAATACTATTGAATATTTTTAAAATTATAGTAAAGAAAAATTTGAAGCGAAGTAACTAATTTTTTTACAAAAATTTCAATATCTCAATAAATATTTACTTTAGATTTACAAAACTTTATTCAGTTATTAAAAATAACAACGAAAGTAATCGATACAAGTTACAAGTTCTTTGCTTGATTTTCTGGGTGTTCAAAAATACTTGTCTTATTCGTAATTTATTGTAGGTCTTACAAACGTCGGATAGCTTTAAACCTTCTTGTTAAGTATGAAAAATAGCAGGAACTAAACACCTCTAAAGATACAAAATAATCCTTTAAGTATTTACTGAGAAATTTTAAAAAAAATGTCAAAAGCTGAAAGTGTTTCTTCCTTTAATGTAGGATAGTGTACATCATTGCTGTTATTTCTTGTTAGAATAATAATTACAATTTATTATAAAATTCTAAGCTGTATTTTTGCATCATCTTTTCAAGGAATAAATGATAGATTTAAATAGTATAGGTAAATTATGAAAAGAGAAATTACATAAAAGAGAAAATATTGAAAAGAGAAATTATAAGAAAGAGAAATTATGCAAAGGAAAACATAAAAAAAAAACAAATTTTCATATTTATACACTATAGCCCAGTTTCATTTCTACAAAATATGCGTCATGCGAAAATAAATAAGGAAAATCGGAAAACTGTTTTAAAATATTTTGAATGGAAGAAAATAAATATTTGACTCTTGCCCACTGGTTGAACGTGAGCTTCAGACACCATCTTGAATTTATTCAGATGGAAAGATTTCAAATAAAAATAAATTTTAACTTCGCAATTTAGACAAATATACAGGTTTATTATGTAATTCATACGCTGAAGCAATGAAAAAAAAAACATGTGTATGGATTTAATAGGAAGATATGGATTTCATGTATATATATAAACTCCTGTTTGTGAAAATTGCAACACCATGAAGGAATCGTCATAACTGAATGAAATTTAATGCACAGTTGAGTGGTAGTGGTTCAAATAAATGATTAAACTTTCAAAGTAAACAAACAATAACAAGAGATCAAAATCAGTATTTTGCGTAACCACCACGGTCCGCAATAAGAGCTGCTATACGACATGGCGTCATTTCGCCCTATTATGGTGTAGTTTCAAAATATTTTAAGCATTTTTGTACACACCATTTTAATATCAGTAAAATAAGGAACTTTAATCTAAGGAACTTTTAATATAATAAAATAAGGAACTTTAATCTTAGGAACTTTTAATATAATAAAATAAGGAACTTTTTTTTACAGCATATTAATGTAACTATTAAAAAAATATTTATTTTTTGCGAAATTTAGTGCATGGTTTCATTAAAATACCCCTAATATATAAGTATGCTACTCTTTTTGAGAGAATTGGCGAGTTTCTAGAGTTTAAGAATTTTAGCAGGATTCGAAAACACGCTAAAATACGCCAATGCCAATCTCATTTTGTAAATAATATGCTTTCTGGGAGTTCTTTCACCCTCTCTGCAATCGGCGTGTTCTTTGGGGGGGGGGGGGGACTGTCTTGAGTAGTACAAAAGTAATCTTTTGGAAGATTTGGGTTATTGACCCATTTGTTGGGGTTCTATTTGGTCATTTGCTTCAGCTGGTATGAAAGTCTCCTCACCTAATAAATCGAGGGCATGTTTTACTTGTCAGTTGAACTTTCTGGTCAGTTCAACTGGAACAAACAATTGACTTGTGAATATTACTTTTCTTTAATTCTCAAATAAACGTTTATCTGATTAACCCTAGCGTCAGTGACCAAACGATTCCCTTACTTTCAATGACCGGGTACCGCGGTACTCGCACCGAATTTTCAAAGAGTAAAGCGGAAATAGGCTGCCTTTGTAACACCCCCTTCTTTAGAAATGTAACTGTTCTTTACCTCCTCGACTGAATAAATGTATGCATCCTTCTTTTACTAATAAGCAAAACGGTTTGTTACTTTTTTTTCCTGTTGGATTGTCTAAGAGAAACGGATGGCTTTTTTCGTATTACAAATGATTGCAAACTTTGGTATTCATAATGAATTAGTAATTATTTTTTATCAAAACTTTACTTAGAAAAAATGGAGGAATTATCTGTAAGACAGTACGCAAGGTAATGTATATTTTTATTTTTTAGACTTAATTTTATATCTAAATTAACTTTAAATATTAATTTCAATTGGTTTAAAAATCTATTATATATAATTCTCTTACGTGGCTCCCAAATTTTGGCTGTATTTCTTTTCCGCCGGTGGCAACGTTTGCTTTGTTTTGAAAACACTAAAGCATTCTGCCTTTTAATGATGTGTTTCTGATCTAATATATATAATTCTCTTACGTGGCTCCCAAATTTTGGCTGAAGTACTTTGTACAACTAAATAAGATTCTTTTCACAACAGTTAAATATTTACTTTATTTTCTTCATTTATAGAGAAAACAGTCGGCAAAGAATTCTGTTAGGTTAAAAAAACATTTCGCTAAAAAAATAACGAATTCTAAAAGAAATAAAATAAACAACTTAAAAAATAAAGATGCTGTTGCCAGCCATAGAATTTTTTGAAAGTTATCTTAGCAACATAAATCAAAATGACATAGAAGCGCAACTAGATCAAAATTATAATACCTGAGCGCTTGGCGTAACAAATCCTTCAATTCTAAAAGTGTTGTATCGCCAAAAGCCCAAATTAACAATTGTGTTCTTAAAGAAATTCTATAAGAAGTTTTAAATAAACAACCTACTTCTACAACTTCTTCTTGAAGAACTTGGCTCATTGATTAAAAATATTGTTTTAATTTTACAGTACTAACCTTACTTCTACTTTCATTATTGCTATGACCCTCTTTCATTACATTTTACAACTTCATGCTAAATTTGAGGACTTTAAGTTGTTTTGTGGTTGAATACTGACATTTAGAAATGTGTACATAAAAAAAATAATATTTAGAGGTTAAGAGTTGCCTCAGAAAAATTTGAATTGTTGACATTGAACTTAACAATGGAAACAATCGTTTTTGTGAAAAATTGAATCGTATTGTTGACATCAAAACTAAAAATATTGTGTTTCAACTTAGCAATACTACCTTAATTTATACTTTAGAATTGCCTCGGAGAAATTTGAATTGTTAGCAATGACTTAAACAAAAAGTTTTATTTTAACTGACAAATACTATATTATAATTTTAACTTTTTCTATGACTATACTCATTTTCTCATTCTTTTCTTTGTTTTTAATACATTTCATTTTTTTGTGATAAAATAAAAAACTTATAGTTGTTCTGCTTCTGAACACTGATGAAAACACAAAGTGATGAGCTTTGTCAACAATCAAAAATATATACATTTATTTTACAAATTCCATATTATTAAGGTGGCGCCCTTCAGAGAATTAAAAATACAAAATTATCTTCATCAAAGCCGATGCTTTACATCCGGCGTTCTGTGGCAGACTACTATTTCATATTGTTTTACAACACATGGCTTTAGCCCACTGGTGGGAAAGACTTTAAGACAAAACTTACAACAATTACTTTTCTCAACAACTGAAATTTAAAATAGTGTGATTAAGAAAAATATGTGAACTGTTTGCAATTTCAAATTAATATTGAAATCTACAGGTTTAGAATTTTCTACAGTGAAAAGTTTTCGGAACTTCAGTATTCAAAAAAGTATACAAAAACTAGACGTTAAGAACGTATCGAATGAGCGAGCAAAGCGAGCATTGGATTGCGAAGCAATCCGAAATGAACTGTGAAAGCAGTTCCTGGGGTTGGTGAGCGCCAGCGAGCAGGGGGCGAAGCCTCCTAGTTAAATTATATTTCATTACTTTTCATTTTAATTTTAATAATATTTTATAAAATAAATATTAATAATTAAATAATAGTTGACAAAATAATTGATTAAATCATTGTGGATTTTAGTTATGAAATTTCCACATTTTAATTATTTAAACTTATATTTCCTTGTAAGGGTGAAATTAATTTTTTTTTATTCCAAAGTTTGAGTGCTGCAGAAAAGGATGCATATATTCGAAGATTGTTTGATGCAGTTTCAAGTGGATCCAGTGAAGAAGGTTCTGATCAGGATATTGATGATGACAGTAATATGCCTGGTAAAAATGGCGACAAAGAAGAGATTTTACTAAACGATTATTTGGGGAAAAAATATAAGCCATCGGAAAATCTGACAATAGATGAGCAATTATTTTCATATCTCGGAAGAACTCGATTTATGCCAAGTAAGCCCCCAAAGTATGGTATAAAAGTATGGTGGATATGCGATGCTCTTAATTTTTATCCTCTCTCTGGACAATTGTATACTGGAAAATCCAGAGGACAACCAGGGCGAACTGGTCGTAAAAGACCTGGCTGCTCCATACAAACGCTTTGGCAGAAACAATACAATGGATAATTTCTTCAAGTCACTCTCTTTCGCTCATCTTTTGTTGTCATGGCGTCTGACACTAGTAGGAACACTAAAATGAAATAAGAAATATATCTCAACTGAAATGTTACCATGTAAAACACGCGATTCGCAGAGTTCATTATTCGGATTCAATGGGGATGTTACAATATGCTCATATGTTCCAAAGAAGAAAAAAGCCGTTATATTACTATCTACTTTACATCATGATACAAGCACCTCTGGAGCCAGCCAAAAGCGAGAAATCATTACCTTTTACAACCAAAGTCTGGCGTTGACACCATGGATCAGATGCATCGAAAATTTATATCTCAGAGGCAAACGAAGAGATGGCCACTTGCGGTTTTTTCCCAACATTTTGAACATATCTGCTCTAGCTGCTTATATTATATACAAGTCTAATGTAGATATGCACAGCCATAAAAAGAATGACTGCCGTTTATTTTTGCGTCAATTAGGTGAAAACTAGTGTCTTCCAACAATAAAGGAACGGTCCACAAATATTCAAAGCATGCGACATTTTTCAACCAGATCAGGTGTAGAAAGCATTCTGAAAACCTCAAACAGAGTAGCAATACCATCCAGCTCCAGTACTACCACAGATTTTCAGGCGCGGGATTTAACTGGAAGAAAGTCAGTTGTTGGAGTTTGCCAAACATGTATTTTTGTTAATAAGAAGCTGCGGCGAAAAACGAGAAAATCCTGTAAAACGTTCCAACGTTCCTGTAAATCCCATTGACGCTAGGGTTAAATATTCAAAAGCATGAATTAAGAAAATAATGAGACTTTTATGTTATTTATTTTTCTTATCTGTTTTTCAATTGAAATCTTTTGATTTGAGGGCATTTATTCTTATAACAAATTATTTTTAATATACCAGTACCTTCCAAAAAAAAAATTTTTTTTTTGATATAGTGCATAAGATAGAAAAAAAGATTATGAAAATAGTAGTTCCCACTTTATTATACAACAAACTGCTAACATTAATTCCAATTAAAAAATTGTGCGTAACACTTTTACTGTGGACTAGAATAAGGGAGGTAGGAATTCATGTGAAAACCCTAATCTACATGCAAAGAAAATCAGATATTTTCACATTTGGAATGTATAGTAATAGTCCTAACAGTTATAAGTGTAATAAGTGAATATTGCCAGAAAAGTAGAGAATTGATTCTGAATATATAACTGTAAAAAAACAATAAACAATGTCACCTTTATCGGCACTGCAGCTCAGGCGGGGGCTTAGCCTGCTGCACAGTATTTCTCTAGACAGCTCTGTCTCTGACCTTGATTTTCCATGTCTTCAAATAACAAATGTTGGCGTTTGGTGAATGGAAATGGATTCCAAATATTTTTCAAACAAGATCAATTGCTACTGCCAATGCCTACCAATTAACTTCACCTTTCCAGCTTAGTCGCAAAAAACTGGATTTACTATGTTTACCCTGTTCAGTGACGAAGGAAAATCGCTTCAAGCACTTTTGAATAAGTTTTTCTTTCTTTCTTTTTTCTTAGAAACCTTTAATTTGTTATATTCAGACAAGTTTGTAACACCTAATGATTTTAAAGGTACATTCTCATTTTTCTTTTATCAAATAAAGGGTAGAATTCTTCGATTGAGCATAAACTGTGCAAAAGAGGGAAACTGTGACATGTAAATCAGCCTTTAACCTCCTCCTCATTTAACACATCATGACAAAACTTTGGAGAAATGGAGCACAGTGGATATTTAGAGTACTTGTAGTCCTTACTTACCAGCCAATTTTGGCAGCTACAACTATAAAACTCAGCCGTATGTTTACCAAAATGAAGCCTTTGCATTCCTTAAATCTCCCTCAATATTTTTAACTCAATATTATTAACTCGACTTTTTTCCCAAAAAGTAAGAAAGGGATTAGTTATGAAAAAAAATACTCACGAAACAAACATGTTAATATGTTTGTTTTTACTTTTTACTATAACTTGTATACATTATCATATATATATGCATTTGTTTTTCTATGTCTGTATTCATTTTGTATATATTTTAGTTAGCATGCTCTTTTTCGCTTTAATAAATATTATTTGGATGTCATTTAGTATTCATTTCCAAAATTCCAAAATTATCATACGCTATTCACTAATTTTTTTACTCTGAACTTTCATCAAAGAAAAATTATAAATAATTTTAATAAAATGCAACTTTCTTCTAATATTATGTAAAATTTTGCCTCGAAAATTATTTTATTATTTTCTTTATTAATCTAGCTAATGGTCATAATATATATATATATATATATATATATATATATATGTATATATATATATATATATATATAAATATATATATATATATATATATATATATATAAATATATATATATATATATATATATATATATATATATATATATATATATATATATATATATATATATATATATATATATATATATATATATATATATATATATATATATATATATTTTATATATATGTATATATTTTTTTTTTGGAAAGGAAACTTTATTTCGTTTTCGTCTCGGGCATCTTTAACTGTTAATCCTGAACTGCTCGGTACACAATTTACAAACATATTTAAATGCAGCTCAGACACATTTTGTGTAAATTCTGCGTATTGGGTACGTTGACAATGGATCCTTTTATCCCTAACTGGTGATCAACACCCAATTTTCGTATTTGCATGAAAGGGATTCGGAGAGTCACCATTCACTCTTCGGTAGTTTTTAATTATCTCAACCACTTTGGTACTCTTGTGAGGGACGGGCTTCATGCTTACGTTTGCGAACAGAATCCATTCGTTTTTCCGTTTGGGTGTAACGCTTAAGATACTCCCTTCCATGCTCTTTGGCTTTTTCAACCTCGGTAAGTTTAGGCCTTAGCATCGTTTTCTTCAAGCTTCAACTCTAATTTTTGGGACCGTGCCAACTAGTTTGGACCCTCTTTATTTGTGATATTCACCTGAATTAGTATCGAAAACGATCCAGTTTGAACTGCATAATTTCTGATTCTTAATGAAAACAATGAAAACAAAAATATCGTTCAAATGAAGAAATTATCTTTTATTCACAACTAAAGAAATATTTATGGGATCTTTCTGGTTCCATATCTCAAAAATAAACTCATCAACTTAATGCATAACAAAATTAAAAGGGAAAAAAAAGAATTCTTAAAAAATTTATCAAACTGTAACGGTCGCCATAGCAACGTATGCGCACTGTTGAATATCACTCCTGATTATTGTAGTTGAAAAGTGAAGACGCCATGAAATCCAAACCAAGAACCATTTCACCAATGGCTAATAACCAAAACCAAAATATAAGGTATTTAAACCATTCATGTGGCATTTTTTCCGAACATGTGATAACAGTTAACAAGCAGTTCTGATTTTCAAAATTTTAGTTCTTATTACCACACATTTAATAAAAAATACAAAACTGAAAACTAAATTTAACCGAATAAATGATATGCTCTAAGGTATCATGATAAATTTACCACATTTTACCACACTTACAAATATAATCTCTTATCCAAATATAACTAATCTGTAATCCTAATCTAGGAAAATCTATAATAAAATCATATTTTCTCGTTAGTTTTACGGAAAAAAGTGCATCTTAAAAAATTATTTTGTTCTTAGGTGCTCCCACAGAGACAGAAACACGACGAATTTTTCCATATTCTGATAGTCTTGATCATAATTTTTTTCAGTGTTATTTATTATAGTGATAGCTCATTTTATTTTTAAATTTCAAAATATCAAAAATGTTACTATAAATAATAATTCGCCTAAAACTCAAAATTACATTAATTTAAACTTGAAGTTTGAATATCCTTTTTTTAAGAATTTCTTATATGTATTCAGTAAAAATTTCTAGAATTTTTTTAATAAAATTCTACTGTTTTGCACATTTTTAAGTATTTAATTCTTATCCTTTTGAAGAAATAATTTTAATTTGCAGAACAATGAAAATCATCATATTAAATAAAAAAAAGTTAAAACCTACGTCTGCACATCTTAAACATACTATTGCACATAACACATGGTAAACGTAGATCTTACAGTTATAAAATTACCCCCTCTCATTTTTATCTAAAGAAAACTCGAAAATTGTTACAACATTCTTTGATATATTTGTAAAATGCTGGTTTTTGTTTCTAAAACATTAATATATATATAATTTTAGACTTACTTTATACTCAGATGAATCAAACGAAAGCAGATTTCCATCAGATTGGATATCTTTAGAAGAAGAACTTTCATTTTCCATTGAGTCCGTTTTCGGACTGTTTTCCGCCATCAATGAATATCTGTTTATTGAGAGGAAAGAAAAAGATTTGTGATGGTGTTTGCCGGTGGAGTATCATTAAATGACGAGATCTGTATCAGGTTGGGAATGACAACTGAGCAAAGGAAGCTCACTCATTGGATAGTGACTGAACACGCCTCTTCATCTCCTTAGCAGCCAAATTTAGCGACTCGTCCCTAGATTCTCCATCTTACTAAAGGGGAAAAAAAGTTTATGTTTAATTAAATTATTTATTTTGGCAGTAGCAATGTATCAGTTAAGTATACTTTCGGCGTCATTATTTACTGCTTTAATATGCAGCAAAGCTTCCGTAATCACTCATAAAATATTAAATTTATAAAATGACTTCATTTCTATAAAAATATTGCTCTCACTATTTCTAAATAATATAATGCTAATTATTTAAAGCATGGAATTAAATTTCAAGCTAATTAAAAAATGCTAAAAATAACTTTAAAACAGTAAATTTAATGATTAAGTTAATTTTAATGCTTCAATGTCTATACTTTGCGAGGACTATAAATGTACAGTGAGCAAAAAAAAAAAAGATATCACCCTGAATAACTTTCGTTCAAATGATCGGATTTTCATGAACTAAGTGTCGATCTTAATGGTTCCTAGGGGTGACCTCAAATATGCTAATTAATTAGTGCTAACTATTAATTAAGTGCGAAATCAGACACAAAAACCTACATTCTCTGAATAAACATGTATTTTTTTTACATATTTGGATTCCTTATCTTCAAAATATAGATGGTAGCCGCAATCTGGGAAATGTAGTCCCCATAGTTTGGCCAGGAGAGCGATTCAAAGTTTGGACCCCTTAATGCTAATTTCGCTTTTTGCGTTTTCAGTCATATTTTAAAAAGTAATGAAGCAATTAAAAAAAATAGCACCCATTCATAAAACTCATTTAAACAAAGATAATTTCATGAAAAAATAATTTTTAATTACCATTTTTAATACCATTTTAATCTACATATTTTTCAATTGAAAAATCGAAAGTTTCAACTGTTTTTATTTATTAGAGGATGAGAAAAATTAAAATTAATTATTTCAAAAAAAATAATTTGGCAACAATGAAGAAATGATTAAATGGGGCGATTAATATTAAAATGTGATAAACTTACGAGGAACTTGACTTAGCTCGCGTAGCGTAAAATTTCATTCATATATTTTTCGCTAATAATCGTCTGCTAATCTTTATATTTTTATTTTTTTAAAACTATAAAACGATGTTTCTTTTTTAGTCGTCTAATATTCTAATTGCAATTTAGTAAAGAAATTTGAATAAAACATTTTATTGAATAACAAACATTGCATTCAACGAATGTCGAGTTTTATAAAAGCATGCTTCTGATAGAATATGATTATATAACTGATTGTGCTTATTTAATGTGATTATTTTTTATTTTTTAGTTTTTTTTCTCAATAACTGATACAATTTCAATTATATACTTACGTATGAATAGATTTAAAATAAAATATTTGTCTATTCCTTAAATATATATTTTATAAATATTAATAAAAATACGGAGTCAACATTTTTAAGCATCTCTCACATCATCGCAAATTTCTCAACATCTTATATATCTTCTTAATCTTAAAAGTAATTTTTAATCACCTGTCCGGAAGTGTTTCGCAGAACTATTTAATTATGTTTTAACACTTAAAAATATCTTATTTTTTACCCTACTACGTTTATTATTTCCTCATTATTATACTAATAAATTTTTTTAGTACTTTAATTTAGGTTTTCTTTAAAGTAAAATTCCGTTTTATATTATAGTCAAGTTTTTTTTTAAAAAGAATTAGCTAGCATGTGCATGTCTGCTAGCTAAGAAACCTTGTTAAATAATTAAAAACATTCCGCTGTTTAAAATTATTTATTGCAAAGCAGCTGATTATTTACTAAGCATACTACTTTTTTTCGAAAAAAGAGTATAAATTATTGCTTGTCTTTTTTTTGCATTGTTTCTTGTGACTTCAACATAGATTATCTAAAATAGTATTGATGTTTTAGAAGTCACTATAAAGAGTATAAAGATACCGAACATAATGAGCTGTCGAATACGTAGCCAAAATTTTTAAGCGCCTTAAAATATCTCAGTATCTCAAATGTCGTCCTAACATCTTAGTTGTGAAATTAAATTTTAATTTATTTGACTAATTATCTGATTTACTAATTATTTCAATATATCTTTTACTCCTTCTTTATGATTCTATGTAGAATTTTTCCCGGATAATGTACTAAACTATTTTGTTTATTTTTTTACTTTAGTACGATTCCCAAGATATTATTGCAGTATAATTTGTTATCAGGAAAAATGCCTTATTTTGTTAAGAAGGAAATACTAAAAATTAAAATTTGAATGAAGATTCCGAAGCCATGCCAATTTTAGAATCATCTGATTTTAAAAAAAAAATTCAATTTTTTCAAATTCAAAATTCAATAAAAAAAAAATTCAAAAATTCAATTAAAAAAAAAATTCAATTCAATTTCAATTTTCAAAAATTTCAAAAATTCAAGTGATCCTGCAGGCAGGAAAGTTTTATTGCCTCATTAGATAAGACGTTGCTGCAAGATAAGCACGTGGGTACCTGAGAGTTCGACGGCAAATGAACAAATCCAAACTTCAAGTACGCGGCACTGCATTGACGACACGTATTTTCCCTCACCGATATTGTTGGCGTCATCAAAATACAAACGATGAAAGAAAATCTACTATTTCTAAAAATAACTCTTGATAAAGAACTTATTCACTCATGTATCTGACCAAATAAATAATGAAACCGATTCAAAACCGGGGAAAAACTGAAAGCAAACGAATGAAAACTATCATAAGAATCAAGGGTCAAACCAAACATTCATACTGAAAGTGCATATACTTCCATTTTTACCAAATGGCTTGATTGAGTCAGAGCCATGAGAGAGTTTTCGAAAATTCGATAACAGTAACGGTAGATGTCAGCTAAAATCTTTATTGCTATTTAACAATTACCCCTATTATTTTTGAGGATCTTAATTAAGCAAAAAGAGAATACACTCACATTTCAGATGAATATTTAGTTTCCTCTCATTCTATTCCTCTTCTCTATACTCTACATAAAATTTAACAAGAAAATGCTATCGATTTAGAATTAATGAACAAATATCAAATCGTCAAAACCGTCCACTGGATCTGAACAAAAAAATCGCCTGAAATCAAAAGATAGAATATGTTATTTTCAGCTCAGTTCTCCCAGCCGAAATGACAACAAATTTAATGAAAATAAACAGCAATAATTTATTGCTCGAATGTCAAAACGAAAGATCTTACTTTTCGAAAGGAATAAGAAATATATATTAGCGGAATGTTCGCTAGAAAGCTTGAATGAGGCAAAACCAACTGCACTGTAATGGTTCGGATCATAGGATAGGTGATGTATAATTTGATAATGGTGGATCAGATGCTCTTAAATATTAATTTAATCTTTTTTTCTTTCAATTTGAGATTTATTTTATTTATTAAATTAATATTAATTTAGAAACTTTATTTAGGAATTTTAAAATAAAGTTCGTAAGACAAACCATGATCATTTCCCCTTTACAGTCCAAAATATACCCACCACCGCCCAAAATACTTTCTCAGCATCTTCCTACAGCTCCCGGAGGGGCGGTATCAACCCCGTTGAGAAACAATGTTACAGATTATACGCAAAATATTTGCCATACATCTTAGATTGCTAGAATAATGTGAGGTCTTTAAATACTTATTTAAGAAAGAAGTCTAAATTCTTAATCATATTTGCGAAATAATTATAACATATCGAGGCACATTTTTGGAGAATATTCCAATTTATTTCACCACATTTAATTTTTTTTTATTGATAAATATTTCATTGAGATATATTAATTTAAATTTTAGTACCTTCATATGATTACCATAACTGTGACTAAAATGCTCTAAAGTCACACCTATATTTTGGCTTCGATTACAAACAAAAATTCCATTTAATCTATTAAAATTTGCTTAAACCTAAAGTCGTAATACTTCAGTTATTTTCTTAAAATAAAACGTCGAATGAAAACTTATTGCAATATACCTATACAAAATTGTGTCATATAATTTGTGTAACTAAGATATGAAACTTTTTGAATTTCATCTAATTTGTTAAGCTTACTCATTTTGCCTGAAAACCGCAGTTTAAGCAATTTTACTTATAAGCATGTTCAGGAATCTTCTTCTGCGAACTCTACAAGTTTGAAAGTAATTTTCACGGTCATTATAAATTATTTTTGTAAATAATTTGTTTTGCTATAATTAATGTGTGTTAACTGATTTCAAACCCACTTTATTATACTTCGAAACTTCTAATTTAAATTGTAAGTACAAAAAAATAGTTTATATCTGTATGCCGCCGTATAATTTGTATATTTTCTTAATATTTGAGTGTTTATAAATTTTTAGATCAACTGAACTGTAAAAAAGTCATGCATATATATACATAAGTTTATACATACAAACCTATAAAAATTTATTTATATATATATATATATATATATATATATATATATATATATATATATATATATATATATATATATATATTTGGCTCATTCTCACGAAAACTGTCATTTTTCAGTTCATGAAATCCCAAAAATGTAAAGTGAGTAAAAAGCTCTGAAACTTTTTATATTAATAGAAATATGTAATGGCATTATAAGGAAAGTATATATCATATAAATTATACTTAATATCTAAATTAATTAATTAATTTCCCTATTTAAAAAGTGAGGGAATGACATTTTATATTAATACATTTTTTTCTCTTAGTTACAGCTACCTCAAGTTTGAAAATGATAACATACTAAGTATATCTAATTTTCATTATAATTTAGTTTTATATATTTAATAGTTTTTACAGGTTTGGGAAATAAAATTGGCTGGCATGATTGAACAAAGATATACTCATCTTGAATCATTCCCTCACTTCAGCATCATTCCCTCACTTTATACACTAGTGAGGGAATGACAAATTTAATAAAATTTAAAAATAACAGTTAGGCCTAATTAATTTCTGAAATCAATCACATACAATTATATTCATACAAGAAAGCAACATATAATTGTCCACTTTCTCGATGAAGTTGTATTTTATTTTATTCGAAAAAACGACATGAGAGAATGACAAATGTTAAAAATTTTACCTGGTTCGATTCATTCAAATTTATTCCACCTTTCAAATTTATTCTTCTTTAAGTTGAAGATGGAAACATACTGCAATTTTGTTCCATGATGCCAGTTTTTAACTGCTAAAGTTTTTATTAAAATATTTTTATTCTAAGAAGATTGCAATTGATAAGAACATTGTTGTGAGGGAATGATACGAAACACTAGGGACAAAGTTAAAAATAGTGCTGCGTTAATATTTTTTTTCAGAAATTAAATTTAAAATTGATTTTCTGAATTCTATATTTCAATATTCAATAATAAAAAACACGAATTTGTAAATTTTTTATTTATTTCAGAAACAATTTTTTCTTTTTTTAAATCAACAGTGGGGACAAGTGAGGGAATGACATATTGGTACATTTTAATTACCTAAAATAAATAAAAAACGAAAATTGATAATTTTATTTTTATTCTTTTGTTAGCCTGCATTCTGAAGCACACTTATATATATATATATATATATATATATATATATATATATATATATATATATATATATATATATATATATATATATATATATATATATATATATATATATATATATATATATATATATATATATATATATATATATATATATATATATATATATATATATATATATATATATATATATAGTCAGACCTCTATTTGACGAATTCCCTAAATCCCGATAAGTTCATTATATAGAAAATTCGTTAAATAGAAAATCACCTTTTGAAATACTTAAACAACACAAAACAAGTTATAAATTCATAAACACTAGACATAATTAAGAAAGCAAGTGGTACATCTTTATCTTGTTAAGTAGTATCCACTATTTATTTTATTAATCTTAACCATAAAATAAATCTGCAGGGAAAGAAGAAAGAATCGAGCAAAACATTATCCAGTGTTACATTTCAATGCCGCATACAAGCTGAAGTTACGCATAAGATTATATCTGCATTTAATGTAAAACTAATTTTAAACATACATTACCATACATTTCTTAAGTTTAATAATTGCTACTGATAAAATCCGCTAATTATCAGTATATATATATATATATATATATATATAATAAAATAAAAATTTATATAAAGAGAAACTAAAAATGGGAAAACCAATAGTCGTTATCAAGACATATCTATTGGTGTAAATTAATGCGATATTTCTGAATAAAGAATAATTATCCTAAGATAAAAATTATTCTTTATATGTGTCGATATGGCAAAAAACATTTTGTTGAAAGAGATCATGAAATAAAAAAAAAATAAACAAACTTACCGGCGTCAGTATTCAAATTACCATCTTACATAGGGTGACTTATTTAAAAGTCAGGGCCTGCACATATGAATAGAAAGCCGTTTATAGACTTTATCCTTCATTCATACTTCCTTACGTAATTTCAAAAACTACACGTATCACCTGTATTCATTTGGGGTGGTTCTTTATGAACCATAGCTCAATCCATTAATAGAAAAATAATAATAATAAAAATAAACAAATAAATAAATTAATTAATTAATTATATATTAAACTGTTTATTATGCTGGACAATTAAAATAATTAAATTAATATTAAGAGGCTACAAATTATTAAGAAGTAACTTAAAAAATATTTAACTAATCCAGTATAAAAGGTCATACTTCAAAACTATTCCGTCCAGTGGCTTTAGGAACAATTTATTATAGTTAGTTCCTACCTTAAAAAAATCTAAGCTCATTTCAAAAGCGGAAAATTAAATAAAAAATAAAAATTAATGTACCAAGTTTTTAAAGATATTTTTATAATAGAATTTAAGAAATAAACTAGGAAAATGGCTATTAATTAAATCGTTTTTTTATTTATCAGTATCTATTAAAAACTCGTTATAGTTAGAATTATTCCTGTAAAATCCATGAATTTGATTGGTATATATATATATATATATATATATATATTCTTATATATATATATATATATATATATATATATATATATATATATATATATATATATATATATATATATATATATATATATATATATATATATATATATATATATATATATATATATATATATATATATATATATATATATATATATATATAGACCACATTTGAGAAATCTAAATGATCATGCGTACATTTTTGTATTATGACTTCTGTTTTATGCGTATGAAATTAAATTATAATAAGATAGAGAGACAGGTACTCTTGAAGCTTGAATGAGTGAGATTGTTAATTAGGTTCTAGAAAGTGAATGCCATTCAAATTTTATTTATATTTAAAGTGATAGCTTTTAGTTTTAATACTGTTTCAGGCGATTTAATTTTCTTGCTATTTATAAGAAAATTTGTATGTTTTTATAAAATATTTTTTTTCGAAATTTATAAGGGCATTTTGTTTCCATGCATGCATCTAGAGTTTGGATAATGTCTATTGAAAAAACAAAATTTATGCAATTAAATTGTATGTTGTTATTTTATGTTCAGAAAGAAGTTTAGATAATTAAGATGGCATTTTACAACACATGTAAGGAAGAATGTAATAATTTTGTTGTATAAGTTCTTCAAATTTGGTGTTTAACAACTCAAACAGTTGTGGGAAGAAAAACTTTTTTTCAAGTTAGTGACAAATCTAATACTCATATGCGTTTTGAAGGGTGCTAGTAAATCTAAACACGAGTAATGGAAAATGCTTTCTTCTATTCACATACATTTACACCTATTGTGAATTATTTTCACCTCCGAAAACGCCATTTTCGACGAACTTTGAATATCGTTAGCAAACTATTTAAGTAAATTATTACTAAGGTAACTACGTTAGTTTGTAGTTTAATAACTGGTACTTCACTACACAAAACACCAAGAAATTATCTGTAGTGTTTCATTTTACTATTATGGTGTAAAGTCGCTGTCACTGTTTTCGGTATTTATATACCTTATTTATTTCCAATATAGCATTTGTCTTAAAGTAACTTGAAATTTTGTTTTCAATACTTTCGATCTATTTTGAAAAATACATATTTGAAGATTTTTTTAGATTTTTCAGACTTAAGATTTTTTAAATAGTGCAATTGTGTTTCTAATTTGCGTATTTAAAAGGTTATTGAGGTAATTCTTGCAAAAATAAAATCTACATTTCCACGCAGTATAATGAATGATAAAATCAGACATAGAAAATTCTTCGGGAAAGAAAATCTCTTTAAAGTCATGATTGATAACTATCTAGAGCATGAAAAAAAATTAAACTGTACTTGTTTCTATGGATATGAAATTTATCGCAGATGTAAAATATAAAAACGCTTGCATTTAATTTAATGTGTGATCATCATAACCCAATATAATTTTTTTGAAACCAGCACTAAGTACTTTAAGTAATTGTTTTGCTTAAAGAAATTTTTGGTGCTGAGCTGCCCCCTTTTCGGTGTTTAGGTAAACTAAATACGTTTTTAAGAACATGATTGTAGTTATTGCGTAAAATAATTATATAAAATTTACTTAGCAATTTGAAAGAATGAAGGCAAATATATTACTCAAAATTTCCTTGTTTCTTAAACGAAATGTTTTTGCAATGAATCCATAAATTAAATCTAATGGACGTGAAAATGTGTGTTTAGAATAAAGAAACAAATAAATAAATAGAGTTAAAACATTATAAAAGTTTTTTTAAAAAAAATGCGGTCAGTAAAAATTTTTGTTTTACCTCATCATCAAAAATATACAAAAAAATTTTTACGGTGTATGTATGTACAAATAAAATTTTATTAAAATCGGTCCAGTAGTTCTAGAGAAAATCGATCAAGTCGGCATATACTCTTTATTTCTTTTACCAGTGTAGAAAGACTAAAGATGTCAGTGTGACCCATCACATTTTGCTTGAGTATAAATTAATCAGACATCTAAAATCCTAAAATATGGTCAGAAATAATTTAATAAAAAATATATTAGAGACTCGATCATCAAAATTCTACGGTATTTTATTCAATTTGGTTAAGGAAAACATTGATTTTTCCTTTATACTTATACATTAGCTTTTTCAATAACTGAGTTTCTTTCACATCCCATTAAGTAGGTTAGTAAATAATGTGAGTTCTTTCATTTTTTTATACATTGTAGAATAAAAAAAGTGACGGTGGTCTTCTGAGATCCGTATTTGGGGAGAAACAATAGATTGGTTAAAGAGAGGACGAGAGCATTGCTCTCTAGACAAGTGAGGTATTTTTGTGGTAATCTGAATTCTTTGAATCAAATAAAATCAAAGTAAAGTCAGCAGGAACAATATTTTGAAAGTTATACAAGTTTTTTTCGCAGAAAAATTGCATTCCGCTTATTCCTATTTAAGAGCCTGAATGTCTGTCCCAAGGAAATAAAAGCCACCTTGATTTTGTTAAGAAATTTTTATTACGAAGTTAAAATATCAATAAAGAAGTATTTATTTACAAGAAGTAAATCAATCCCTTCTTGGCATAGCCAGTAAAACTAAATATATATTTACGCAAAAAAGGAGGTCCGTAGCAAAAAGTACACTACAGTCAAATTGATTAACACATTGGAAATCAACTTTTCGTTCCAATTAGATTACATCTTAGTACGTTAAAATACAATCAGTAGATTAACCATGGTATTATGGTGTTAATTTTTGATTTTGTGTGCTCCACAGATTCTGCCTCATTTTTGCAGAAATCTGCCTCGCACACAATTTTCGGTTCGCGCAGTAGTTGTTCAGTTTGTAAAACTTTTCTCTGATAGATGACGTGATTTTCAGTTTCAATGAAAAAACGTTTATTTATATTTTAATAACATTAAGAAGATCCGATTAGAGATTGGCTGCCATTGGAATCAAACTCAAATCGATATTTTCCCTAAATACATGAATCAAGATTTGAATCGAATTAAAATAGTAAAACTCATAACCCCATTTCTTGGTATTTAGAATTCGGATAAATCATATTCCTTTTTATAGCAGCAAAAGATTACAGGTAAGCTCATTTTGATAACATTTCAACCACTTACCAATCAAACCAGTAGTTGTTCGCCTTTTAATATGATGAATACAAACTTTTACCACAATATGGGAAAGAGTGACAAAGTTTTGTTGCCATCGAAACAATAAATTAGGGAGACATCCTTATCTAAATTATGAGATAAGAATGATATATGATGTTGTTTTGAAATGAACTTAACTTAAAATGATGTTTTGAAATTTCGTATTTCACAGTTATGAAATTATTTGCCAACATTATAAATGGAAGAAGGAAACAAAAGCTGTCATTGCAAAAACTCTAACGGTAGTGTTAGAAAAAATAACTCAATTTGTTTTTTATCTTTCTGAATACTTCATCATATGTGTACTGTCAAGTCTGACTTTTTCACATGACGTAGAATTATTAGAATTTTTTGTTTCTTAATATACAGATAGAAAATACTTGTTAATGCAGACCTGCTTGCTTGACCTCTTTACATATTTGAGTATGGCAAAAAAACATTTTTTTAAAAAATATTTTAAGCTTGCTTTCGACTAAAATTGCAATTGATGCAAAAACATTTTTCCTCATTGTAATTAGACATTTACTCTAACTTTTCTTCAATCAATTTTAATGAAAGAAACACTTTTGATCATGTATCATTGCAAGAAATTCTGAAATGTAAAATGTTTCAGTAATTTGTAGGATAACATGCCGAGAAAATCAGTTATATATATATATATATATATATATATATATATATATATATATATATGATGATTCTTTGGAAGTATGACAATTCGGATCCAGAAATTTCTTCAAATTTAAAGTCCTCAAAATAATCTAAATTTTTTTTGTATACTTATTTAGTTACATTTATTAATATCTTACAGACAACGGTGTAGTTGTTTGACACTTTCTCAAGAAAAAAAAAATACTTGTCAAAAAATCAACTTGAAGCTTGTCAAAAATCAACAATAGATCTACATGACATACCATTAAAACAGACAACAAGAACAGAACTTATGAAGAATAACCTTTTAACAAGGCAGCAAGGATGGGATAGTGATGATACAGAAGGCCGACATTCTTACCAATTTATCCCAAAAGACAGCAATCGAAAAATCTACTCTAACTTCTATATCAATCAATTTCTTACTAACCATGGAGCCCAAGGTAAGTTATCAGTCAAAATTTTTCGGGAAAGATCCGAACTGCAAAGTTTGTAAAACTTATGAAGATATCGAACACATACTTACTGTCTGTCCAGTTTATGATGATTTAAGAATTAAATTTTTCCCGAGAAATTTCAACTTTGATACCATTAAAAGAAACTGGAACCAAAAGAAACTGGAACCAAAAGAAACTAAGCAAAGGAATTGAAGAGGATCTGGCCTAAACCGATCCTTCAACAGTATTCCCTGTATGCCCCGAAATAGGGGAGGGACAGGGTAAAGCCGAACTACACTGCTACTCGTCACTAAAATGCAAACATGGAAAATAATCTAGTTTGAAAGATGAGGCAACAACTGATGTATCACAAATAAATTGGGTGTTTAATTTTGTGATTATTACAGATATTTTTCTGTAAATTAGTGATTACATTTACCTTAAACAATCATTTAAAATTGGACACTGTTGTGAAATCCTTTAAAATGTCATTAATGTACTGTTATATTATGCCCAATTTCATATCAAGAAAAAGCTGAAGGAAAAAAAAAGATATCCCTGAATTTATTTAAAATTATTGTTCTGGAAGTTAAAACATAGAAGTGGAGTATATTTAAACTGAGAAAAAAAAATTTTTTTTTTGTAGCAATCACATCGCCAAGCAACCACAGCGCCATCTGAACAGGCAGTAGATGCTCATACTTTGAACCGAATGGACCTTCTTTTTTCTTCCTCTCATAATTATTAATCAAATTTATGTTTATCCGTTGGAGATCTAGCTATGGCCACATTTTCAATAATATCATCTTTTATTATTATCTTTTTCAAGATTTTCATAGGCATCAAGAAAATGTTTTGACATCGCTAGATTAAAATAAGGTTAACAATGGGTTTAATTTTCAATGTTTTTTTTCCTCTTTCAGTTTTGGGATATGGCTTGAAAACTACTTCTTGCAGAAAAGTGGCGATTGTTTATGAACCATCCCATGAAATTTTTTTTCATTGAATTGAAATTCTCATCAAACTGTTCAGAGAAACACGATCGAAATCGGTGCATGTCCACCAATTACTGAAGTCCGAGTGTACTTACATAAATACAGCTTTCTAGTATAAACTTGTACAATAAGAAACTCTCGGCTGTTTGAAATTCTCAAAAATTAGTCAACGTGATGAAAATCTTTTGTCATAGAGGTAACTGTGATTTAATAGATTAAGATTGTAAAAAACAAAAGCAGAAAATATTCAGTTTTAAAACGAAGCGTTAGTTAATCATCTTCGTCATTTTTTTCTATTTTGATGGAAACATATTTTCTCCCTTTAAATGTGCTGCCATCTGTACATGGGCGGATCGTGAATTTAAGGGGCCCTGGGCTGAAACTACTTAGAGGCCCTAATAGCCATTTTGTCAAAAAAACGGCTTTCTATAGTGATATAGATAGGTATACAGAAAAAAATAGGACAACAAAATAATTTTATTTATTTATTTTTATTTGTGTATACAAACAGCAACTGTGCAATATTATTGCAAAATAAATTGACAGGTTATGTGTAGTTATTTTATATAAATTATAAAGCAACCTTTCTGCTTTTTTGTGCTGCAAATTCCTTTATTTGCTCATCACATTGTAAGTTCATCACTCATTCACTAAATGCTCGTCTACGTCATCTGGATAATAATTAACAATATTACGTACACTTTCCTGATCTATGTTTTCCATATTTTTATCTTGCAAATCCATTAAAAATTTTAATGTCTTGCTATACATCTCATGGACTTGGCTCCTTTTATTTAAATCCATAATCAGCTTATCCAACGCAACATTTAGCGTGCCACTTTTAATTTTTTCTGCGCCGTATGCTGAGAATTTATATGTAGACTTATCTGAAAATTTTGGAGTAATGCGTCTCTTGTTTATGTCATTGTAGTCTATTCCCAAATTAGTACTTAATTTTTTAGCTTTCTCTTCGTATTCCTTTAGTTTCTGATCTGATTGGTGCCCTATGTTGTTCACGAAGTCTTTTAATGACACAATTAACTTGTTGCCTTCACAAATATCTAAACCAGGGCTCAGTATTTTTTTATTAACTAAATTAAATCTCCCCAAAATATCTTCCTAAAAAATAATCAAAATTGCAGTATCGAGTTTCGCCATTTTATTGAATAAATTTCGTGCCTCTTTCCGGAAATCAACTTTCTCATCCTCATTTTCGCTGAAACTTTCGAAAATTTTCATTATGTTATCATAATTATTTTTCAAAGCTTTGGCAGTATCACAGTGACAAGACCATCTGGTCTGGCTTAAACTTTTTATCGTAAATTTGAGTTTTGTTTCACGATTTAAAAGTTCCCACCTATGGGTCGAAGTAGAAAAGAAAACGTCTTTTTTTTGCACTACTCCAAAAAAGTTCACAATTTCGGTCGCAACCTTAACAGATTCTTCACCAACTAGGTTAAGGGAATACGCAGCACTTGGCATAATGTTATCATAATTATTTTTCAAAGCTTTGGCAGTATCACAGTGACAAGACCATCTGGTCTGGCTTAAACTTTTTATCGTAAATTTGAGTTTTGTTTCAAGATTTAAAAGTTCCCACCTATGGGTCGAAGTAGAAAAGAAAACGTCTTTTTTTTTGCACTACTCCAAAAAAGTTCACAATTTCGGTCGCAACCTTAACACATTCTTCACCAACTAGGTTAAGGGAGTACGCAGCACTTGGCACATTATCCGCGGATTTATTTTTTTGTTTTAGTAGTGCTTGAACACCAGTGTAGTGACCCGCCATATTGGCAGCGTTTCATAAGATTGTCCTCTACAATTATCCAGTAGTAGTCCATTTGTTTCTAAAAAGTCTTGCAGAATATTAAATAAATGTAAGCCAGTATGACTACCAATTTTAATGAAGGATACACATCATCGATACACTTTTCCCTGAAAACAGTATCGTAATACAATAGCAAGTTGATCATTGTGAGATGGATCTGGAGTAGAATCCATCACAATTGAATAATACTTTGTATCACCGTTATTTATTTCAGTTATAATTTGTTTAATTATCTGTCGGCACATAATCTCAATTATTTCCTCATATACAGTTTTTGATAAGTACGATATTATCGGTTTTTGTCGAAGCTCTCGTTGTTCAATGTGTTCACGAATGAATGGATCGAACTCTGCCAATAGCTCCAGAGGACCCATAAAATTACCATTATGTGGAGAACCAAATACTTCCTCGGAACCTCTAAATGCTAAGCCCCTTATACTTAAAAATTTGACCA